>NC_059349.1:43071243-43441243 GCF_019703515.2 Myxocyprinus asiaticus
CAGAGGGCATGTTCTCTGCTGGTGTGATATTTATTGATTGGTTGGGTTTTGATGACATCTGGGAGGAGTCCGCTGCCATAAGAGGAGAGTTTGGCATAGGAATTTGTCTCTGCGGGGAAGGGGTTGGCGTAACTCCTGAAGATGTTTGAATGTCAGGGCTAACAGTATCACCTGCTAATTCATCATCATCATCATCATCATCATCATCATCATCATCGTCGTCACCATCTACATCAACACAGAGAAAGATCTCTTATAAAATGATACAACTCCACGAAACTGGCGGAGTAGGGTTGTGATTAGGCTAAGTTTACCCCTGATATAGTCTATGCTGAGTATTGCTCTTCTTTCATGTTGGAAGTTTGCTGTAAAATGATCCATATTCTCATATCCATGCTCCACCTTTTCCAAATGAGACACATTTCTGCCTTCTGCTATCCTGACAGACAGTGAAAGAGACAGAATAAGACACCAAGAAAGACAAGTAAATCATATGCTTTAAATCAGTGAAACAGTTATCTTTGAACCTGACTCACTTTTGTAGGAGTGGCTTTGCATTCTGTTGGAGAAATATTTAGATTAGAAACGACATACTCTATTGGGGAAGAAAACCTTTCTTTTTTAATATTATATTATGTGCAGTATGTTAGGCAACCCTACAGTAACTTATTGGCTCAAAGCATACAAGTGTGTGACCTGCAGAAAGATGGCCATCTCAGACTCCTCCATAGTCTGAATTCCTGTCTCCACTAGTTTGGCTGCATTATCCAGGTGATCTTTGTACCTGCAAAAGTGATAACTCTGATTAGTGTGAAAAACATATTTGCATAAATATATGGCAAATCAGGAGAAAATATATTGTAAAGAACATTCAAAAGTTGAAGTATATTTTTGTTAGGCCAGTAAATATAAACATGAACTATTTTATATGCAGTTTTGAAAAACATCTAACATTTATATAATGATTTGTATGATAATACACTGTGTATGTGTGCAGCATCATGGAGTCCAGGACAAATTTCCCTTTGCAGGCAATAAAGGGGTATTTAAATTCAGTTAAGTTCAATGCAATGTGTTGGTCATCATAACAAAATCAACAAATCAGTCTTTTATATCTAACTTCTTTAGATCAATTGTCACCTGTTACAGATACATCAGTGTTTTAATTAAATATTTTACCTGTGATTATGGGTCTGACGGTCATTATTACTGTTACACCTTGTGTGTGACGTGTTTGCAAATATATGTACCTGCGCTGTAGGCCATTGATGTAATCAAGTTTCTCCTGTTGTTCTGCGGTGATCTTCAGTGCGAGTTCTCCTCTGCGATCCTCCACCAAAGCGTACAGGCGATCAAACCACTCACATACACGAGACTTCTGTCTACGGCCATTCTCCTACACACTCACACAAACACATGCACCGATATCATTACTAGGAATGAGTTTTATGACATGGAATTGGTCAACAACAAAGAAAACCATTGTTGCTACAGACATTACACACACACACACACACACACACACACACACACACACACACACCTCCACGACTTTACAGCTCTCCTCCAGCTGACTGATGATGCCCTGAATTCTGTCATTGTTTCCAACCAACAAAGCAACACCATCAGACAACTCTGCCTACACATAAAATCACATACAGTAAATATAAACATTTATGAAAATGTAAAAGACATCCATAAAAAGAAATAAATATAAACCAAATGATCATCCTGAGCTTTATTAGATATAATGAACCAATGGAAAAATAACACAGAAATAGAGAGATAAAGAAAGAAAAAATGTCTCACTTTCTGTGTCTCAAAGACAGATTTGAGCGGAGCAACTTCACAGGTTTGATGACTCCCAAACACTTTACATAACGAACAAGTGGGAACAGAGCAGGTCACACAGTATACATTAATCTTCTCATCCTGATGCTCCTCGCACATCAACACATCATTCTTCACATCTGGCTCTGGCTTGCTGCTGCTGCGTGGGAGACAGAGACCGAGATATTTGAACCTTATTTGATCGTTTTGAAAAGTCCTTTACAAGACTGATCTCTATAGATTAGTTCACTCATACAATTATTTAATCTATCAGCAAGACACCTTTGGAAGTATCTTGTAGGTACATTATGAAAATATTAATATTAATCATTTTATCATTGGTTTTTCATCATTTGTCACATTTTAGCTTTTTAAAAATGTACAAATCCATTTATTCCATCAATATGTCTTGAAATTCCATATATTATATTGCATATAAATATATTGTTACATGTTTATTGTTCACATGCATAATTTGTACTATTTACAAGTTAGGGCTGCACAATTAATCTGAAAAATAATCGAGATTACAATTACAGCTGCTGCAATCAAGTAATCATGAAAAGTTTCAATTACAGAATTCCATTAAAGTCAAATCCCATTTTGAAAAATTTGCTATTTACAACATGTTTTATGTCTTGTGTGCATTAATGCAATGGAAAATCAGAACCTTCATTAGAAAATCTGAATCTGAACCTTAATCATTACTGAGAGTGGCATTGTTCCTCCTGTGGGAACAGACATTCCTATTTCACAGCTCATTGTGAAAAGGTTCTTGTATTCTCTTGAGGAGGAAGTAGGAGCCAGGTGAACATTTCACGTAATTCTTTATTTTTACAATGCATTTCAAAGTCAAACAATTTGCTTTTCAGCCCACACACACACACACGCATTCAGGCTCAGCTCTCTCTCTCCCCTCCGGCGGTCTGGATTGCCCTTTAAATCCCTTTCCGCTCTCACTGCAAACACAAAACAGCTGTTAGAGGTGATTTCCCACAGGTGTCAATCCTTACCAGACTCACTCTCTCGGCCTCGTTCTCCACAGACGTCGCTCGGCCACGCCCCCATAACCACACTCACCATTCAAGTGAAATGTTCAGTTATAAAACATGCACTAAAATAGTGCAGGCCAAAAGGGAAAACTTCCCAAAAACAGTACATACCAGACAAAACACAGTCAGACACCTTCGAAATAAGAACAGAAATTAAATATATTTCTTTATCCTAAACACAACCACCAAGTAAACTTCTGTGCTGTCTGACCCTAAAAAAGTATAATACATGGCGAGAGACAAAGCTAAGAGCCACCTTGACAAGATACAGATGGACTCAGAGGACACAACCGAGAAAAAAGATTTTACAGATTTTTCAATCAGTGCAAAATGCTGCAGGCTAGACATGACACAAACTAGGTCTTATAATCATATTACTCCAGTTTAAGCTTTCCTGCATTGGCTACCAATTCTTTTTAGGGTTGATTTTAAGATTTTATTTATAACTTCTAAAGCATTACACGGTTAGGCACCTGAATATTTGACTGAACTTTTAAGATCTTACAAAACAGTTAGACCTCTTAGATATTCTTGTTTGGCTATTCCAAGATCCAGATACACACACACACACACACACACAGAGTAAATAAATAACCAAATATTTATATATATATATATATATATATATATATATATATATATATATATATATATTAGTTGAAGTCAGAAATTTACATACACTTAGGTTGAAGTCAATAAACTCATTTTTAACCACTCCACAGATTTCATTTTAGCAAACTACAGTTTTGGAAAGTTGTTTAGGACATCTGTTTTGTGCATGACACAAACACATTGTTTCATTTTTAATTGAATATATCACAATTCCAGTGGGTCAGAAGTTTACATTCACTAAGTTATCTGTGCCTTTAAGCAGCTTGGAAAATTCCAGAAAATGATGTCAAGCCTTTAGGCAATTAGACAATTAGCTTTTGATAGGCTAAATGGAGTCTATTGGAGGTGTACCTGTGGATGTATTTTAAAGTCTACCTTCAAACTCAGTGCCTCTTTCCCCATGATGTCAAGCATATCAAAAGAAATAAGCCAAAAAAACAAAAAAACAATTATGGACCTCCACAAGTCTGGTTCATCCTTGGGAGCAATTTCCAAGTGCCTGAAGGTACTACATTCATCTGTACAAACAAGAGTATGCATGTATAAACACCATGGGACCATGCAGCCATCATACCGCTCAGGAAGGAGACGCATTCGGTCTCCTAGAGATGAACGTAGTTTAGTGCGAAAAGTGCAAATCAATCCCAGAACAACAGCAAAGGACCTTGTGAAGATGCTGGAGGAAACAGGTAGACAAGTATCTATATCTACAGTAAAATGAGTTCTAAATCGACACAACCTGAAAGGCTGCTCAGCACGGAAGAAGCCACTGCTCCTAAACCACCTTAAAAAAAAGCCAGACTACAGTTTGCAAGTGCACAAGAGGACAAAGATCTTACTTTTTGGAGAAATGTCCTATGGTCTCATGAAACAAAAATTGAACTGTTTGGCCATAATGACCATTTTTATGTTTGGAGGAAAAAGGGTGAGGCTTGCAAGCAAAAGAACACCATCCCAACCGTGAAGCATGGGGGTGGCAGCATCATGTTGTGCAGGTGCTTTGCTGCAGGAGGTACTGGTGCACTTCACAAAATAGATGGCATCATGAGGAAGGAAAATGATGTGAAAATGATATATTGAAGCAACATCTCAAGACATCAGCCCGGAAGTTAAAGGTCGGTCGCAAATGTGTCTTTCAAATGGAAAATGACCCCAAACATACCTCCAGAGTTGTGGCAAAATGGCTTAAGGACAACAAAGTCAAGGTATTGGAGTGGCCATCACAAAGCCCTGACCTCAATCCGATAGAAAATTTGTGGACAGAAATGAAAAAGCGTGTGCGAGCAAGGAGGCCTAAAAACCTGACTCCGTTACACCGGTGCTGTCTGGAGGAATGGGCCAAAATTCCAGCAACTTATTGTGAGAAGCTTGTAGAAGGCTACCCAAAATGTTTGACCCAAGTTAAACAATTTAAAGGCAATGATACCAAATACTAACAAAGTGTATGTAAACTTCTGATCCACTGGGAATGTGATGAAAGAAATAAAAGCTGAAATAAATAATTCTCTACTATTATTCTGACATTTCACATTCTTAAAATAAAGTAGTGATCCTAACTGACCTAAGACAGGGAATGTTTTCTATGATTAAATGTCAGGAATTGTGAAAAACTGAGTTTAAATGTATTTGGTTTAAAGGTGTATGTAAACTTCTGACTTCAACTGTATGTATATACACATTATATTAAATATATCACATATACACACACACACACGTGTATGTATGTATGTATGCATGTAGGTATATATATATATACAGTTGTGCTCAAGTTTGCATACCCTTGGAGAACTGGTAATATATGTACCATTTTTGCTAATTATATGTACCATATACGTACCATGCAAAATTTACCTGTGGGTTTTTCTTTGTATACCGAACAATTCTTCTGGCAGTTGTGGCTGAAATCTTTCTTGGTCTACCTGACCTTTGCTTGGTATCAAGAGATCCCCGAATTTTCCACTTCTTAATAAGTGATTGAACAGTACTGACTGGCATTTTCAAGGCTTTGGATATCTTTTTATATCCTTTTCCATCTTTATAAAGTTCCATTACCTTGTTACGCAGGTCTTTTGACAGTTCTTTTCTGCTCCCCGTGGCTCAGTATCTAGCCTGCTCAGTGCATCTACGTGAGAGCTAACAAACTCATTGACTATTGACTACGAAAGAAAAATTTCAGCCAAAACTGCCAGAAGAATTGTTCATGATACAAAGAAAAACCCACAGGTAACCTCAGGAGAAATACAGGCTGCTCTGGAAAAAGATGGAGTGGTTGTTTCAAGGAGCACAATACGACAATACTTGAACAAAAATGAGCTGCATGGTTGAGCTGCCAGAAAGAAGCCTTTACTGTGCACCAAAGACTTTAGTTACAATATGCCCGACAACACCTTGACACACCTCACAGCTTCTGGCACACTGTAATTTGGAGTGATGAGACCAAAACAGAGCTTTATGGTCACAACCATAAGCGCTATGTTTGGAGAGGGGTCAACAAGGCCTATAGTGAAAAGAATACCATCCCCACTGTGAAGCATGGTGGCTCACTGAAGTTTTGGGGGTGTGTGAGCTATAAAGGCATGGGGAATCTTGTGAAATTTAAGGCAAGATGAATGCAACATGTTCTCAGAAAATACTGGCAGACAATTTGCATTCTTCTGCACGAAAGCGGTGTATGGGACGCTCTTGAACTTTCCAGCATGACAATGACCCTAAGCACAAGGACAAGTTGACCCTCCAGTGGTTACAGCAGAAAAAGGTGAAGGTTCTGGAGTGGCCATCACAGTCTCCTGACCTTAATATCATCGAGCCACTCTGGGGAGATCTCAAACGTGCAGTTCATGCAAGATGACCAAAGACTGCATGACCTGGAGGCATTTTGCCAAGACGAATGGCACGATGTCATTGATGTTAAAGGGGGCAATACACAGTATTAAGAACTAAGGGTATTCAGACTTTTGAACAGGGGTCTTTTCATTTTTTTCTTTGTTGCCATGTTTTGTTTTATGATTGTGCCATTCTGTTATAACCTACAGTTGAATATGAATCCCATAAGAAATAAAAGAAATGTGTTTTACCTGCTCACTCATGTTTTCTTTAAAAATGGTACATATATTACCAATTCTCCAAGGGTATGCAAACTTTTGAGCACAAATATATATATATATATATATATATATATATATATATATATATATATATATATATATATATATATACACACACACACACACACACACACGTTAGTTTTGTAGACAAAAATATAATTGTGCCACCATATTAATTTATTTCATTATAAAAATAAAATTTAATAAAAATAAAAAAAGTTTTTGATATTGATGACTTGGACCAAATAATAAAAGCAGCCAATAAGTGCACAACATAGATGGGATCTCCTTTAATACTGTTTAAAAAGCATCCCAGGGTGATACCTCAAGAGGTCGGTTGAGAAAATGTCAAGAGTACATTTCTGCATATTCTAGGCAAAGGGTGACTACTTTGAAGTTTTTATTTATTTTGGATTTTGTTTAGTCACAACATTATTCCCATAGTTCTATTTATGTTATTCCATTAATTTTGATGACTTTACTATTATTCTAAAAAATATATATATATATATTTTAATAAAGAATGAGTAAGTGTTTCAAAACTTTTGACCGGTAGTGTGTGTGTGCACGCCTCACATTTCCTCAGCTGACAACTTCATTGAATTCTAACCACGCAATACCAGTTTCATGTACAACAGTAAAGAGAAGACCTTGCAGGCCTTATGGGAAGAATTGCAAAGAAAGAGCCACTTTTGAAACATAAAAACAAAAAGAAAAGGTTAGAGTGGGCAAAGAAACACAGACATTGGACAACAGATAATTGGAAAAGAGTGTTATGGATCTTAACCCCATTGAGCTTTTGTGGGATCATCTAGACTGTAAGGTGCATGAGAAGTGCCCGACAAGACAGCCACATCTATGGCAAGTGCTACAGGAAGCGTGGGGTGAAATGTCACCTGAGTATCTGGACAAACTGACAGCAAGAATGCCAAGGATCTGCAAAGCTGTCATTGCTGCACGTGGAGGATTTTTTTTATGAGAACTCTTTGAAGTAGTTTAAGAAGTTCCGAACATTTTTATATATTTATAACATATGTTAAGAGCTACTGTATGTGTCTTTTTACATGTATTTTTTTTTTGTACATTACTTATGTTAGCCAGCAGGTGGTGGCAAAAGATCATTTTTGTGTGTAATATGAGCCAGTTAGGTGATGTGAAATGAATCCGTCAGCCAGTGTTTACATACAACAGCACTACGTGATCGCTTGTATTACTACTACACTACTAAAGCCAGCTTTAAATGGTTTTAAACGAACAACTTCAGCATTAAGGCTCATCACAGCTGAGAGACACAACAGGCTGATTAATTACACAACTCTTAACCGCTTAACTCTTACCGGACTTTCCACATTGGAGAGGACGTGCTGTTTAAAATGGCGGAGGAGATTGCGGTCTCTATAGTGAAATAATTTTGTGCACCAGCCACCGCGAAATAGGGAGAAATACCCCCGCTTGGACAGCTACTTTTCCACTGAGAAAGCTGATCTTCAGAAAGCTGACAGCATCTTTGCTTGAGTGTGGCAACAGGTGATCGCACACGCTCCATCTCTCTCTCTCTCTCTCACACACACACACACACACACACACACACACTCACACATCCATCCAATGAGTGCAACCATTTTTGTCATAACAACAAAGCACATTGAAATGGTCAAAGAATAAGGGAGGTACAAAGTGAAAGTAACATTGTACCAGCTTAATGTCTGTTGTCCATGTTGATGTGTTTCCAGATGTGTGTGTTTGTGTGTGTTGGGGAAAATGCTAAACACAGAAAGGGTGTCTGCTCTAACTGAAATAGCTCCTGCCACATTAGCCTACTTATAAAGACCAGCACACACACAAACACACCATATGCTGAAATAGAACTGAATCCTCTTGTTCTAATAATTTACTTAGCCCTGATTCAGTATGTGTGTGTGCAGGTTTCCAAATGACGAGACAGAAAAAAGATAGTTATATAATAATACCTGCTGGTTTCCTGTTTGTACATATCTATGATGTTCTCCACCAACAGGTTCCTCTGCAGGCCATACACGCCATGCCTGTCCAGAACCACTTCATGTCTACAGGATGGGCAGCGGAACCGGCCGCCAGAGCCCACTGAAGAGACTCCCCGCGTAGGCAAGTAGGGGTTTGAGGCCTGAAACACACACATACACACATAATATTGTGTCATCACTATACAACGGCTGGTTTCAAATGTTAAACCTTTGACGTTTTAAATATCGGTACCTGAAAGATGTCATTGGCACATTTGCGGCAGAGGTTGTGCTGGCACGGTAAGATTACCACCGGTTTGGTGAAGATCTCGAGGCAGATGGGGCATATCAGCTGCCTCTCCAAACTATCCATGGTCTCGCGCTTTCTGGGGTACGAATATTCCAAACTCACGCTCATCACGCGGAGCGCACGCGGTTGGCGAACGCACTCTGGAGTTTGTTGGTCTTTTTATTTTTATGATTCTGCAAAGAAAGGAAATTTAAGTTGTGACACTATCTCCCCGTGAGGAACCCGCGCGTTACACCGGTTCGTCACCCTCCTCCACGAGCTCATGTCTGGTCTGTTTTTAGCTTGGACACGTCAAGGTTGCCATGATGACATGACCATATATGAAAACGGCGGACAGCTGCTCACCCTACGAGCTCGCTCGCAAACCTCCCCGTTCGACCCTGAAAGACAGAAATTAGAAAATCATCAAAATTAATGAATGATCTTTTCGCATAAAGTTTCATTTCGTTCAGGTCTACTAATGACGCGTCATGACCAAAAGTACCATGGTACTACTGTGTGCTTTTGGACATGTACCTTGTCACCATGTTTTTGAACATGTAGCCTATACCAAACAGCCTACCATGGTAAATGAACATGTTAGCATTTAGTACCATAGTATGCATTTTAAGTAGCCCATTCATGGTATTGTCATGCAATTCCATGAATAGAAAAAGAGAAACAAATATTATTCAGTCTATGTAAATTTGCTAACTGATTGCCTTTGTGTCACTTTTTAAAAAAAATGTTTTTTTTTTTTGTTTGTTTTTTTTGCCTTATTATACTACAGTACTTTTGTGTTAGTTTGATGCTTAGTGCAGCTGAACATTGTCACAAACTGTCACAATCAGTGTTGGGTGTAATGCATTACTAAGTAATTAATTACTGTAATTAAATTACTTTTTCATTGAAAAAAGTAAAGGATTACTCTTCATTTTTCAGTAATTTAATTGCAGTTACTTCTGATGTAATAGTGTTAATACTGTATAGACTATAGAACAATTCTATATAAAACAATAGTGAATTTAAAATCGAAATTTAACGTCTAATGTTAAAATATGTTTTCTAATTTAATGCTGCCCCCTTAAATTCTTTGGCCAGTTCATTAATAATATATTTGATTTTATATGATTTATTTGAAAGAATTAAAAGAACAGTTTCATGTCTATCCTTGTATTTTTCATCTGGCCAAAGTTGATAAGGGTTTTAGAAAGTAATTAGTAATAAGTAATACAATTACCTTTCAGAAAGAGTAATTTGTAATCTAATTACACTGTAGAAAATGTAATTAGTAGTTAGTAATTACTTAATTTTTTTTAGAGTAACTTACCCAACACTGGTCACAATACAGTTGTGTCCTACTTAACAGACTGTTTTGCATGTAGGGTTCAACGGGGCTAACAGCCTCCCCTGGGGTAAAAGGCACTTTTGATTTTATTTTCTATCAAACACTAAACAGCAACAAAAACTACAACAGTACTTTCCTTAACACCCGTTTGTCAGTTTAATGCAATCATTGCGCAATGTGTAAATGTTGCAAATTTATGTAGCTGATGAGAATACCTAAAATTAAATTATCATAATTTATTTTGAGACAAAATACTTATTTTCCATTTTGTTCAAGATGATTAAATCAAACCTTTTTTAATTACTGTCCAATAAGTGAAAGCAAACTGTTTGGGGTAAAAAGCCCCCCCTAAAACACATACTGAACGAAGATATATTTTCAAATTTTCTTCAAATGTGTTCTGCTGAAGGAAGAATATACATATACATCTGGGAAGGCATGAGGGTGAGTAAATGAGAGAATTTTCATTTTTGGGTGAACTATCCCTTTAATGTTAACAAATACAACCCTATTGTAAAGTGTTAACATTATTTTATGTTACATCCTTTTGTACACATGTTGTAACTAACTGCATTAAGCTCTCCTTTACACTGCAGGTGGAGGTTTTGGAGTGGGTGGCCTTAAATCTTCTCTCCAGAAGCCTGTCTCTGTGCCTCGGTGAAAAGGAAATGCCCTGTTTGTCACTGTGCAGTAGAGGTGTAATGATATGAAATGTTCACGGTATGATAACCTTCACAAAAAAAAACACAGTGGTATTACGATTTCACGGTAGTAAGGTGCCTTGCTAAAATGATTAGCAGTTTAATATTTATGATATACCATATTTTCCGGAAATAAAGTCGCACCTGATCAAAATCGCGTTGCTCAGAGCAGAAAAAAAAAACAAAAAAAAAAACAACACACAGATAAGTCACATCTCAGTAGGCCTATAAGTCTCACTGACAGAGATTGTATCAAACAGGCATTAGGACACGGGAGCAGCTGCCCGAGTCCCAACTTCCCTTTATCCAAGAAGGGTATAGCTGCAGGCATAGCTCCGAAAAGGGGCGTGAGCTCCAAATTGGCATTAAAGATATAGGGAGCCCCTAACCTAACCTGACCCTTCCCTAACCTTAATCCTTTTGGAGTTGGCGCAACCCCCTTTTGGAGTAACCCCGCCCTCATTTGGAGGTATCCGGCCTGCAGCTATACCTACCTGCTTCATCTGCTCAAGTCAAACGCTTTCTGTCATGAAGATTAAAGGAATAGTTCACCCAAAAATGAAAACTTGCAGATAAATTTACTCACCCTCAGGCCATCCAAGATGTATCTGAGTTTCTTTCTTCATCAAAACAGAATTTAAGACTTTTAGGATTTCATTTCAGGCCTCCTCCTCTAAACAATGCAAGTGAATGTCCTCCATTTTTTGGTGGTCCAAAATGCATATTTAGGGTGCATCAAAATAATCCACATGACTCCAGTCGGCAAATAAAGTTCTTCTGAACGCAAATGATTGATTATTTTTAGAAACAAAACAATACTTATATACTTTTTAACTACAAATGTTCGCTTCTGTACATCTCTGTGACGTGCACTCGTGAGAGGGATGACGTAAGCTCGTTGGTAAGGTCACGCGTCACGTGGAGGAGGAGTCAGGAAGCACGTCATTGTTTACATTGTTTTTTTTTAAATTATAATTTGGAAATTATTTATTTTATTTTATATTGTTTTGAAATGGTTTTGGACTGTTTTGGTTTGTGAACGGCACAAGTTTCTCTTGTAAACAATGACGCATTTCCTGACTCCTCCTCCACGTGACGCGTGACCTTTCCAATGAGTTTACGTCATCCCTCTCGTGAGTGCACGTCACAGAGATGTACCGAAGCGAACATTTGTTAAAAAGTATATAAGTATTGTTTTGTTTCTAAAAATAATCAATCGTTTGCATTCAGAAGAACTTTATTTGTCGACTGGAGTCATGTGGATTATTTTGATGCACCCTAAATATGCATTTTGGACCATCAAAAAAAATGGAGGAAATTCACTTGCATTGTTTAGAGGAGGAGGCCTGAAATGAAACCCTAAACATCTTAAATTCTGTTTTGAATAAGAAAGAAACTCAGATATATCTTGGATGGCCTGAGGGTGAGTAAATTATCAGCAAATTTTCATTTTTGGGTGAACTATTCCTTTAAATTACCTTAGGAAATGCAGATCTCTATGCTTTGTAACTCTAAGCTGTATACAAATAAACAGCTTTTAGTCTGACTAAAACAGTATTCCTTTTGTATTCTATTCATTCATTAAAGTTAGAGACTGTCTGTCTGTGGATATTTCTGATATTTGAACACTCTATGCTGTGCATTAATTATCCGGTTCACTGACTGTATGTTTTTACTACGAGTGTGATGAAACCTAGAATTAGTTTGAAAAATAATGTTATGATGGACAGAATATTTAAACTGGTTGCATAAAGTACTTTGGAAAGGCAAAATATTCTGAATTGGCCACTTTAAAACGCTTCTGCCATCTCTATGACTTATGTTTTCATCTGTTTGAGTGTAAGCAGCATATGTGCTTTGGTGTGCGTGTGTTTAAACGGCCGTGCAGTTCACGCGTGTGGCTTTTAAAATGAAGTGGTTGAGTGAAACAGGAGGATGTCGCAAGTTAGCGCTTTATTTGATCAAGTTTATATGATGCTGTGTGAATGTGGCCGATTCTCTCTTAATTTAACTGATATTTACTATGGAAACTTTCATTTCTTTACTTGGATTTAAAAAAAATTTTTTAAATAAAGTAATACTGTGAATGCAACGCTGTAAAATTATAATTGTCATCGGTTTAATAACAGTCTCTTTTTAAAACCATGGTATACCATTAAACCATGACACCGTTACATCCTTACTGTCCAGGAGTCTGTCCCACAGCCGGACAATGTCAGTGGCTTCCCTATCAGAGTAAGGCTAAAAAAATAAAAAATAAAAAAATAAATTGTCGACAAAAAGTTCCGCTAGCGAATAGTCGTTGATGAGATCATAAGAAACTCTAATGATGACGCGCAAGAGCAGCACTGCAGCTCGCTCCTGACTGAGGAGAGGAAGAATTACACAGCTCAAAGTCCAGATGCACTCTAAACTTTCCAAACAGCTTAATGTGATGTAGATCGCAAAGTATGAGGGAATTATAATGCAAAAATACAAAATAAGAAAATACAGAAGCACTCTCGTTGTGGAATATGTGGAGCTGGAGCTGCCGCTCCGCTGAAGCAAAACTTGCGTGTCGCACGACTTTAAAGGAAACACCCCGGTGTTACATCTTTAATGCAGTTATATTAAATGCAATATAGTTTTATTAAAGTTCAAATAATATGGAAGCAGGTCATGTAAATAACTACAAACTCCGAAACTGGCATTTATCTGTGGGTTCTGTGCCTCTTCTACGAGTTGTGCGAATGTCCCGACCTAAGGGGGTGAGATTGAAACTGCAACTGGCTGAGGCACACTCTGTTGCGGGCCACTCATCTTTCGAGCGCGCACGCTTAATGCTAGATTATAACGTGATGGCTTATTGAATCATAATATGTATCAGTGTGCATTTCTTATGAAGAAAATTGGCAATACGCAGCTTTATTAATTAGAGAGAATTTGTTTTTTGTTAATTAAATATGGACTGAAGTGAACAGAAAGGTGAGAGAGGTAGTCTTCACCCCATTACACACTGCAACAAAATACGTTTTTGATTTGTTTTTGTTTTGGCTTGTTTTCCAATATAAATATCTAAAACTACTTTAAAACAATGTACATTTTCTTTAGCAGCTATACTGCAGAAGAAAAAGTGGTTATCTGAGAATGCTGAATATAGTATTCAAAATACAAATATTTTAAAATATCTAAAAATCCTCAAAAAAAAAAAGAAAAAAAGATGCATTCACCTGAGAAGCAGCATATAAGATATTTAGACTTGCTCTTAGGGAATATATCTTGAATGCAAGTATATTTTGTCTTTACTGCACTCACAGAAGTATAACCAAGGAGAAAAAAAAATACACTTATACACAAAATAGACTTATATTTAAGATACATCTAAATATCTTATGTTACTTCTCAAGTAAATGTATCTTGTTTTAAGGATTTTTAGACCATTTTAAATGGAAAACAAGACAAAAAAAACTTTAATAGGATTTTTTGCAGTAAATGTCTTTACTGAATTAAACTTAAAAGTATTTTTTCCCCTTTAATTCAGTGAATGTCATTCAGAGCTATTTTTAAAAGATGATTTTGTCCTGTTTAAAGTTTGTAAGCACGTTTAATACAACCTTTTAAGTTGGAGCACAAGCTGAATAATCGGTTAAGAGCTATTGATTAATCGTTGCAATAATCGCAGAATAGTCTAATAATCATTCTAATAATCGTTAGATTAATCTATTATCAAAATAATCGTTAGTTGGAGCCCTATATCTGAGACACAGGACTTTTCTCTTAGCTAGACAAGGTATGTGGCCAGCTCCACCAATTGGTCAAAACTTGGAGTCTCATCTGGCCCTCTACACACCTACAAGCAGAAAGAAAATCAGTTAGGATGGGTGGCAGTGTCCTCCAAGTAATGTTATGGTAAATGATCACATGCTTTCACACATCTTCCTCTTCAGGTGGCAGGCCCTCAGAGGATGAAGGCATATCCTGAGACAATGCTTCCTCAGTGGACTTCAGAGAGAGAAGACTGAGGGGTCTTGCTGGGATTCCATCTGCAACATATGGATTTCGCCTAAAATCCCAGGATTGCTGAGAGCACAGGTATTCCACCCCAATGAGCTCACCTGCAAAAGTACAGTAAAACAGAGAAATGTTTTAAAGCATCCATGCATTACATAGAAAATTATTGACATACCAGTGTACTCTCTTGGCTTTGTGAAGTCTTTTACAAGACTGCTGCCATGAACACACTGGCTGAGCTCATTGAGGCTGTGCTGCAAAGAGCCACTGTAACAATGCAGCGACTGTGGGGCATCGTTCACAGCCACTGCTGTGGGGCATTGTTCATAGCCGCTGCTGGTCCTCATTCCACCGATCCAAAGCCTCGAACAGATAAGCTTGGAAGATATGCAAGTTAGCGCTCGTTCCTGATTTAAAAAAAAAAAAAAAGACAAACAAATTGTCCTAAAAACACACCTTGGGTTGAATGGGTGTAATCTTGCTGGGTATGAAGCAGTTGAGGTGGTTATGGAAGGACCTCCTAGCGCAGCGGTACACAGGAAGTGTAACCCCTCCCTTTTTTACACTTCCGGTCTCAGTGTACAGCTGCACTCCAGGAGGGTCTTGGAAGCAAGGAAGATGTTGCCATTGGGTCTTCCAGATCACTTCTATCCTCTCTTCATCCACCAAGGGAATGCCCGTAGTTTCCCTGGCATCCTTAAAGGCCTCCAGCATCTGGCCAGTCAGCTGCTCTTTGGTGTCATCATAGCGACAGAGCCGAGTCAGCTATTTGGAGCAGAGCCTGTTTGTTAGCATCTCCTATGTGAGCCCCGTGATGCCCTGCTGTTGCTCCAGCTCCCTCCTCCCTCAGTAGGGCCACATCACCGGCATCCCAGTCAAAAATGCAGGCAGAGAGCTGCGCCATGAACAGCTCGTAGAGTGGGTGATTGTCCGTGCAGAGACCTGCAGTAAAGCGACGCATTAAGTGCCACACATCAAGTTTGTTTGTTTGTTTTTAACGCCATGCCAGCTTCTATGGCTATTTCCATGGCGAGAAATGTGTAAGGAATTCTATAAAAGGTTTTTAAAATCTATTTTTCCTAAAAACGTGACTTTGTTAAAAATTTCTTCCAGAGTGCTGACTGAATAAAAAAGGTTTCTCACGGGGTTAAAACCAGTACAGTCTAATAAAATGTTTCAGGGATAATGGATTCTGGCAGAAGGTACATGTTGATGAATCTTCTCCTAATATTAAAAACTTGTGTCATGCTGGGGTGACCTATTCGACAGCGGGTGTAGACGATCTGGTCCCAGCAATTTGAAAACAGAGAGGAACTTCTTTTGCCAACAATAGGCAAATTTCATGGAGTTTGTTCATGGTGCATTGATCCAACTCAGTTTGCCATTTGTTTTTACTATATGAATTTATTATGGGTTTTAGGTCAGTGTGAGGCATTGGATGCTTTTTGAAATCCGCTGATAAAGCCTCTTTTGCAGCAGTGTCTGCTTCCTCATTTCCTGGGATTCCACAGTGTCCAGGTACCCAGCGGAAGCAGATATTAACATTTTGGGCCTCCAAATCCAGCAGTTTGCATAGAATCTTTACAAGCATTGGATGATAATCTTTTAAAGATGACATTGCTTGAAGACATGATTTTGAATCTGAAATTATCAGAAAGTTTCTCTGTTGCATAGTCCAGTGCTAAAACGATAGCGTTTGCCTCTGCTGTAAATATTGAGCTGTGATTGGGGATGGATATTCCTTTTTTTTTTTTGATGGTTGATCACAAATGCAGATAATACATGATCCTCAGATTTTTATCCATCTGTATATATAGGGATAAGTGATGGACATATTTCTCTAATGGGAAGGAGATGATGTTGAAAGTCATTTGGGTGGGTTTCAGATTTTTTGTTTCTTGTGAAGTCAAAGATTATTTTTGGTTTTTTAAAAAGTTCCAGGGGGGAATTTTGCCACACATCAAGCCTTACCATCAGGTCATCCCAGCCAGTGAACATGGCAACCGCTTAGGACGTGCCCTTGGATGAACAGCAGTGTCTGTCCGCATTGAGATGTGATTTCAGCAAACATACACTCAGTATGTAATAATAATATTATAGTAATGATAAATAGTAGTAACTATTTTAACTACTATAATTACTACTATAACAGTTTTGCACTGCACTGAAATCTAAGGATCAAATATACCATACATGTACATTTGAATATAAAATGATTTATGATTAATACATCACCTTTTTGCACTGCACTGAAATCTAAGGATCAGATATACTGTATATGTACATTTGTATATAAAATGATTAATACATAACCTTTTTTGTGGAGTCGATCTTCAGGATAGACCAAAAGACAGAGGTGACCCTGGCTTTGAGCTCAGTATACCAGGACCGGACATCCTCTGCGAGTACACAGAGGAGCCACTGGGCAGGGTTACCGGAGTTACCGAAGCCTTTCTGTCAGCTCAAACCAGTCTGGCCATTCTCCGTTGACCCCTCTCGTCCAGGCGTTTCTGTCCTCAGAACTGTCGGTCACTGGATGTTTATTGTTTTTGGCACCATTCTGAGTAAACTCTCTAGAGACTGTTGTGTGTGAAAATTCCAGGAGATCAGCAGTTACAGAAATACTCAAACCACGGTCTGGCATGGTCGAAATCACTGAGATCACATTTTTCCCCATTCTGATGGTTGGTGTGAACATTAACTGAAGGTTCTGACCCATATCTGCATGATTTTATGCATTGCACTTCTGCCACACGATAGGCTGATTTAAAAAAAAAAAAAAACACATGAATAAGTAGGTGTACAGGTGTACCTAATAAAGTGGTCGGTGAGTGTATATTGAAAATGTTAATCATCATAATGTTAAGTACATGGGACTAGGTCATAAATAGATTGGATACTCAAGCTGTGTAGAGGCTGGCTGGGAGCACAGGTTGGGAGGCAGAAGATCACGCAGCCTTTTTATTTTTATTTTATTCCTGTCTCTCCACAGGATGCATTTCTTCACAGCACCATCTTGCTGCCTATCTGTGTTTCCTTGCTTCTAATCAACTTTAAATAGCTGCATAAGTGTACAATTCAATAATCCACAATAATAATGTAGTTTATTACAACAAATAATAAGCACATTTAAATGCATAATACCTTCTCTCCCTGTCCTTGGCATCGTAGAGCTTTTTGTATTTGCTCTTTTTGTGAAGCCCAAAGCCTGCCATGGAGTCTCCCTTACAGCCACATAAGGTGCCCTCTCTGTCCAGTCTGCCAGCTTCCTGCTCCCTCTGATGACCAGCTAGTATCATGGAGTAACAAAGCATTTTCAAGCATCCACTTGAAGGTTCTCCCCCTGTACTGGCCAAACTATATGGCACTTTGACTTGCCAGCAGTAAGTTGTCAAAGGGATCCCCTCCACTTCAGATGACCTTGACCTCACCCAGGACAGCCTCTGGGTCTTTTGGCACAAACTGCACTTTTTTTGCCACCGGAGAAAGATGGAATTTCCCTACAGTTGCTGCTGCCTCAGACGGCCTCAAGACCAGCTCTCCAGCCTAAAACCGCAGGACAGGTTTGCTGTTCATTCCGCAAGAACAAGACAGCAATTCACTTAAGTTATACATGTTATGATCAACAATGCAAAACGGAATGCAAACATTTAAAGAAATATTTCAGCATGAGATGTCATTGGTGTGTGTGTGTGTGTGTGTGTGTGTGTGTGTGTGTGAATGAGTCAGGTGTAAAGCGCTTTGAAAACCACTAAGGTTAAAAAACACAAAAGCTCTATAAGTGCAGACCATTTACAATGTCCATGCTTCTGAGGAATCATGAAGGCACAGTCGTAGTGATGGATGACATCCTGGTTTTTGGACCTGATGAGGAAACCCATGACAAACGCCTAAAGGCAGTACTGCAGACTGTCAAAGCATCTGGATTAAAACTTAAAGACAAATGTCATTTCAGGAAGCCTGAAATCAAGTACTTTGGATACATAGTGGGGAGAGAAGTGGGGAGTCGCTCACGCACACTGACAGAGACACAGAGAAGATACTCATAGATCGAGAAAGAGTGCTTAGCAGGTGTATGGGCTTGTGAACACTTCTCACATTATCTGCAAGGCATGGAGAGCTTCCATCTACAAACAGATCATAAGCCTCTAGTCCCACTGTTTAACACATACGACCTCAACAATGCACCACCCAGATATCACCGGCTATTGATGAGACTCCTGAGATTTAATGTCAAAGCTGTTCGTGTTCCCGGAAGGCAGTTGGTGATAGCCAACACCCTATCAAGGAACCCCCTGAAAGGTGCAGAGATTTCAGAAACAGACTGATGTCAAAACATATCCAGTCAGTGGTAAGCTGTAAGCCTGTGTCTACACAGAGGTTAGAGGCCATTAGGGAGGCAATGCAAAGAGATGTCGATATTCAAAAGGTCATTGGCTTCATCAGATGATGATGGCCTGAGAAAAGAGCTCAGATACCACTTACTTTGCATGGATTTCATACTGCAAGAGCTCAGTTGTCAGAATTAGATGGACTTATCTTGTTCCAGGATCAAATTGTTGTTCCATTCTTGCAACAAGAAGAAATTCTTGAGCAGATCCATATAGGTCACCAATGACTGACAAAGTGTCGCGAAAGAGCCAAGGGGTCTGTCTGATGGTCTAAGATCGGTTCTGACATAGCCCAGAAAGTAATGACATGCAAATTCTGCATTACTAACAAATCATCTCAGAGGAGAGAGCCGCTAATGACAACACCTTTGCCAGAAGGACCCTGGCTGAAGATTGGTGCTGATATTTGTGAGCTGGATGGTAGCAAAATATCTCATCATAGTGGACAACTATTCAAGATGTACAGAAATGACAACAACAAGTCAGCAGGTTATCACATGCCTGACGGGCATGTTTGTGAGATGGGGAATTCAGATTGAACTCATAAGTGACAATGGCACACAATTTGCATCAGCAGAATTTGCACAGTTCAGAGCCAGGTATGGTTTCAAGTACACTACCTCGAGTCCCCACTATCCTCAGGCTAATGGTGCTGTGGAGAGAGTGGGGCAGACCACAAAGCAAGTTTTGCACCAGCCAGATCCATTCTTGTCTCTTGTGAGCTATAGAGCCACTCCCATTGGTGCTACTGGAGAAAGTCCAGCGCAGCATATGGTTGGACGTCAAATCCGGACGACTGTACCTATGCTGGAAAAGAAACTCCAAAACAGTCATATCAGTACAGCTGAGGTGAGAGAAAATGATCAAAGAGCCAAGCAAATGTACCAGTACTATTACAATAGGAGACAATCGGTACGTTCATTGCCAGAAATACAACCCGGTCAGCAGGTTAAAGTTAAACTTGACAGTGAGAAAGGATGGAAATCTTCTGCAGTTGTCATCCATAGATCAGAAGAGCCTAGGTCTTACGTAGTTCAAACAGACAACAAAAACATTAAGGAGAAATCTATGGCATCTTCAGGTTGTGCCAGAGTGCTCTGAGAAAGAGGGCTCAGAACAACAGCAGCAGGATGCGGAAGCTGAGCAGACTGTGGCTGATGCAAATCAATCAAGCCCACAACCAAGCCCACATTCTCCTACGAGCTCTAACAACGTTCAAGTTGTACCACAGACTGAAATTCACCTCAAGGAGTCTTGAAGTGAGAGTTCCTTTGAGGTTCAGAGACATGTAACTTCTTAGGAACAGCAATTGTTTCTGGGCAGAATAATCCCAATGTTGCTGCGGACAAAGGGCAGTCTACCCCAATGTCCTAGTTAGGGTTAAAATAAACTGGACTATAAAAAAAATGTAAAAAAAAAGGAATTGTTGCTATACATCATTGTGTTTGAGAAATTTGTTAAAACTGTTTGCAATGTTATTTACCCTGTTGACTTTACTGCATGGTTTCACACTTTTAAAAAAAGAGAGTAGTGATGTGTTAGATTGTTTACTCATGTCTGGGTGGGGGAATCGATTATGCATGTCTAGGGGACAGGCATGTTTGTGTAGCGTGCAGCTGTGAGCAGTTCAGATTCAACCGTAGTTAATAAATACTGCTTAAGGAAGCCTACGCTATCATCTCGTTATATGACAGACTCTTGTATATTTGCATTCTTAGCAAATAGTTCTTTACTTTCAGCATTTAAGATTAAAGGCAGATTGGCTACTGAATTACGTAACCGCATGCTAAACATGTAGTTTAAAGCCTCAATTACTTCATCCTGCTTTGGTTTCTTTAGTTTATTCCCAATTATGTCCCACCATGCGAGACTTTGATCATCAGTATCTGATTTTAACACCTTGTCCACTGAGTTTGCTCAGTGTAGGCATAAAATTCTTGCGCCATAAATCAAACAATAGGTCAAATCTTCTTTTATTTTTCCCTTCCATCCCTGAGGAGACAATCTGACATATTCTCTGGTTCAGTAACAGGACTACTTAGGATATTTACAATCCTTCTAGTAGCTTATTCATATAATTCATGCTAATGGAGACTTGCCTACCATACCATAAAGCAATGAAAATAGACTTACACAGTCCTGTGGTCAGAAGGCCAACTTTAATCTAAACACAGAATTAACTACGGAAAGTCCTCATTCTGATGACTGATTGCAAATAATTTCAGAAAACTCACTGCAAGGGATCCCGGGTTTCTGCACCATCTGTAAGGTGGGTTTTTCAAACTACAGTGGCCCAAGCTGTAGAAATGCCAAGGTGACTAAAGAAATGTTAACAACAAGATGGAATAAAACTGTGCATTTCTTGTCTATTACCTCCTTCTGCTACTTATAACAATGATGGAAATAAGCGCTGTTAAAATAGCTAATAATGTGGGAGAGCATTGTTTAGAACCGTACTATAACCTTATTGTAATGCAATATGGAGCACTTAAAAGTATATATTTTACATAGTGAGAGAAGCTAGACATGGATTAAAAGGAAATGTTTAATAACAGTTTAGCCTTAAAATGTTAAATCAGATGGTACAATTTAGATATAATAGTTACAAATTGGATGTATTAAATGTGTATATGAAACCAGTATGCATACTACTGGAGTGAGAGAGAATGGAGGATAGAAAGGGAGAGAAATTATATACACTATGGCCAAAAGTTTGTGGACACCATATGTGCTTGATGAACATTTGATTTCAAAACCTTAGGCATCAACCTCAGCCCTTTGCTGTAATAACAGATTCCACTCTTTTGGGAAGGCTTTCCACTATACTGTATGTAGTAACATGGCTGCAGGTATTTGCTCTCATTCAGACACAACTATCAGTGAGGTCAGGAACTGATGTTGGTCGATGGGGCCTGACTTACAGATGCTGTTCCAGTTCACCCCAAAAGTGATCAGTGGGGTTCAGGTCTGGGCTTTGTGAAGGCCAGTCAATTTCTTCCACGCCAGACACAGCAAACCATTTCTTTATGGACCTCACTTTGTTCACAGAGGCATTGTCATGCTGAAACAGAAAAGGGCTATCCCCAGACAGTTGCCACAAATTTGGAAGCACACAAAGCCCAAACCAATACATAAAGAAACATTAAGATTTTTCTTTACTGGATTGAATGGAGTAACCAGATTCGTTAATTAGAAGGGGGTGTCCACAAAGTTTTGGCCATATAGTGTATAGAGAGAGAGAGAGAGAGAGAGAGCCCAGAGTGCAAGTTACAATCTTGTTTTATCCTTCCCTTGACCATGTGGCCACAACCAGACCTGATACATTTAAACTGACAGTGGTCGTGGTCGTGTCGTGTGTCTGTCATTGGGGAGAGAGGAAGCGGTAAGGGCCATCACCTGGTGATTACTGATGCTTAACACCTGTGTCTCATTACAGTGACGACGGAGAATGGGCTTGAAAAGGCTGCCGAGAACGCCGGAGAGAGTTAACGACAGAGAAGCACGAAGTTGCGAAGCTGAAGTGTATTCGTTGCTTGTGAAGCTGAAAAGCCAAATCTCTGATTGTGAAGCTGAAAACGCTGAATAAATAGTGGACTTACCTGGACTGCCACCCCGCTTCCTACTTGCTGGGACGTTTACACTGGCCAATCAGACCACCTTTAACCCCCAATGTATTCAAGTTGTTACTATTTGCAGAGTCCCAGTACACAAACACCTCAGCCAGTAGGCTGGTAGATCACTATCAGCACTATGTGGAATGCAAGATGACTGTTTTCACAAAGGAATAAGGGTTGTAACACAGAAATTCATTCCTTTGTTAATTTTCAATCCTACAGTTTTTTTATTGAAGCAAAAATATACACCACCTATATCACCCATGTGAAAAACTAACTGCCCCCTTAAACTTAATAGCTGGTTGTGCCACCTTTAGCTGCAACAACTGCAACCAAATGCATCCGATAACTGGAGATCAGTCTTTCACAACACTGTGCTGGAATTTTGGCCCACTCTTCTTTGCAGAACTGCTTTAGTTCAGACACACTGGAGGGTTTTCGAGCATAACTGCCTGTTTAATGTCCTGCCACAGCACCTCAATCGGGTTCAACTCAGGACTTTGTCTAGACCACTCCAAAACTTTAATTTAGCTTCTTTTGAGCCATTCAGATGTAGACTTACTCCTATGCTTTGGATCATTGTCTTGCTGCATAATCCAGTTGCGCTTGAGCTTCAATTCACAGACTGTTGACTGGATGTTCTCCTTCAGGATTTTCTGGTAGAAAGCAGAATTCATATTTCCCTCAATTATTGCAAGTCACCCTGGCCCTGAAGCAGCAACACATGCCCACACCATGATGGACCATAGGTATGATTTTCTTTTAGTGGAATTCTGTGTTTGATGCCAGATGTAACGGAACCCCTGTCTTCCAAACAGTTCCACTTTCGACTCATCAGTCCACAGAACATTCTCCCAAAAGGTTTAAAGGATCATCAAGGTGTGTTTTGGCAAAATTCAGACAAGCCTTAATGTTCTTCTGAGTTAGCAGTGTTTTTCACCTTGCCACACTTCCATGGATGCCATTTTTGGCCAGTGTCTTTCTGATAGTAGAGTCATGAACATTGATCTTTATTGATGCAAGAGAGGCCTGCAGTTCCTTGGAAGTTGTCCTTGGCTTTTTTGTGACTAACTGGATGAGTCATCCTTGTGCTCTTGGAGGAATTTTGGAAGGTCAGCCACTTCTGGGAAGGTTCACTATTGTTCCAAGTTTTCTCCGTTTAGAGATAATGACTCTCACTGTGGTTCTTTGGAGTCCCAGAGCCTTTGAAATAGCTTTGTAACCCTTCCCTGGCTGATGTATTTCAATCACCTTTTTCCTCATCATTTCTAGAATTTCTTTTGACCGTGGCATAGTGTGCTACAGGGTGAGACCTTTTAGCCAACTTCATGCTGCAGAAAAAGTTCAATTTAGGTGTTGATTTTATTGAACAGGGCTGGTAGTAATCAGGCCTGGTTGTGTCTAGTCCAGCTGAACCCCATTATGAATGCATTTTGCAGTGGCGTCTCAGGTCATTATTTAGTGTGGGGCACAAACAATCACTTAATCAATTATTTGCCCGATCTTTGAAACATTGACGAATAATTCAAAATTCTTTCTGTCATTTTGACAGATAAAAAAGAAACAAGAAAAACCTTTTATGGTCAATGACATGATGGAAGTTTTTTTGTGTTCATATGGTTTAGTTAAATTTAAAAGGGTTAAAATTTGAAAATAAATGTACAAATTACTTGCATACATTCTTTTATTGAGAACCTAGTCTAAAAATAATAGTTTTAATCAATTATGAGAGAATATTTTGGGGATGATGCAAAAATGTCAATGTGGTGTAACTGTAAAAACTTTGTACCAAATGATTAAACTTGCTTAAAAAAGGTGAAATTCTCAATAAAACACACTATCAACTAGTTTGGCATAATCTTACATTAGAACTGTTTAATAGTAAATAAAAGTAATGGAACACCTTTGTTCTGAAAATTACAATTAATTTGGGGGATCCTGTCAGTCAAATCAATTTCCTGAAGCATCAAGTTGATGTAACCACCATTCAAGGAGCCATTTTGTTATGTGCAAGAAGACCATGTGACAGGAAATTACATAACAGAGAAAGACCCCTGATGACCCTAACTGCTGCAGAAAAAGATTAGTAACTCTCTTTAAAATATTAGAGATAATTTGATATGTTTAGGGTATGCTTGTGTCAAATGGTATGACCCCAGTAAAACATTGATCGTGCATCATAATTTTAAAAATGAGTAGGCTATTTACTTTAAAAATTATGTTTGAAATATTCACACCAAGGCCATGTGCTTGTGTCCATGATTATGGCTGTCAAATTAGATTTTAAATTGAAATGTCAAATGGTGTAACCAGTTACACCATTTGACTCCTATTACAAGCCTGTCTATTAGAGGCCAATTTTGACAAATATCAGTAGTTTATGATGCTGATTAAAGTTCAAGTAAATATTACACAATATTACACAACATTTACATAAATATTACATTAAGTAAATACTACTTTGACACCTCCTGTTGAACATGAACAGCAGCTTTAAAATACCTCAAACTCCAACAATTCAGTGATAGGAGAAATGTTACTCAAAGATAAAAATGTACATCTATAAAATACAATTAATTGAATTTCTGCAATTTCACAATTAATACAATATAATAGAGGGCAATTCCATGCAAAGGTCACCCTTACCATGGAAAAAATAAGTTGAAGAATGTCTTCACCTGGCCTCATCAACCTGACTTCCTATTCTATTATGAGTCTGATGTGCTGCACGTTATCTCTGAGCCAGAACCTTTGAACTCACGTCATTCAAAACTAACGATGGAGGACTGGAAACATTTCAGAATCAGAATGAGCTTTATTGCCAAGTATGCTTACACATACAAGGAATTTGTCTTGGTGACAGGAGCTTCCAGTACACAACAATACAAAAACAGCAACAAGACTTTTAAAAAATAATTAAAATTGAATAAAAAGTATATATAGAATACACAATAGACTATATATATATATATATATATATATATATATATATATATATACACACACACACACACACATACACATATACATACACACACACACACATACATACACACATACATTCAAAGCACACGCATGGCCCTAATCACACATGATTCTTCCTCTCTCTCTCTCACCCCCCTTCACCTCTCTCTCTCTCTCTCTCTCACACACACACACACACACACACACCATTTTGAAAATATGTTTTTACTCTGATTTGTTGTTGTCAGATGTTTTTCCTTCATTGAAATAAAATAAAACACCAAGTTTACTTCAACTTGTTGACTGTCATGCTTCATTTTCAGTGTCAATTTCTTCAACAAACAATGGCCTTTGACTGTAGAAGCAATATGGTCAGGTGGTGTAACTGGTTTGTGTCAATTGGCGTAACTAGTATTTCTCATAAAAATATGATAATATACAGGAAAATTAATGTGGAATAAAATGTACTCTTCTATTGCAGTGTAATATTTATTTTTTATTTTTACATAATTTGTCAAAGATTATTTAGAAGTGCTTTCAGCATATGTCCCACTCAATATTGCAAAAACTCATACAATTAAAATTTAGAGATAATCCTAATAAAATCTATTTTCATATGATATTTTAAAATGATGTAATTATTTTGATGAGTACACTTACATACACTCTAGGTGGATAAAATGTGTAATATTTATCATTCTTTTGTGGTTACACCACTTGACATTTTCAGGTGCGTTCAGTGTTACCTTTTGTAAAAAATGGTGCAAATGTCATTTCAAATTACATGAAACCAACACAAATACAAAATGTACATTTGAACAAACTTTATGCATGCTTTTAAAACAAGTTTTTAAAAGATTTTTGGATTGCTTGTCTTGCCAACCCTTATTTGTCATTGACCCTTTAACCTAGTTCATCAGTTTTGACTTCACTCCCGTTGTAGATGTGCCCTGTTTATTTCCTGGTATTAATATGCATTTTAGATACGTATTAACTGGTACCATCATCATTTACACCTGGTATTGTGCGTCTCTTTTGTGTTTAGATTTTGAGTAGAGAGTATCTGATTTCATGACTGCATACATCTATCTTTCCTTCAGTGTGTTAATGTATGATAATAAAGCGCAAACAGCATAATAACAAAAAGAAAACAAAAAAATGCAGCCAAGCATCATTTCAGCCAATTATGCATGTATTTAATAAGCGCGAACATCACGTTTAAAGCAGAATTGTCCGTTATTTTAGTGGAGTAACTGTGTTAACTGAGCTTCACAGATGTGCTTCTCATGTTACACTTTATGTTCACATCAGGGATTATTAAGTTATCTGAACTTGTGCATGTGTGTATGCGCTTTAACCATCAAAGGTAGAAGTTTCACACTAGAACTCATTGGTTTCACCGGACTCAAACAAGGGGAGTCAAAAGATCATAAAATCCTATCTACTGTCATGTATGTGCCATTATAATAGATGCTACACCCCCCCCCCCCCAAACAAGTATGACTGATAAAAATAGACCAAGATGGAAATTTTACAGAGAGTGACGAATAAAGACATTTTTTGAGGCAACCTCTGAATATGATGCCACACAAACATCCCTAATAATTTAATCTCAGCACAAAACACCACTAAGACATGCACATCCACGTCAAAAACTTCAAGTGACTGTGAAAGTAAACCACAAATAGGCAAATCGTCAAAGGGTGGAGAGGGGGACAAATCTTTCCGTGGCAGGGAGAGCTGCCACCACCGTAGGCAGATCTCACTCGGCTATCAATCGACCTGCCACCGCCAACGGCAGCTCTCACTCGACCTGCCACGGCTCTCACTTGTTACCTGCGCCTCCCTCTTGATCCGTCAGCATCCCAGACAGCTCCAACTCGCACCGTCAACGTTACTTGCGCCTCTCTTGTGATCTTTAGTCCTGTTTTAAATATTTGTTAAGGGCTTATACATTTCTTATTCTTTAAATAAGTGTTCTTTGTCTTTTAAAGGATTTAAAGTTGCAGTCCAAAATGGTTCTAATGACTACTGGCATCTGCCTTGTAGCAGCATGGTTCATCTGACAGGTGTCATCTATACAAGCTAAACAGGACTATATGTCAGCAAATTATACAATCCTCCTATTGATTCAGCTCACTCATGTGATTGGCTATTGATAGTTGGCATGCTCTCTTTTTACTTAAATTAATTTACATTTATGCATTTGGCAGACACGTTTATCCAAAGTGACTTACAGTACACTTATTACAGGGACAATCCCCCTGGAGCAACCTGGAGTTAAGTGCCTTGCCCAAGGACACAATGGTGGTGGCTGTGGGGATTGAACCAGCAACCTCCAGATTACCAGTTATGTGCTTTAGTCCGCTATGCCACCACCACTCCACAAATTCAATCTTTTTTTATATAGTGAGGATGACATACAGCAAAACTTCTAAGCATATTATTTTCTTTACTGCTTTTTGTTTTATCATTAGGGGAGATCAGCACAGCATCTTATAGACAAATAAAACAGGCTAAATAAATAGGGGTAGAGTGGCACACAAACAAACACAAAAAACATGTCAGTGCTTTTGCAAACCACAAATACTTTGCAAACAAATATGTTTAATGTTTTATATGCTGTGATACACAATGACTGAGTTTTTTAAAAAGGAGTGAAAGAGGCACTGAGCCTCTGTAACTGAATATGGAAACACCATAATGATTTTAATCCAAAACTTTTCTCAAATCTAGTCACTTGAATGTTAGATTTTGATGTTAAAATATTACATTATGTTATATTAACGTTCAGAGGATGTACCTGGGTATCTTGTTACTAGATAGACTATCATATGTTATGGGATACATACAGCCATACACCATATCAACAAGCCAAAAGCAAAAATACTTTTTCTAAACAAAACATTATTGGGAGTACAGAGACACCAGCCTATAAACTACAACAATTTATAAGGGTTACCATGGTTCGTCGGCAACAGGGGTTGGTTGCCACATAGTAATTTTCTTTTAATTTGATAACTATATGTTATGATGATGATTTGTAAACCTGCTTGAGCAACAGTAGCTGGCCAACATTTTTTATGGAGAGAGTATGACTGGGGTTGGTTGCCTTATTGATTTTGTGGTTGTTTGGCACATCAGTATTTCGGCTGAATTGGCTAGCACATCAGATATAAAAATAATACATAATTAATTACCATCATGCAGTATTTATGTATAAACTTAATATATCTAAACAGACACACACATACTGTATACACACACATGCCTTGTACATATAGTATATAATGTATGTATGTATATATTTAAACCATTAATAATGTGTGTTATTTGGCATATTGCACACATGATAAAAACTGAAAGCACATCTTTTATTTATGGTTTTAATTTTATACATTTCAGTTTATGAATAATGGTTAACACAGTATTTATTTAA
This sequence comes from Myxocyprinus asiaticus, assembly GCF_019703515.2. Lineage (NCBI taxonomy): Eukaryota > Metazoa > Chordata > Actinopteri > Cypriniformes > Catostomidae > Myxocyprinus > Myxocyprinus asiaticus. Next base: position 43,100,560 of record NC_059349.1, read on the forward strand.
GTAGATGAATTTGCATTATTTTAGTGATATGGGGCTCTATTTTAGGAGTGCTGGTGATAAGCTCAGCGCAATGCCATAAGCCATACATGCAAAGTCAGTGGGCATGGCCAGGAAATTTTGGCATTTTTGTGCAAGATGCGCAAAGTCTAGGCGAATGTGGGTTTGGCAAAATTTTGCGTGCAACGCACAGATATCTTGGATGAAGGTAGCACGCTGTATGTATGCTGCACGTAGCTCGAAACATCACGTTTGCTTATGTGGTGAGCTCATTACATTTATTTACACTGTAAAAAATGTACATGCACTTCAACTTAAAAAATTAAGTTTAACTGCTGCCTTAAAGTTTAAATGAACATAGCTTTACAAGTAATTTTTAAAATAATTTTTACTAAAATAATTACAAAAATAAATAGCATTATTTTACATTTAGTCTTTAAAACAGTCTAAACGTAAAATAATGAATTGGGAAAACTTATAATGAGTTGAAATAACTTTTAAATCCGTATTGAAGCATCAGTTAAACAAAGTAGTTGTATTTGTTTTACAGTGTAGGAACAAGTGTGCCGACTTTGTTGTGAGTTTTTATGGATGTACATTTTTGGGTTGTGCACCTGGATTCAAACATTGTTTGGATGTGCGTGCTTTCTACGATTTGTTATTCTGAATGAAGGCAGCACATACATAAGTCACTAGTGCCAATGTACTGTTACATTATGAACAAGATAAACATGAGATAGATAGACAGACAGACAGATAGATAGATAGATAGATAGACAGATAGACAGACAGACAGACAGACAGACAGATAGATAGATAGATAGATGGATAGACAGACAGACAGATAGATAGATAGATAGATAGACAGATAGACAGATAGACAGACAGACAGACAGACAGATAGATAGATAGATAGATGGATAGATAGACAGATATGTCTTAGGTAATGTTGCGATTGAAATTCGTCCTTGGCTGTCAGGGCTTGAAATGCTTTTTATATGCCGGAAAAGTTACACCAACGTTAGTACTAATTGGATATTGGCTACGTTAAATTATAGAGAATGTAAGTAAAATGAATCACATTTTATCAACTGACACACAAATCATGGCTAGTATAACAGTGATGGTATAGGCACGCACTTCTCCTCTCATGGTCAATTTGGATTTTAAAAAATTAAATTACTTTTTGGATTACATAACTTTAATCATTAATTAACAATGGTCATTAAATATGTTGTGGTATTGCATTCCTTTATCATCTATGTAAAACTTTAGATTTAATTGCACCAGTGTTATTACAGTTAACAAAAACTAAAATGAAAACCATCTAAAACAATTCTCATGAACTAAAATAAAAATAAAAAGTAAAATGATTGTGAAAAAAATAAAACTAAACTAAATTAATTTTTCATAACCCCAAAACTAACTAAAATAAAATAAAAATGATCTCGAATTAATTTATGTTTTTAATACTCTAGGGTGAATATGGTCATGTATAAACTTTTGGAAAATTTATATTTTTTGATGCATTAATTATGATCCAAACACACATAACCAAACACACATCACCTTTATAGAAATCTTAGGATGCCTTCTACCTTCAGCAAAAGCAAAAATGGAGAAATTCTTAATACTGAGAAGTAAAACTTTCGAGGAGCCTCTTTTCACAAAATCCCAGAGGAGCAATGATTCTCAAGAAAATATCTACAAAGTATTTGAAATAAAATGTCTTATACACTGTTACATCATAAATAATTATGTAACATTTACAAACACTCCACCTCAAAGTCCAGTCATTTTTTTTTTTAAATATTGCTTTTCCCACCGGTGCTCACGAAATGAGCTCTGCCACACATTCCATTGCAAAATTTAAAGAGATAATTTCCAAAATATGAAAATTATCTACTCACCCTCATGCCATACCAGATGTTTATGATCTTCTTTCCTCTGCTGAACACAAAGATTTTAGAATATCTCAGTTATGTAGCTTTATACAACATAAGTCAAAAGGGTTCAAAGATTTGAAGCTCCAAAAAGCACATAAAGGCACCATAAAGTAAATCATAAGTGGCTTAATTAAAATCTTTTTTTTAAATGAGACTGTCTTTTTGGGTGAGAACAGACAAAAATGTAACTCCTTTTTCATAAAAAATATTGCAATTGCAGTATACAGGAAAGACCAGCAAGGAGACTGCTAATGTCAGATAAAGGGTGCTGCCTTTATGTGCTTTATGGAGCTTAAAGGTTTTGTACTGTGATGACTTGCATTCCATGGACTTACAGATCTGACAGATTCTTCTAACATCTTTGTATGTGTTCAGCAGAACAGAGAAAGTCAGACTCATCTGGGATGGCATTAGGGTGAGTAAATAATGAAATATTTTTTTGTTTACTTCACAAAGATTAGTTTAATAATAATTTATAATGAGTTAAATAAATTCATATAGACACAATGGGGTTAAAGGGTTAGGCTAGGATTAGATTTTTTAAATGATACCAGTATCAGTCCAGCTCTCACACACGATCAGTTGCGTCACAGCCAGCTCTCACACATGACCCGTTGCGTCACTGCTCTCACACACAATCCGTTGCGTCACAGCCAGCTCTCACACATGACCCATTATGTCACAGCCAGCTCTCACACACGATCCGTTATGTCACAGCCAGCTCTCACACATGATCCGTTATGTCACAGCCAGCTCCCACACATGATCCGTTATGTCACAGCCAGCTCCCACACATGATCCGTTATGTCACAGCCAGCTCCCACACATGATCCGTTGCGTCACAGCTCTCACACATGATACGTTATGTCACAGCTCTCACACATGATCCGTTATGTCACAGCCTGCTCTCACACATGATCCGTTATGTCACAGCTCTCACACATGATCCGTTATGTCACAGCCAGCTCTCGCACATGATCCGTTATGTCACAGCTCTCACACATGATCAGTTATGTCACAGCCAGCTCTCACACATGATCCGTTGTCACAGCCAGCTCTCACACATGATCCATTATGTCACAGCCAGCTCTCACACACAATCTGTTATGTCACAGCTCTCACACATGATCCGTTATGTCACAGCCGGCTCTCACACATGATCTGTTATGTCACAGCCAGCTCTCACACATGATCCGCTGCGTCACAGCCAGCTCTTACACATGATCCGTTATGTCACAGCCAGCTCTCACACACGATCCTTTATGTCACAGCTCTCACACATGATCAGTTATGTCACAGCCGGCTCTCACACACGATCCGTTATGTCACAGCCAGCTCTCACACACAATCTGTTATGTCACAGCCAGCTCTCACACATGATCCATTATGTCACAGCTCTCACACATGATCCATTATGTCACAGCTCTCACACACAATCTGTTATGTCACAGCTCTTACACATGATCCGTTATGTCACAGCCAGCTCTCACACACGATCCTTTATGTCACAGCTCTCACACATGATCAGTTATGTCACAGCCGGCTCTCACACACGATCCGTTATGTCACAGCCAGCTCTCACACACAATCTGTTATGTCACAGCTCTCACACATGATCCGTTATGTCACAGCCAGCTCTCACACACAATCTGTTATGTCACAGCTCTCACACATGATCAGTTATGTCACAGCCAGCTCTCACACATGTTCCGTTATGTCACAGCCAGCTCTCACACACGATCCGTTGCATCACAGCTCTCACACACGATCCGTTGCGTCACAGCTCTCACACACGATCCGTTATGTCACAGCCAGCTCCCACACACGATCCGTTGCGTCACAGCTCTCACACACTATCCCTTGCCTCACAGCTCTCACACACGATCCGTTATGTCACAGCCAGCTCTCACACATGACCCGTTATGTCACAGCCAGCTCTCACACATGATCCGTTATGTCACAGCCAGCTCTCACACATGATCCGTTATGTCACAGCCAGCTCTCACACATGATCCGTTATGTCACAGCAAGCTCTCACACATGATCCGTTATGTCACAGCAGGCTCTCACACATGATCCATTATGTCACAGCAGGCTCTCACACATGATCCGTTATGTCACAGCCAGCTCCCACACACGATCCGTTGCGTCACAGCTCTCACACACTATCCCTTGCCTCACAGCTCTCACACACGATCCGTTATGTCACAGCCAGCTCTCACACATGACCCGTTATGTCACAGCCAGCTCTCACACATGATCCGTTATGTCACAGCCAGCTCTCACACATGATCCGTTATGTCACAGCCAGCTCTCACACATGATCCGTTATGTCACAGCAGGCTCTCACACATGATCCGTTATGTCACAACCAGCTCTCACACACGATCCTTTATGTCACAGCCATCTCTCACACGTGATCTGTTATGTCACAGCCAGCTCTCACACATGATCTGTTGCCTCAGAGCTCTCACACACGATCCGTTATGTCACAGCCAGCTCTCACACATGATCTGTTGCCTCAGAGCTCTCACACATGATCCATTATGTCACAGCCAGCTCTCACACACGATCCTTTATGTCACAGCCATCTCTCACACGTGATCTGTTATGTCACAGCCAGCTCTCACACATGATCCGTTGCCTCACAGCTCTCACACATGATCCGTTATGTCACAGCCAGCTCTCACACATGATCCGTTATGTCACAGCCAGCTCTCACACATGATCCGTTGCGTCACAGCTCTCACACACGATCCGTTATGTCACAGCCAGCTCTCACACATGATCCGTTGTCACAGCCAGCTCTCACACATGATCCGTTATGTCACAGCCAGCTCTCACACACGATCCGTTGCGTCACAGCTCTCGCACATGATCCGTTATGTCACAGCCAGCTCTCACACATGATACATTATGTCACAGCCAGCTCTCACACATGATCCGTTGTCACAGCCAGCTCTCACACATGATCCGTTATGTCACAGCCAGCTCTCACACACGATCCGTTGCGTCACAGCTCTCACACATGATCCGTTATGTCACAGCCAGCTCTCACACATGATCCGTTATGTCAAAGCTCTCACACATGATCCGTTATGTCACAGCCTGCTCTCACACATGATCCGTTATGTCACAGCTCTCACACATGATCCCTTATGTCACAGCCAGCTCTCACACATGATCCGTTGCGTCACAGCTCTCACACATGATCCGTTGCGTCACAGCTCTCACACACGATCCGTTATGTCACAGCCAGCTCTCACACATGATCCGTTGTCACAGCCAGCTCTCACACATGATCCGTTATGTCACAGCCAGCTCTCACACATGATCCGTTGTGTCACAGCTCTCACACATGATCCGTTATGTCACAGCCAGCTCTCACACATGATCCGTTATGTCACAGCTCTCACACATGATCCGTTATGTCACAGCTCTCACACATGATCCGTTATGTCACAGCCTGCTCTCACACGATCCGTTATGTCACAGCCAGCTCTCACACATGATCCGTTGCCTCACAGCTCTCACACATGATCCGTTATGTCACAGCCAGCTCTCACACATGATCCGTTATGTCACAGCCAGCTATCACACACAATCTGTTATGTCACAGCTCTCACACATGATTCGTTATGTCACAGCCAGCTCTCACACATGATCCGTTATGTCACAGCCAGCTCTCACACATGATCCGTTGCGTCACAGCTCTCACACACGATCCGTTATGTCACAGCCAGCTCTCACACATGATCCGTTATGTCACAGCCAGCTCTCACACATGATCCGTTATGTCACAGCCGGCTCTCACACATGATCCGTTATGTCACAGCCAGCTCTCACACACAATCTGTTATGTCACAGCTCTCACACATGATCCGTTATGTCACAGCCAGCTCTCACACACGATCCGTTGCGTCACAGCTCTCACACATGATCCGTTATGTCACAGCCAGCTCTCACACACGATCCGTTGCGTCACAGCTCTCACACACTATCCGTTATGTCACAGCCAGCTCTCACACATGATCTGTTGCCTCAGAGCTCTCACACACGATCAGTTATGTTACAGCCAGCTCTCACACACGATCCTTTATGTGACAGCCAGCTCTCACACACGATCCTTTATGTGACAGCCAGCTCTCACACATGATCCGTTGCATCACAGCTCTCACACATGATCCGTTATGTCACAGCCAGCTCTCACACAAGATCCGTTGTGTCACAGCTCTCACACATGATCCGTTATGTCACAGCCAGCTCTCACACATGATCCGTTATGTCACAGCTCTCACACGATCCGTTATGTCACAGCCGGCTCTCACACATGATCCCTTATGTCACAGCCAGCTCTCACACATGATCCGTTATGTCACAGCCAGCTCTCACACACAATCTGTTATGTCACAGCTCTCACACATGATCCGTTGTCACAGCCAGCTCTCACACATGATCCGTTATGTCACAGCCAGCTCTCACACACGATCCGTTGCGTCACAGCTCTCACACACAATCCGTTATGTCACAGCCAGCTCTCACACACGATCCGTTGCGTCACAGCTCTCACACACGATCCGTTGTGTCACAGCTCTCACACACGATCCGTTATGTCACAGCCAGCTCTCACACATGATCCGTTATGTTACAGCCAGCTCTCACACATGATACATTATGTCACAGCCAGCTCTCACACGATCCGTTATTTCACAGCCGGCTCTCACACATGATCCCTTATGTCACAGCCAGCTCTCACACATGATCCGTTATGTCACAGCCGGCTCTCACACATGATCCGTTATGTCACAGCCAGCTCTCACACACAATCTGTTATGTCACAGCTCTCACACATGATCCTTTATGTCACAGCCAGCTCTCACACACGATCCGTTGCGTCACAGCTCTCACACATGATCCGTTATGTCACAGCCAGCTCTCACACACGATCCGTTGCGTCACAGCTCTCACACACTATCCGTTATGTCACAGCCAGCTCTCACACACGATCCGTTGCGTCACAGCTCTCACACACGATCCGTTGCGTCACAGCTCTCACACATGATCCGTTGCATCACAGCTCTCGCACATGATCCGTTATGTCACAGCCAGCTCTCACACACAATCTGTTATGTCACAGCTCTCACACATGATCCGTTATGTCACAGCCAGCTCTCACACATGATCCGTTATGTCACAGCCAGCTCTCACACACGATCCGTTGCGTCACAGCTCTCACACATGATCCGTTATGTCACAGCCAGCTCTCACACACGATCCGTTGCGTCACAGCTCTCACACACTATCCGTTATGTCACAGCCAGCTCTCACACACGATCCGTTGCGTCACAGCTCTCACACACGATCCGTTGCGTCACAGCTCTCACACATGATCCGTTGCATCACAGCTCTCGCACATGATCCGTTATGTCACAGCCAGCTCTCACACACAATCTGTTATGTCACAGCTCTCGCACATGATCCGTTATGTCACAGCCAGCTCTCACACACAATCTGTTATGTCACAGCTCTCACACATGATCCGTTATGTCACAGCTGGCTCTCACACATGATCTGTTATGTCACAGCCAGCTCTCACACATGATCCGTTATGTCACAGCCAGCTCTCACACACGATCCGTTGCGTCACAGCTCTCACACATGATCCGTTATGTCACAGCCAGCTCTCACACACGATCCGTTGCGTCACAGCTCTCACACACAATCCGTTATGTCACAGCCAGCTCTCACACACGATCCGTTGCGTCACAGCTCTCACACACGATCCGTTGCGTCACATCTCTCACACGTGATCTGTTATGTCACAGCCAGCTCTCACACATGATCCGTTGCCTCACAGCTCTCACACATGATCCGTTATGTCACAGCCAGCTCTCACACGATCCGTTATGTCACAGCCAGCTCTCACACACGATCCTTTATGTCACAGCCAGCTCTCACACATGATCCGTTGCGTCACAGCTCTCACACATGATCCGTTATGTCAAAGCCAGCTCTCACACACGATCCGTTGCATCACAGCTCTCACACACGATCCGTTGCGTCACAGCTCTCACACACGATCCGTTATGTCACAGCCAGCTCCCACACACGATCCGTTGCGTCACAGCTCTCACACACTATCCCTTGCCTCACAGCTCTCACACACGATCCGTTATGTCACAGCCAGCTCTCACACATGACCCGTTATGTCACAGCCAGCTCTCACACATGATCCGTTATGTCACAGCCAGCTCTCACACATGATCCGTTATGTCACAGCCAGCTCTCACACATGATCCGTTATGTCACAGCAAGCTCTCACACATGATCCGTTATGTCACAGCAGGCTCTCACACATGATCCATTATGTCACAGCCAGCTCTCACACATGATCCGTTATGTCACAACCAGCTCTCACACACGATCCTTTATGTCACAGCCATCTCTCACACGTGATCTGTTATGTCACAGCCAGCTCTCACACATGATCTGTTGCCTCAGAGCTCTCACACACGATCCGTTATGTCACAGCCAGCTCTCACACATGATCTGTTGCCTCAGAGCTCTCACACATGATCCATTATGTCACAGCCAGCTCTCACACATGATCCGTTATGTCACAGCCAGCTCTCACACACGATCCTTTATGTCACAGCCATCTCTCACACGTGATCTGTTATGTCACAGCCAGCTCTCACACATGATCCGTTGCCTCACAGCTCTCACACATGATCCGTTATGTCACAGCCAGCTCTCACACATGATCCGTTATGTCACAGCCAGCTCTCACACATGATCCGTTGCGTCACAGCTCTCACACACGATCCGTTATGTCACAGCCAGCTCTCACACATGATCCGTTGTCACAGCCAGCTCTCACACATGATCCGTTATGTCACAGCCAGCTCTCACACACGATCCGTTGCGTCACAGCTCTCGCACATGATCCGTTATGTCACAGCCAGCTCTCACACATGATACATTATGTCACAGCCAGCTCTCACACATGATCCGTTGTCACAGCCAGCTCTCACACATGATCCGTTATGTCACAGCCAGCTCTCACACACGATCCGTTGCGTCACAGCTCTCACACATGATCCGTTATGTCACAGCCAGCTCTCACACATGATCCGTTATGTCAAAGCTCTCACACATGATCCGTTATGTCACAGCCTGCTCTCACACATGATCCGTTATGTCACAGCTCTCACACATGATCCCTTATGTCACAGCCAGCTCTCACACATGATCCGTTGCGTCACAGCTCTCACACATGATCCGTTGCGTCACAGCTCTCACACACGATCCGTTATGTCACAGCCAGCTCTCACACATGATCCGTTGTCACAGCCAGCTCTCACACATGATCCGTTATGTCACAGCCAGCTCTCACACACGATCCGTTGTGTCACAGCTCTCACATATGATCCGTTATGTCACAGCCAGCTCTCACACATGATCCGTTATGTCACAGCTCTCACACATGATCCGTTATGTCACAGCTCTCACACATGATCCGTTATGTCACAGCCTGCTCTCACACGATCCGTTATGTCACAGCCAGTTCTCACACATGATCCGTTGCCTCACAGCTCTCACACATGATCCGTTATGTCACAGCCAGCTCTCACACATGATCCGTTATGTCACAGCCAGCTATCACACACAATCTGTTATGTCACAGCTCTCACACATGATCCGTTATGTCACAGCCAGCTCTCACACATGATCCGTTATGTCACAGCCAGCTCTCACACATGATCCGTTGCGTCACAGCTCTCACACACGATCCGTTATGTCACAGCCAGCTCTCACACATGATCCGTTATGTCACAGCCAGCTCTCACACATGATCCGTTATGTCACAGCCGGCTCTCACACATGATCCGTTATGTCACAGCCAGCTCTCACACACAATCTGTTATGTCACAGCTCTCACACACGATCCGTTATGTCACAGCCAGCTCTCACACACGATCCGTTGCGTCACAGCTCTCACACATGATCCGTTATGTCACAGCCAGCTCTCACACACGATCCGTTGCGTCACAGCTCTCACACACTATCCGTTATGTCACAGCCAGCTCTCACACACGATCCGTTATGTTACAGCCAGCTCTCACACACGATCCTTTATGTGACAGCCAGCTCTCACACACGATCCTTTATGTGACAGCCAGCTCTCACACATGATCCGTTGCATCACAGCTCTCACACATGATCCGTTATGTCACAGCCAGCTCTCACACAAGATCCATTGTGTCACAGCTCTCACACATGATCCGTTATGTCACAGCCAGCTCTCACACATGATCCGTTATGTCACAGCTCTCACACGATCCGTTATGTCACAGCCGGCTCTCACACATGATCCCTTATGTCACAGCCAGCTCTCACACATGATCCGTTATGTCACAGCCAGCTCTCACACACAATCTGTTATGTCACAGCTCTCACACATGATCCGTTGTCACAGCCAGCTCTCACACATGATCCGTTATGTCACAGCCAGCTCTCACACACGATCCGTTGCGTCACAGCTCTCACACACAATCCGTTATGTCACAGCCAGCTCTCACACACGATCCGTTGCGTCACAGCTCTCACACACGATCCGTTGTGTCACAGCTCTCACACACGATCCGTTATGTCACAGCCAGCTCTCACACATGATCCGTTATGTTACAGCCAGCTCTCACACATGATACATTATGTCACAGCCAGCTCTCACACGATCCGTTATTTCACAGCCGGCTCTCACACACGATCCCTTATGTTACAGCCAGCTCTCACACACGATCCTTTATGTGACAGCCAGCTCTCACACACGATCCTTTATGTGACAGCCAGCTCTCACACATGATCCGTTGCATCACAGCTCTCACACATGATCCGTTATGTCACAGCCAGCTCTCACACAAGATCCGTTGTGTCACAGCTCTCACACATGATCCGTTATGTCACAGCCAGCTCTCACACATGATCCGTTATGTCACAGCTCTCACACGATCCGTTATGTCACAGCCGGCTCTCACACATGATCCCTTATGTCACAGCCAGCTCTCACACATGATCCGTTATGTCACAGCCAGCTCTCACACACAATCTGTTATGTCACAGCTCTCACACATGATCCGTTGTCACAGCCAGCTCTCACACATGATCCGTTATGTCACAGCCAGCTCTCACACACGATCCGTTGCGTCACAGCTCTCACACACAATCCGTTATGTCACAGCCAGCTCTCACACACGATCCGTTGCGTCACAGCTCTCACACACGATCCGTTGTGTCACAGCTCTCACACACGATCCGTTATGTCACAGCCAGCTCTCACACATGATCCGTTATGTTACAGCCAGCTCTCACACATGATACATTATGTCACAGCCAGCTCTCACACGATCCGTTATTTCACAGCCGGCTCTCACACATGATCCCTTATGTCACAGCCAGCTCTCACACATGATCCGTTATGTCACAGCCGGCTCTCACACATGATCCGTTATGTCACAGCCAGCTCTCACACACAATCTGTTATGTCACAGCTCTCACACATGATCCGTTATGTCACAGCCAGCTCTCACACACAATCTGTTATGTCACAGCTCTCACACATGATCCTTTATGTCACAGCCAGCTCTCACACACGATCCGTTGCGTCACAGCTCTCACACATGATCCGTTATGTCACAGCCAGCTCTCACACACGATCCGTTGCGTCACAGCTCTCACACACTATCCGTTATGTCACAGCCAGCTCTCACACACGATCCGTTGCGTCACAGCTCTCACACACGATCCGTTGCGTCACAGCTCTCACACATGATCCGTTGCATCACAGCTCTCGCACATGATCCGTTATGTCACAGCCAGCTCTCACACACGATCCGTTGCGTCACAGCTCTCACACATGATCCGTTATGTCACAGCCAGCTCTCACACACGATCCGTTGCGTCACAGCTCTCACACATGATCCGTTATGTCACAGCCAGCTCTCACACACGATCCGTTGCGTCACAGCTCTCACACACTATCCGTTATGTCACAGCCAGCTCTCACACACGATCCGTTGCGTCACAGCTCTCACACACGATCCGTTGCGTCACAGCTCTCACACATGATCCGTTGCATCACAGCTCTCGCACATGATCCGTTATGTCACAGCCAGCTCTCACACACAATCTGTTATGTCACAGCTCTCGCACATGATCCGTTATGTCACAGCCAGCTCTCACACACAATCTGTTATGTCACAGCTCTCACACATGATCCGTTATGTCACAGCTGGCTCTCACACATGATCTGTTATGTCACAGCCAGCTCTCACACATGATCCGTTATGTCACAGCCAGCTCTCACACACGATCCGTTGCGTCACAGCTCTCACACATGATCCGTTATGTCACAGCCAGCTCTCACACACGATCCGTTGCGTCACAGCTCTCACACACAATCCGTTATGTCACAGCCAGCTCTCACACACGATCCGTTGCGTCACAGCTCTCACACACGATCCGTTGCGTCACATCTCTCACACGTGATCTGTTATGTCACAGCCAGCTCTCACACATGATCCGTTGCCTCACAGCTCTCACACATGATCCGTTATGTCACAGCCAGCTCTCACACGATCCGTTATGTCACAGCCAGCTCTCACACACGATCCTTTATGTCACAGCCAGCTCTCACACATGATCCGTTGCGTCACAGCTCTCACACATGATCCGTTATGTCAAAGCCAGCTCTCACACATGATCCGTTATGTCACAGCCAGCTCTCACACATGATCCGTTGCGTCACAGCTCTCACACACGATCCGTTATGTCACAGCCAGCTCTCACACATGATCCGTTGTCACAGCCAGCTCTCACACATGATCCGTTATGTCACAGCCAGCTCTCACACACGATCCGTTGCGTCACAGCTCCCGCACATGGTCCGTTATGTCACAGCCAGCTCTCACACATGATCCGTTGCGTCACAGCTCTCACACATGATCCGTTATGTCACAGCCAGCTCTCACACATGATCCGTTATGTCACAACTCTCACACATGATCCGTTATGTTACAGCCAGCTCTCACACACGATCCTTTATGTCACAGCTCTCACACATGATCCGTTGCGTCACAGCTCTCACACATGATCCGTTATGTCACAACTCTCACACATGATCCGTTATGTCACAGCCAGCTCTCACACATGATCCGTTATGTCACAGCTCTCACACATGATCCGTTGTCACAGCCAGCTCTCACACATGATCCGTTATGTCACAGCTCTCACACATGATCCGTTATGTCACAGCCAGCTCTCACACATGATCCGTTATGTCACAACTCTCACACATGATCCGTTATGTTACAGCCAGCTCTCGCACATGATCCGTTATGTCACAGCTCTCACACATGATCCGTTATGTCACAGCCAGCTCTCACACATGATCCGTTATGTCACAGCCAGCTCTCACACATGATCTGTTGCGTCACAGCTCTCACACATGATCCGTTATGTCACAGCCAGGTCTCACACATGATCCGTTATGTCACAGCCAGCTCTCACACATGATACATTATGTCACAGCCAGCTCTCACACGATCCGTTATGTCACAGCCAGCTCTCACACACAATCTGTTATGTCACAGCTCTCACACATGATCCGTTATGTCACAGCCAGCTCTCACACATGATCCGTTATGTCACAGCCAGCTCTCACACACGATCCGTTGCGTCACAGCTCTCACACATGATCCGTTATGTCACAGCCAGCTCTCAAACACAATCTGTTATGTCACAGCTCTCACACATGATCCGTTATGTCACAGCCAGCTCTCACACACGATCCGTTGCGTCACAGCTCTCACACATGATCCGTTATGTCACAGCCAGCTCTCACACACGATCCGTTGCGTCACAGCTCTCACACACTATCCGTTATGTCACAGCCAGCTCTCACACACGATCCGTTGCGTCACAGCTCTCAAACACGATCCGTTGCGTCACAGCTCTCACACATGATCCGTTGCATCACAGCTCTCGCACATGATCCGTTATGTCACAGCCAGCTCTCACACACAATCTGTTATGTCACAGCTCTCACACATGATCCGTTATGTCACAGCCAGCTCTCACACATGATCCGTTATGTCACAGCTGGCTCTCACACATGATCTGTTATGTCACAGCCAGCTCTCACACATGATCCGTTATGTCACAGCCAGCTCTCACACACGATCCGTTGCGTCACAGCTCTCACACATGATCCGTTATGTCACAGCCAGCTCTCACACACGATCCGTTGCGTCACAGCTCTCACACACAATCCGTTATGTCACAGCCAGCTCTCACACACGATCCGTTGCGTCACAGCTCTCACACACGATCCGTTGCGTCACATCTCTCACACGTGATCTGTTATGTCACAGCCAGCTCTCACACATGATCCGTTGCCTCACAGCTCTCACACATGATCCGTTATGTCACAGCCAGCTCTCACACGATCCGTTATGTCACAGCCAGCTCTCACACATGACCCGTTATGTCACAGCAGCTCTCACACATGATCCGTTATGTCACAGCCAGCTCTCACACATGATCCGTTATGTCACAGCTCTCACACATGATCCGTTATGTCACAGCCAGCTCTCACACATGATCCGTTATGTCACAGCCAGCTCTCACACATGATCCGTTATGTCACAGCAGGCTCTCACACATGATCCATTATGTCACAGCCAGCTCTCACACATGATCCGTTATGTCACAGCCAGCTCTCACACACGATCCTTTATGTCACAGCCATCTCTCACACGTGATCTGTTATGTCACAGCCAGCTCTCACACATGATCTGTTGCCTCAGAGCTCTCACACACGATCCGTTATGTCACAGCCAGCTCTCACACATGATCTGTTGCCTCAGAGCTCTCACACACGATCCGTTATGTCACAGCCAGCTCTCACACATGATCCGTTATGTCACAGCCAGCTCTCACACACGATCCTTTATGTCACAGCCAGCTCTCACACATGATCCGTTGCCTCACAGCTCTCACACATGATCCGTTATGTCACAGCCAGCTCTCACACATGATCCGTTATGTCACAGCAGGCTCTCACACATGATCCGTTATGTCACAGCCAGCTCTCACACATGATCCGTTATGTCACAGCCAGCTCTCACACACGATCCTTTATGTCACAGCCATCTCTCACACGTGATCTGTTATGTCACAGCCAGCTCTCACACATGATCTGTTGCCTCAGAGCTCTCACACACGATCCGTTATGTTACAGCCAGCTCTCACACACGATCCTTTATGTGACAGCCAGCTCTCACACATGATCCGTTGCATCACAGCTCTCACACATGATCCGTTATGTCACAGCCAGCTCTCACACATAATCCGTTATGTCACAGCCAGCTCTCACACACGATCCGTTGCGTCACAGCTCCCGCACATGGTCCGTTATGTCACAGCCAGCTCTCACACATGATCCGTTGCGTCACAGCTCTCACACATGATCCGTTATGTCACAGCCAGCTCTCACACATGATCCGTTATGTCACAACTCTCACACATGATCCGTTATGTTACAGCCAGCTCTCACACACGATCCTTTATGTCACAGCTCTCACACATGATCCGTTGCGTCACAGCTCTCACACATGATCCGTTATGTCACAACTCTCACACATGATCCGTTATGTCACAGCCAGCTCTCACACATTATCCGTTATGTCACAGCTCTCACACATGATCCGTTGTCACAGCCAGCTCTCACACATGATCCGTTATGTCACAGCTCTCACACATGATCCGTTATGTCACAGCCAGCTCTCACACATGATCCGTTATGTCACAGCCAGCTCTCACACATGATCTGTTGCGTCACAGCTCTCACACATGATCCGTTATGTCACAGCCAGGTCTCACACATGATCCGTTATGTCACAGCCAGCTCTCACACATGATACATTATGTCACAGCCAGCTCTCACACGATCCGTTATGTCACAGCCAGCTCTCACACACAATCTGTTATGTCACAGCTCTCACACATGATCCGTTATGTCACAGCCAGCTCTCACACACGATCCGTTGCGTCACAGCTCTCACACATGATCCGTTATGTCACAGCCAGCTCTCACACACAATCTGTTATGTCACAGCTCTCACACATGATCCGTTATGTCACAGCCAGCTCTCACACATGATCCGTTATGTCACAGCCAGCTCTCACACACGATCCGTTGCGTCACAGCTCTCACACATGATCCGTTATGTCACAGCCAGCTCTCACACACGATCCGTTGCGTCACAGCTCTCACACACGATCCGTTGCGTCACAGCTCTCACACATGATCCGTTGCATCACAGCTCTCGCACATGATCCGTTATGTCACAGCCAGCTCTCACACACAATCTGTTATGTCACAGCTCTCACACATGATCCGTTATGTCACAGCCAGCTCTCACACATGATCCGTTATGTCACAGCCGGCTCTCACACATGATCTGTTATGTCACAGCCAGCTCTCACACATGATCCGTTATGTCACAGCCAGCTCTCACACACGATCCGTTGCGTCACATCTCTCACACGTGATCTGTTATGTCACAGCCAGCTCTCACACATGATCCGTTGCCTCACAGCTCTCACACATGATCCGTTATGTCACAGCCAGCTCTCACACGATCCGTTATGTCACAGCCAGCTCTCACACACGATCCTTTATGTCACAGCCAGCTCTCACACATGATCCGTTGCGTCACAGCTCTCACACATGATCCGTTATGTCACAGCCAGCTCTCACACATGATCCGTTGCGTCACAGCTCTCACACATGATCCGTTATGTCACAGCTCTCACACACGATCCGTTATGTCACAGCCAGCTCTCACACATGATCCGTTGTCACAGCCAGCTCTCACACATGATCCGTTATGTCACAGCCAGCTCTCACACACGATCCGTTGCGTCACAGCTCCCGCACATGGTCCGTTATGTCACAGCCAGCTCTCACACATGATCCGTTGCCTCACAGTTCTCATACACAATCCGTTGTGTCACAGCTCTCACGCACGATCCGTTGCGTCACAGCTCTTACAAACGATCCATTGCGTCACAGCTCTCATGCACGATCCGTTGCGTCACAGCTCTCACAAACGATCCATTGCGTCACAGCTCTCATGCACGATCCGTTGCGTCACAGCTCTCACAAACGATCCGTTGCGTCACAGCTCTCACACACGATCCATTGCGTCACAGCCAGCTCTCACACACGATCTGTTGCCTCACAGCTCTCACACGATCCGTTACATCACGGCTAGCTCTCACACACGATCAGTAAATGTCACAGCCAGCTCTCACCTAGATCTGATGCAAAATCAGGAGCTTAGGTCTTGCGCAATCTTAAAGTGTGTGCGTGACGCAGAGGCAGCTGAACTCTGAGTAGTGGTTTCAGTGGAAAGTTTGAATCACACTTAAATTGCACTGGACAGGACTTTGTCAAAAGGATATTATCCCCCGATGAAAGGTCGAGTGATATCCGAGTGAGAGCCGTGGCAGGCGGAGTGCGAGCTCTCCCTGCCATGGAAAGATTTTACCCCTAATGGAAGGGTGTGCATACTATCTCAGTAACTTACTAATGAACAGCATAACAAAACTAATCAAAACGAAAGACTCCCAATATTTAGCTAATACAAACCAATGCATCAACAACACAACATTTCAATGCAATGGTATACAATTCAGTGACATGATGAACGGTGCTTAACTAATCCAACCAACAGCACATTAGAAAAAAATATTTTTTAAAACTTAACAGTGAAGTTCACCACACAGGTCTGCAGTCAAGAGCGGTAACTTCTGATGCTCAAGCCAACAGCTGACATAAATATGATCGAAGCTTTTGATTGGCTCAGGGGCAAAGGCAAAATATCCCATCAGGCCATCGTTGAACGCTCGTTGCACATGCGCATGACATTCTCCAGATCTTTGTTGATTAACACTGAGGACGATGGGCTAGCCCCATGCATAGCAAATGAGAATGATTAAATCTCTTTTACGCAACATACCTTAATAATAATAGAATTTCTCAAAAGACTATATACTTTTTTTCTTGTACAATGGACATAAAACACGTTTAAGTTGCGGAAAATATATTATTTCTTAAAATACATTTATGATGATGCCATGCAATTTGCACAACAGCGCATCTCTGGTGGGGCTTAGCCCAACTTGCCCCTAATGTAGAGACGCGGCTGGCAGTTTCATAGATTTGGGGATTTAGTAACTTAGGGGGCAAATAGTTTTTCCATACAGGCCCAGTTGGTATTGGATAACTTTTTTGCTTCAATAAATAACATTATAATTTAAAAACTGTATTTTGTGTTTACTCAGATTGCCTTTGTTTTTGTGTTAGATTTTGTGAAACAATTTAGTATGAGATATACACAAAAACAAGAAAACTTTTTCACAGCTCTGTACTTGCCGCAGCCCACTTCTCTTCAAGCAGAAATGTGTTGCTGCATCCCAATTTGCCTACTTCTACTATGCCATTGAAGTGTGCACTGTTTTTGTGATGGAAAACTGTCTACTTTTTAGTGTGTATCAAAAGAATGTGTAAGTATTGGGACATACTATTATGTTATAAAATCATGTCTTGAAACCAAAGACAACTTGCAATAAAAGCAGTTTTTTGTCTCATTACTGGCAGCATTGAACAGAACAATGTGCAAGTATTGGGACATACTATTATGTCATAAAATCACATCTTGAAACCAAAGACAACTTGCAATAAAAGCAGTTTTTTGTCTCATTTCTGGCAGCATTGAACAGAGAACCACAGAACAGGCAAACAGAGAGACCTTTATATGTGGAGGAGAGAGGCTCACTGCTGGCAGTCTTACAGACACAGCCACAGACTGAAAGAAAGAGACAGTTCAATGAAAGTGTGGGAGTGACTTGTTCTGCATTGGGAAAAAAAAACATTTTAAATCAGGGCTGGAAGCTCATGTGATAATCGGTCAGGACCCTCCCAAACCTAAATACCAGAGCTTTAACCACTTTAGACTTTGAGGGGGATACATACCCCCTATTCAGAACAGTGATTGATCAATATGGGGTTTTCAATGACCGATTCTATGTAATGTTTACATATTACTTTACATGTTTTTTTAATCTCTTGTTGGATAATTCATATTGTATTATGTGCAGTGGTCAAAGATGTGCTACTAACACCAAGGTTGCAGGTTCAGACCCCACTGTATAGTGACTCGCATAAAAGCTGATAAAAAGTTTTACTCTCAAAGAGATTAATAATAATTTTGAAACACATATATAAAATCATTATCACTTTAACACTTTAACTCTTGGATTAAAGAAATATTGTCACTGTGTGAATATTGAATTTCAACAATGCCATTGATAACTGAAAATTATAGAATGCAACAGTTGGGTTCCGGAACTGAGAATCCCATTTATTTTTTCCATTCCATCCAGCAAAGTCTGCCAAAAGAGCCCAGTAGGGACCACCCACTCCCTTGACACACTGTGAAAAATGCAATAAAGTCAGTGCCACTGCACTCTCATACTACTTATTTGTATATATATATACATACAGGTGCATCTCAATAAATTAGAATGTCGTGGAAAAGTTCATTTATTTCAGTAATTCAACTCAAATTGTGAAACTCCTGTATTAAATAAATTCAATGCACACAGACTGAAGTAGTTTAAGTCTTTGGTTCTTTTAATTGTGATGATTTTGGCTCACATTTAACAAAAACCCACCAATTCACTATCTCAAAAAAATTAGAATACATCATAAGACCAATAAAAAAAACATTTTTAGTGAATGGTTGGCCTTCTGGAAAGTATGTTCATTGACTGTATATGTACTCAATACTTGGTAGGGGCTCCTTTTGCTTTAATTACTGCCTCAATTCGGCGTGGCATGGAGGTGATCAGTTTGTCGCACTGCTGAGGTGGTATGGAAGCCCAGGTTTCTTTGACAGTGGCCTTCAGCTCATCTGCATTTTTTGGTCTCTCGTTTCTCATTTTCCTCTTGACAATACCCCATAGATTCTCTATGGGGTTCAGGTCTGGTGAGTTTGCTGGCCAGTAAAGCACACCAACACCATGGTCATTTAACCAACTTTTGGTGCTTTTGGCAGTGTGGGCAGGTGCCAAATCCTGCTGGAAAATGAAATCAGCATCTTTAAAAAGCTGGTCAGCAGAAGGAAGCATGAAGTGCTCCAAAATTTCTTGGTAAACGGGTGCAGTGACTTTGGTTTTCAAAAAACACAATGGACCAACACCAGCAGATGACATTGCACCCCAAATCATCACAGACTGTGGAAACTTAACACTGGACTTCAAGCAACTTGGGCTATGAGCTTCTCCACCCTTCCTCCAGACTCTAGGACCTTGGTTTCCAAATGAAATACAAAACTTGCTCTCATCTGAAAAGAGGACTTTGGACCACTGGGCAATAGTCCAGTTCTTCTTCTCCTTAGCCCAGGTAAGACACCTCTGACGTTGTCTGTGGTTCAGGAGTGGCTTAACAAGAGGAATACGACAACTGTAGCCAAATTCCTTGACACGTCTGTGTGTGGTGGCTCTTGATGCCTTGACCCCAGCCTCAGTCCATTCCTTGTGAAGTTCACCCAAATTCTTGAATCGATTTTGCTTGACAATCCTCATAAGGCTGCGGTTCTCTCGGTTGGTTGTGCATCTTTTTCTTCCACACTTTTTCCTTCCACTCAACTTTCTGTTAACATGCTTGGATACAGCACTCTGTGAACAGCCAGCTTCTTTGGCAATGAATGTTTGTGGCTTACCCTCCTTGTGAAGGGTGTCAATGATTGTCTTCTGGACAACTGTCAGATCAGCAGTCTTCCCCATGATTGTGTAACCTAGTGAACCAAACTGAGAGACCATTTTGAAGGCTCAGGAAACCTTTGCAGGTGTTTTGAGTTGATTTGCTGATTGGCATGTCACCATATTCTAATTTTTTGAGATAGTGGGTTTTTGTTAAATGTGAGCCAAAATCATCACAATTAAAAGAACCAAAGACTTAAACTACTTCAGTCTGTGTGCATTGAATTTATTTAATACACGAGTTTTACAATTTGAGTTGAATTACTGAAATAAAAGAACTTTTCCACGACATTCTAATTTATTGAGATGCACCTGTATATATATATACACTGGTGGCCAAAAGTTTGTAATAATGTACAGATTTTGCTGTTTTGGAAGGAAATTGGTATTTAATTCACCAAAGTGGCATTCAACTGATCACAAAGTATAGTCAGGACATTACTGATGTAAAAAACAGCACCATCACTATTTGAAATAAAATCTAGACAGGCCCCATTTCCAGCAGCCATCACTCCAACACCTTATCCTTGAGTAATCATGCTAAATTGCTCATTTGGTACTAGAAAATCACTTGCCATTATATCAAACACTGCTGAAAGCTATTTGGTTCATTAAATGAAGCTTAACATTGTGTTTGTTTTTGAGTTGCCACATTATGCAATAGACTGGCATGTCTTAAGGTCAATATTAGGTCAAAAATGCCAAAAAAGAAACAGTTTTCTCAAGAAACTTGTCAGTCAATCATTGTTGAGGAATGAAGGCTATACAACGCTTGAAATTGCCAAAAAACTGAAGATTTCATACAAAAGGTGTACACTACAGTATTCAAAGACAAAGGACAACTGGCTCTAACAAGGACAGAAAGAGATGTGGAAGGCAAGATGTACAACTAAACAAGAGGATAAGTTCATCAGAGTCTCTAGTTTGAGAAATAGACGCTTCACGTGTCCTCAGCTGACAGCTTCATTGAATTCTACCCGCTCAACACCAGTTTCATGTACAACAGTAAAGAGAAGACTCAGGGGTGCAGGCCTTATGGGAAGAATTGAAAAGAAAAAGCCACTTTTGAAACAGAAAAACAAAAAGAAAAGGTTAGACTGGGCAAAGAAACACAGACATTGGACAACAGATAATTGGAAAAGAGTGTTGCGGATCCTAACTGGGGGGGGTGGGGGGGTTAATGAATGGAAAAAAATACTTCTGAAATGTTGTTGCATCCATGCCACTAGGTGTCGTTGTAAGTCCTAGACGAATAACATATTGACCAGCACAACATAAACTAAGTGTGCACATTTAATCAGCCCTCAATAGACGGTCAATTGATTAACACATAAGCATTTTTTTATTATTATTATTATTATTATTTTATGATATCTTTTAAAAATATATTTTATAATGTCTGCCTTTAAAAATATATTTTATCTACTTTTTTATCGACCTGTCTATGAACCCAAACAGCCTTGACTGTGGGTCTCTTCCTTCACCGTGTGCATGCTGCTGGGTGTTGAACAATGTTTAATTTCCCCTCAAGCGACCTCCACTGGGCGTGACTTAATGTACTTTCTTGTAAACCCGCTCTTATTCGCCTGTTATTCCATAATTTCTTGTCATACTCGTATCTTTCACACGATTCCTGGGAACAAAAGCGCTCCTTTACTTCCTAAGCTCACAAAAGTGGCGAAAGCTGGACATATGATCGATTGAAGTGCATTTTAAAGTTTTTTTATTGCATTTGTGGACCTGTCTTCACTGTGTTTTCCCTCAGAGAATTTTTCACAATGTTGCAGTATTTATTTACGATATTTCTGGGCTGTATGTCCATGCTACTCTTCTGTGCGCTCTGCCGACGGAGGCGGTGAGTGTCGGTTTGACTGTACAGTAGTATGTTGTCTATTTAAATTGACCATTTTTATTAATTGGAATACAGCTTAATGCGTTTTTACATGTATATCAATGTGTGTAGTCGTGCTTATGTTGTGCATGAGGGTTGTGTTTAATTATTTACCATTTGGCAGCCGGATTTGTTCGTAATGACTTGCGGTTTTATTCAACAGATCCCAAATAAGTTGCGCAAGCCAGGAATCCTAAAGATAAAGTAGCTTTATTTGCATGTTAAACAAGGATGTGCATCGCCAAAAAGCTTAAATACACATGATAGGTGTTGACAGTTATGTTCTTTTAAAAAAATGAAGATAATGTTGTGTATATCAATTATTGGAGTGTTTTTGTTTTGCCAAGTGTGCTCTTTTAGAACTTTTAATGGAAAGAATCTACTAGAGTGCCCACATCAAGAGCTCTGTCCTTCGTAGTGAGTAGGGCATAGGGCATAGGGATGATCACTTTCGACTGGAATCGCCCTTGATCTTTGACCACCTGTGAGGACTTCCGGGTTGGTCAGGTTGCTATTTAGTATTTTCTGTTTTTTGATAGATTATCCCCTTGTTTTGTGATGTCTGTAATCTTTATGTCTTCGGTGTTTTTTGTTTTGCTAATTAAATCTGTGCTGAGTTTTTGTACCAAGTCTCTGAGTTAGATGCCCTTTTAAACTTTTAAGTCTGAAAGCATGATGGCTGTATCTGCAATGTCTTTATTGTATTGTTCAGTTAAATAAAGGGGTTGCATACAACATTTACATTTTAGGCATAAATAATGAGGGTCAAGCCATTTTTATTTGTATACAGGTGCTGGTCATAATTAGAATATCATCAAAAAGTTGATTTATTTCACTAATTCCATTCAAAAAGTGAAACTTGTATATTATATTCATTCATTACACACAGACTGATATATTTCAAATGTTTATTTCTTTTAGTTTTGATGATTATAACTGACAACTAAGGAAAATCCCAAATTCAGTATCTCAGAAAATTAGAATATTACTTAAGACCAATACAAAGAAAGGATTTTTAGAAATCTTGGCCAACTGAAAAGTATGAACATGAAAAGTATGAGCATGTACAGCACTCAATACTTAGTTGGGGCTCCTTTTGCCTGAATTACTGCAGCAATGCGGCGTGGCATGGAGTCGATCAGTCTGTGGCACTGCTCAGGTGTTATGAGAGCCCAGGTTGCTCTGATAGTGGCCTTCAGCTCTTCTGCATTGTTGGGTCTGGCATATCGCATCTTCCTCTTCACAATACCCCATAGATTTTCTATGGGGTTAAGGTCAGGCAAGTTTGCTGGCCAATTAAGAACAGGGATACTATGGTCCTTAAACCAGATACTGGTTGCTTTGGCACTGTGTGCAGGTGCCAAGTCCTGTTGGAAAATGAAATCTGCATCTCCATAAAGTTGGTCAGCAGCAGGAAGCATGAAGTGCTCTAAAACTTCCTGGTATACGGCTGCGTTGACCTTGGACCTCAGAAAACACAGTGGACCAACACCAGCAGATGACATGGCACCCCAAACCATCACTGACTGTGGAAACTTTACACTGGACCTCAAGCAACGTGGATTGTGTTCCTCTCCTCTGTTCCTCCAGACTCTGGGACCCTGATTTCCAAAGGAAATGCAAAATTTACTTTCACCAGAGAACATAACTTTGGACCACTCAGCAGCAGTCCAGTCCTTTTTGTCTTTAGCCCAGGCAAGACGCTTCAGATGCTGTCTGTTGTTCAAGAGTGGCTTGACACAAGGAATGCGACAGCCGAAACCCATGTCTTGCATACGTCTGTGCGTAGTGGTTCTTGAAGCACTGACTCCAGCTGCAGTCCACTCTTTGTGAATCTCCCCCACATTTTGGAATGGGTTTTGTTTCTCAATCCTCTCCAGGGTGCGGTTATCCCTATTGCTTGTACACTTTTTTCTACCACATCTTTTCCTTCCCTTCGCCTCTCTATTAATGTGCTTGGACACAGAGCTCTGTGAACAGCCAGCCTCTTTTGCAATGACCTTTTGTGTCTTGCCCTCCTTGTGCAACGTGTCAATGGTCATCTTTTGGACAACTGTCAAGTCAGCAGTCTTCCCCATGATTGTGTAGCGTACAGAACTAGACTGAGAGACCATTTAAAGGCCTTTGCAGGTGTTTTGAGTTAATTAGCTGATTAGAGTGTGGCACCAGGTGTCTTCAATATTGAACCTTTTCACAATATTCTAATTTTCTGAGATACTGAATTTGGGATTTTCCTTAGTTGCCAGTTATAATCATCAAAATTAAAAGAAATAAACATTTGAAATATATCAGTCTGTGTGTAATGAATGAATATAATATACAAGTTTCACTTTTTGAATGGAATTAGTGAAATAAATCAACTTTTTGATGATATTCTAATTATATGACCAGCACCTGTAGCTCTTTTCACAACACGCGTCGTATTAAAACAGCTGTACAGAAAATTCAAGTCATCATTGTCCGTTTTGCTAAAAAACGTGATTGTAGATTATGCCTTCAAATTTATAGATACAGTATACTGTACATACTGGATTATGTGGATTAGGGCTTCCTTTGACTAGAATTGTATGCATTTACATTACATTTATGCATTTGGCAGATGCTTTCATCCAAAGCGACTAACAGTGCATTCAAGGTATACATTTTTTAAATCGGTGTATATATATATATATATATATATATATATATATATATACATATACATATACACATATACACACACACACACACACACACACACACACATGCTGGCGGCCAAAATTTGGAATAATGTTCATATTTTGCTCTTATTGAAAGAAATTGGTACTTTTATTTACCAAAGTGGCATTCAACTTATCACAATGTATAGTCAGGACATTAATAACGTGAAAAATTACTATTACAATTTGAAAAAAAAATCTGAATTTCTTAAACTACTTCAAAGAGTTCTCATCAAAAAAATCCTCCACGTGCAGCAATGACAGCTTTGCAGATCCTTGGTATTCTGTCAGTTTGTCCAGATATTCAGGTGGCACTTCTCATGCACCTTACAGTCTAGCTGATCCCACAAAAGCTCAATGGGTTTAAGATCCATAACACTCTTTTCCAATTATCTGTTGTCCAATGTCTGTTTCTTTGCTCACTCTAACCTTTTCTTTTTGTTTTTCTGTTCCAAAAGTGGCTTTTTCTTTGCAATTCTTCCCATGAGGCCTGCACCCTTAAGGTCTTCTCTTTACTCTTGTACATGAAACTGGTGTTGAGTGGGTAGAATTCAATGAAGCTGTCAGCTGAGGACATGTGAGGCATCTGTTTCTCAAACTAGAGACTCTGATGTACTTATCCTCTTGTTTAGTTGTACATCAGGCCTTCCACATCTCTTTCTGTCCTTGTTAGAGCCAGTTGTCCTTTGTCTTTGAAGACTGTAGTGTACACCTTTGTATGAAATCTTCAGTTTTTTGGCAATTTCAAGCATTGTATAGCCTTCATTCTTCAAAACAATGATTGACTGACGAGTTTATAGAAAAAAACTGTTTATTTTTTGCCATTTTTGAACTAATATTGACCTTAAGACATGCCAGTCTATTGCATACTGTGGCAACTCAAAAACAAACACAAAGACAATGTTAAGCTTTATTTAATGAACCAAATAGCTTTCAGCTGTGTTTGATATAATGGCAAGTGATTTTCTAGTAATTAGCAATTTAGCATGATTACTCAAGGATAAAGTGTTGGAGTGATGGCTGCTGGAAATGGGGCCTCTCTAGATTTGATCAAAGATGACTTTTTTCAAATAGTGATGGTGCTGTTTTTTACATCAGTAATGTCCTGGCTATACTTTGTGATCAGTTGAATGCCACTTTGGTGAATTAAAGTACCAATTTCCTTCCAAAACAGCAAAATCTGTACATTATTCCACATTTTTTGCCACCAGTATCTAATATATATATATATATATATATATATATATATATATATATATATATATTTTACATATATATATATATATATATATATAATATATATATATATATATATATATATATATACATATATATATACATATATATATATATATATATATATATATATATATATATATAAACAACACGAATATAACATCAGTATTGGTTATCTATGTGTCTAAGTCATGGGTTAAAATATTAAACTGAGTAAATGTTGGTGGCCAATGTTTAAACAAAAGGATTTTGTATGAACTGGACAGTTAATGACTAAAAGTCTCTGAACTCCATCCTGTATTAACTAGGGATGCACCGATCCGATACCTGGATCGGTATCAGCTCCAATACTGAAGCTTTTAGACGGATCGGTTATCGGTCCGACGAGCCCGATCCAAATCCGATACTGTGTGTTAGTCATGTTCGTTACTGTCAAGCTCCAAAAATGACATAAAATACCATAAAAACACCATTAAAGCAGTTCATATGACTCCTGCATTTTATTCAAAGCCACTTGAAGATGTGAGATAGCTCTGTGAATCACAAAAGGCTGTGTTTAATAATAAATATATAATATGTGCAGTGCCAGCGTGTTAGTGAATGGTGCTGCTCTGTTGACAAACTCACGCACAGGCTGGTGATGCACTTGCGGCTATTTTTAGCCTTCACAGCAGTGCGCAATATTTGAGCGCTGTTCAAGAACAGCATCTCAGATGTAGATGCTCAATAGTTCGGTTCACTTATAATATGCATTTAGAATGGCACCGGAGGCGCATTTGACCAGAATTTGAATAAGAAGCGAATTAAACTACTGTGAACTTGCCTACAAACAGACACATACAGGATTTCCTGGAGAGTTTAGAATATCAAAATAAAAGCATAAGGGTTTAAAAAGTGCACAATTTAAATATATTACTGTTGTATTTAAAATAAAAATTCAAAGTTAATAATAATAATAATATTAATAACAATGTATTATTATTATTATTATTATTGTCATCATTAGTATTTGTTTACTATTTATAACAATATTTAAGTTGAGTGGGTTCCAAAAAATAACTGTGTGAATGAAAAGTGGACTGATGTCTTACAACTAAATTGAACAAAAAAGAGATCTGAATCCTTTAAAGTCCAGATGCAAGTTGAAACATTAAAAAAAGGCAAAAATAAAACACTGGCTTCTTTTCTACTGAAGACTTGAAGACTGGAATTACTGTTAATTTTGCTGATACATTATCCAGTATACTAGCTAATAATAAAGTGTTTCTTAATAAGCTATACATTTATATTGAAATAATGTGTAGTTAGAGGTTTGTGTTTCTTTACATATTAAAGAGCACTCCCAATTAGTTCCACACAAAAATGTAAAGATATCCTAAACTGATTATGCAAAAATCAACAACACTGGTATCGGCTTGGGATCGGTATCGGCCGATACTGAGATTTCCGATATCGGAATCGGCTCGGAAGAGAAAAAGTGGTATCGGTGCATCCCTAGTATTAACTGTGAAAGTGCACACAGATGCATTGTCCTTTGTTTTTTGGCTGATGAAGGCTTTAGCTGGCATTCCATTTAAAGAGAGTGTAGTCCATCATATGACCAAGATGATACAGGCAACAGTCAGTGAGATGCATCGCCGTCCATCTGGAAGCTTGTGGCAGTTAATTTATGGTAAAGGCCATCCTAAGTCCAAGGTTCAGGCAGTGTCCAGTGCAGTATCCCATGTCTTACGATTGGAGTTAGCAGCAGTTCATCCTCGTGAAGTCTATAGTAGTAGACTGAAGTGATGTCCGGCTGGCACTGGCTACAGTTAGTAGTCAGTACTCAGCAACACATAGCAGTGAGAGTTGGACATTGGGCTTGACCGGAGCTGAATGTCATTAGATGCCATTCATTTTAAATCAGAGTTATAGAATATGAGAAGTGTTTCTGGTTACAGCAGACCTAACTAATGAAGCAGAACTATGAGTTGAGGGATAAATTAGGTGTATGCCTTGCTGAAGAGATGTGTCTTTAGTATAGACTTAAACTGAGAGAGTGTGTCTGAGTCCCGAACAATGCTAGGAAGGCTATTCCATAGTTTAGGAGCCAAATGGGAAGAGGATCTACCTCCTTTTGTGAATTTTGATAATCTAGGTATTATTAACAGGCTGGAATTTTGCAACCGTATTGAACGTGATGGATTATAGCACAATAGAAGGTCACTTAAGTACTGAGGAGCTAGTCCATTCAAAACTTTGTAAGTAATTAACAGAATTTTCAAAATAATATGAAGCTTAACAGCTAGCCAATGTATTGATGATAAAATGAACCTGATATAGTCATATTTCTTGGTTGTAGTCAGCACTCTAGCTACTGCATTTTGAACCAATTCAAGTTTATTTATTGAACCTGCTGGACATCTTCCCAATAATGCATTACAATAGTCTTGAAATCATGAACGCATGAATTAGTTTTTCGGCATCAGAAACAAAAAGCATGTGTCATAACTTAGCAATATTTCTGAGGTGGAAGAATGCTGTTCTACAAACATTCAAAATGTGTTTTTCTTTTTTTTCCCGATTAACAATTTTTATTGATTCACATATATGTAACTCATAAGACAAAACATATATACATAGAATCAAACTTAACCCCAACTATTAGCCCTCCCAATCCCACTCTAACCCCAACAATATAACAGTGGTCCCAAATGACATAGACACACACATGCACAAAAATAAATAAATAAATAAATAAACAGATAAACACAACAACAATAATCACACATCCACAACTGACAAATACCCGCCCCATTTCTCCATGAACACTTTATACCTCCCCGTTCCTCTGAATGTCATTTCCTCGAAGGCCGCCACCCTTCCCATCTCCGAGCACCACTCCTGAAAAGAAGGCACTCTAGCCAACCTCCAGCCCCTCAAAATGATCTGCCTGGCGATCATGACACTGGTTAAGACCCAACTCTTTATATGTCTGCTTTCAATGTCAATGACCACCCCATCACCCAGGATACAGAAGCTGGGGCAGAATGATACCTGAATGCCTAACACATCGCACACCAGACTCTGCACCTTTAACCAAATTTTTTGAATTTCAACACACCCCCAAAAGACATGGGTTATATCTCCATCCGCTGATTGGCATCACCAGCAGGTGGGTGTGTCTTTAAGACCAAGCCTATACAATTTAGAGGGGGTCCAATAGAACCGATGTTAATCTTGAATTGTATAAGGCACACCCTTGCATCTCTAGATGCAGTTTTTATGTTTTTTAAAATCCTAGCCCATTCTCCCTCCTCCAATTCTAAGTTTAAGTCTTTCTCCCATAATCTCTTTAGAGTGGTCGAGACTCTATCCCCCAGACTCTGAATTAGCAGGGAGTAATACACTGATGCCTCATGACCTTTTCCAAAAGTAGAAATCACCTCTCCTAGAGTATCTGCTGCTTGAGGGGGGTGTATGCTCTTCCCAAAAATAGTACAGAGCAAGTGGCGTAGCTGAAGATACCTAAAAAACTGAAATCTGGGGATCCCAAAACACTGAACCAAATTTTCAAAGGATCTCATCACACCACTCTCATAAAGATCACCGAGTGTATTAACCCCCCTCGCAGTCCACTCTGACCAACAAAAAGGGGACTTTTTAAATGCATAGTTTGGCGTTTAGCCATAGACTCAAGGCAACATTTAGATAAATATCTGAATTAAACACTCTGGACACTTTTGTCCATACTGAGTGCAAATGTGAAATAACGGGGCGTGATTTAACTTCTCTGGTTAGATTGGCAGAAAGGCTTTGCAATGGCAAAATAGGAGCAAGAACTTCTTGTTCAATGCAGAACCAGGGAGGGGCTCTTTCAGGTGGAAGTGACCAATGAGCCAAATGTCTGAGACCGAACGCATAATAATAAAACAAAATCTTGGGTAGGCCTAGCCCACCTTTGTCAATCGGTCTATGTAGCTTACTAAAATGTAATCTGAGGCGTTTGCCACTCCAAATAAAAGACTTTGCTATGCTCTCAAATTGCTTGAAATAAGAGAGGGGGATATCTAGCGGGAGAGACTGTAGCAGGTAGTTAAATTTTGGAATACAGTTCATTTTAATAACATTAACCTTCCCAATCATCGATAAATGTAATGAAGCCCACCTGTCTACATCGCTCGAAATAATTTTTATTAAAGCATCAAAATTAACTCTTAACTAAATCAGACAAATTTGTTGGGAATAAAATACCCAAATACTTAATGCCCTGTTTGGGCCACTGGAAGGCGCCTGGCTAGAAGACCGTTACTGGACAGTACGCTGTCAGAGCCAAAGCTTCGGATTTAGACCAGCTGACTTTGTATCCTGAGAATTTGGAAAAGGAATGAGTAATTCTGTGGAGGCAAGGCATAGATTTAGCAGGGTCAGAGATGAATAATAAAATATAATCTGCATAAAGCATAAGCTTATGCGCCACCACCCCTGGAAAATGATCCTCCTTTCTTATCGTGGCTGCTAATGGTTCCAGGGCAAGACAGAACAATAATGGGGAAAGAGGGCAACCTTGCTGGGTGCCCCTATTCAGAGTAAAATAATCTGAAATTAATCCATTTGTTTGTACCGCAGCTACCGGGTGTCTATAAAGTAACTTGATCCAACCAATAAACGTACTCCTGAACCCATACATTTATCAAACGCCTTTTCGGCATCAAGTGAGATGGCAGCAACCGGAGCCTGATCATTCACCACTGACCACATGGTATTGTTGAAACGCATAATGTTATCAGAAGAGCTATGACCCTGAATAAACCCCACCTGATCTATATGTATAAGAGATGTCATAACTTTACATAATCGGTTAGCCAAAAGTTTTGCCAAAATGTTTACATCTAGCTGGATCAGGGAAATTGGACGGTAACTCTTATACTCACTTGGATCATTGTCTTTTTTAAGAATCAGTCTGATCTGTGTTTGCGTCATGGTTGGCGGAAGCTTTCCATTCTTTAATGATTCAGAATAAACTTCTAACAAAAGTGGAGCCAATTCTGTAGCATAAGATCTAAAAAATTCAGCAGCAAAGCCATCTGGCTCCAGAGCCTTTCCTGTAGGTAAGGCCTTAATTACCTCGTCAAGCTCCTCCAAGGTTATCTCAGAATCAAGAGAGTTTTTTTGCTCAGTCATCAGTTTAGGGAGTTCTAATGGTTCCACAAAATTTCTAATATCATCATCAGGTGACGAAGACGTGGAACTATAGAGATCAAGATAGACTTCTTTAAAGGCATTATTAATATCAATGGCCAAGGTAAAAATTTCACCACCAGCAGATTTCATTGAAGGAATGGTAGAAAAAGACTCTCTCTGCTTTATATATCTAGCCAACAGCTTCCCTGCTTTTGTCACCTGACTCAAAATATGACTGTCTTGCTCTGAATAATATAGTATTATATCTGTATTTCAAACGGTCAATTGTCTGAGGCCATTAGACATCATTCGGTGCTTCAGCTCTGCCTCAACACTTTTAATATTCCCCTCCAACTCCACTAGTTCTCGTGCTTTGGGTTTTTTGGTGAATGAGGCATACTGTATGATCCGACCCCTAAGAACAGCCTTAAGTGCCTCCAAAGCCACACCCACAGAGGATACTGAGGACCAGTTGGTCTCCATATAGACACTGATTTCAGTCTTTAACATTTGTTGGAAATCAGGATTTTGCAAAAGGGATACATTAAAGTGCCAGTTGTATGATTTCTTTTTCTCCGTATGTGGCAACACCACCAAGCTCACCAGGGCGTGATCTGAGACTAAAATGTTTCCAATTGAGCAATCGACAACAGATGAAATGAGGGACTTAGATATAAAAAAAAAATCTATTCTATAATAAATCTTATGGACTGATGAAAAAAATGTATAGTCTCTATCAGATGGGTTCAAAAGTCACCAAACATCTGCAAGACCAAGATTTTTACACATCCTGTGAAGTGACACCGTTGCTCTAGGAGGCTTACACACTTTTGCTTCACTATGATCAAGGACTGAGTCCATCAAAAGATGAAAGTCTCCTCCCAATATTATATCATGAGGGGTGCCAGCGATTTGCAACATCCCTTCAAGATCTATAAAAAAGCGTAAATATTAGCCAAAATCAAACTTTGCCCCTGAATTTCTGCTAGAAAAACAATGACTCTTCCTGATTGATCTTTAATCTGTTTGAGGCATTTGAATTGTAGATGTTTATTTATTAATATAATGACCCCCCTGCTCTTACTTGAGCCAGCACTAAAAAAACATGTCCACCCCATATCTTCCCAAATGTTTCAGCTTCCTGTTGGGAAAGATGTGTTTCTCGAAGAAACACTATATCATATTTCTTATGTTTAATGGGGTGCCCCAACCCATTCACATTCCACGTGGAGAAAGATATCCCACTCATATTAACATTTGACATTTGATATAATAGAAAAAATAAATTGTGTCAAAAACAAGATTACAAAGACCAAATTTCAACATCAATGCAACAGTCAAACCCCGAACTTTCCCCAGAACAAAACAAACAGAAAAAAGAAAAACGTGCGCATTAACCCTGTGCACAACAGCGCCAACCGGCGTCCATCCTTCTAAACTCAGAAGGTCCATGTACGTATACGAGAACCCCCGCAACAACTTTGCCATCGGATTGCTCAAGTCCGGTGCTTCTATACAGATTTTGTGAGGCAAAAGTACATAACAGAAAATACTTTGTAAAACAGACCCCAGCCAACAGGCAGAATAAACAGAAAGAACATGTAGATTCATTCACAGAACTGTCTTGAAGGTATGTTCCTCCACAAAACAAATTCCAGCTGATATAAAGCCATTCAGTTTCCTTGGAGAGACAATTAAGTGTTTCAAGTGTTCAGTGAACCAGCTGTTATGAGTGCAGCAGATGACGTAATCATTCCAATGTCCCGCGAAAATACTCCACAAAAACAAACTCCAGCCAACAGGAGGCATAAGTACAAAGAACAAACAGATTCATCCATAACTGTCCCGAAGCAGTGTTATTCCACAAAACAAACTCCAGCCGCTAGGCAGAACTAGCACAAAAAGCAACAAAATAGACATCCCGGTTCCTAAGATGATCAAGAGTCAAATTCACTCGGAGGCCGCATAAAAAAAAAAAAATACATCATGACTTACTCAGTCCGTCAGCTTTATAAAAGACATCCTTTGTGTGGGCATGTGGATATTTTGCGGTCATCTATAGTGTCCATTCTCAATCTGGCCGGGAACTTCAGTGTAAAAGCAATCTTCCGTCAATGCAAAAGTTTCTTGAAGGAAGTGTCGTTCCAAAAAACAGACTCCAGCCGCTAGGTGGAGCCAACGCAGAAAGAAACAAAAATGGTGCCCAGCTTCCTTAGATAGTCGAGTTATGTACAGCAAGTCAGTCCACTCACATAAGTAACATGCAATGGTTTACTCACCCATAGTTTCTATAAAGAACAGTGCTTTTTTGGGGCATAAAAATACTTTGCGGCCATCTTTGGTGTCTATTCTCAGTCTGGTTGGAAACATCCTTGCAAAAGCGATCTTCCGTTGATGTAAGAGTTTCTTACATTCCTTGAACTGATCGCGTTTCTCTCTTGTCGAAT
Organism: Myxocyprinus asiaticus; assembly: GCF_019703515.2. NCBI lineage: Eukaryota > Metazoa > Chordata > Actinopteri > Cypriniformes > Catostomidae > Myxocyprinus > Myxocyprinus asiaticus. The sequence continues at coordinate 43,134,830 of NC_059349.1, forward strand.
TTGCAAAGTCTGGGAACAAGAAAATATTGAAACAGAAATTTGGCCAGAATTGATCGAGGCCTGTCTCCCTCAGCAGATCTCCGAGCCAGGACTCTGTGAGCTCGCTCGATTTCCAGGAATTTCACCATATCTCTGCCCTCTTCATGCTCAGGAATTCCAACAAACCGTATATTGTTCCTTCGATTCCTATTTTCAAGATCTTCCAATTTTTCCAAAATATTTTCCAAGTCTGTTTTGGACACGGGCGGATTAGCGGATAATTCCCTTTCCGACGACTCCAGATAATCGATTCGTTTCTCAACATCTTGTGACCAACTCAGAGAATTTTGTTTCCATCACCTTAATCGATTGACGTATTACAGTGAGATCCTCCAAGTCAGCTACAACCTTTGTCAGCATCACTGAGATGTTGGACAGTTGACGCTGAATATCTTCTCCCGTCACGCTTTCCAAATTGAGTCCCCGGCTCGCAGGCCCGTCAGAGGTTTCAGCTAGAGCACATTAATGTCTTTTAATGTCTCCAGAGTCTGAGGATTTTGACTTCTTTGCCATGTTTACCTCAAAGAGCAAAGATGTAACTGGGTGTATCGAATCTCACCGGATTAAACATGAAAATAATTAAAAACTAGCAAAGTGCGCAGAGCTAGTCGCTCACACGTCTGCTCCTCACATGGCATCACGTGACCTTCCCCGAAATGAACCCAAGTTCTTGACTGTAGAATGGGATGTAAAAGTGCATCCATCGAGAGTCAAATTATATTGTAGTGACTTATTTTTTAGAAGTTTTTGTCCAATAATTAGTACCTCTGTTTTGTCAGAATTGAGTAGTAGGACATTTCTAGCCATCCAATCTTTTATATCATTGACACACTCTGCTAACTTGGAAAATTGGGAAATTTCGTTAGGATTCCAGGAAATATAAAGTTGTGTATTGTCAGTGTAACAGCATAATTCCACGGTTCCTGATAATGTCTCCCAGTGGAAGCATATATGTATAAGGAGAAAAGCAGAGGTCTTAAAGAAATAGTTCACCCAAAAATGAAAATTCTCTAACCATTCTCTCACCCTCATACCATACCAGATGTGTATGACTGACTGACTTCTGCAGAACACAAATGAAGATTTGTAGAAGAATATTTCAGCTCTGTAGGTCCATGTGGTGGTCAGAACATTGAATCTCCAAAAATCACATAAAGTCAGCATAAAAGTAATCCAGATGACTCAAATGGTTAAATCCATATCTTCTGAAGCAATATGATAGGTGTGGGTGATAAACAAACAAAGTGGTAGTGGTTGGATAACTAGGACCTAAACCAAGCTAATGCCTGTCCACAAATGCCAACATAATTCTCAAGCCTATTTAAGAGAATATCAGGATCTATGGCATCGAAGGCAGCATTGAAATGTAAAAGCACTTGAAGTGAAATGTAGCCACATTTAGATAATAAGAGCAAGTCATTTGTAACTCTGATAAGTGCAGTCTCTGTACTATGATGGGGCATAAACCCTGGCTAGAATTCTTCACAGATACTATTTCTCTGTAAAAATGAACATAGTTGGGAGGACACTACCTCTTCTAGTATTTTTGACATAAATGGGAGATTTGAGATCGGTCCATAATTAACCAGCTCTCCAGGATCAAGGCTGCAACCTCAGTTGTAAGTCACAAAGGTCTGCTCCCATTCTGATCAGCCTGAATAAGTAGGGCATGGGAAATAGACAGGAGCAGTAGAGCAGAGAGTCATTAAAAGGTATTTGAAGTAATTAAGTCCTGACTTTGCAAATTAACAGAATACTAGCAGCAAATCAAGCTGAAAAGCATTAAAGGATTTTTTTTTTTTTTTTTTTAAGAAAAATAAGGCAAATCACTCATCTGCAGTACAATATAGCATGTTGATATAAAGGACAGATATATTGTTTATGTGTGTTAACAGGAAGGAAGGTGAGCCCCCACTCATCAAAGGCTGGATTCCATTCCTCGGGAAAGCTTTGGAATTCAGAAAAGACTCTCAACAGTTTCTCACTAAACTACAGCAGGAGCATGGAGACATTTTCACTGTACTTATAGCTGGTATCCATCCCACACACATACATACACACACACTCACTTAAACTTGCAGAAATTCTCTTGTTCTTCCACTCCGACACTGATATTGTGCAATACATGTTCATGTAAAATTGCAAAGAAATACTTCTGGTAATGAAAGACATTGTTTGGATAGAAATAGTATTTGAGTTGTCTACTAATAACGTGGACAAGATTTTAGGTTAAAATTCATACAAATGTATAAGAGAATGTGTATGTTTAAGTTACTATAAATGTAACTTTAATTTCTTATTATTTTTAATAATGAAGCTTTTGCAGGTATCTTTAGTCCTTCAGTATGACATTAATATTTAAAAGTACGAATATCCAAGTTGGATAGGGTCCACACACAACATGCATAAGAGTTAATGAGAGAAGTAGAGATGTTTGATTTGTACAAACAAATCGTTCTTTTGAGTTGGATCTTTTCAAAGAATGACCCGGCTGATCTGGTTCACAAAACTGACCCAGTTCTCGAGTTCAGCTCACTCATTTAATGATCTGGTTGTAGCAGTTCTCAAGGGAAAATTAGTAACAACTTTAGTTTGTTTTGAGCCAATCCTTTAATATGAGGTCATAAAATGGCATGCATTATTGTTAAACAAGAATTAGAAAAAAATGTTTTAGATGAAGCATGTTAAACTGCAGAACACTGCTGTAACCACTTGACATGTCAAATACCTATTTATAAAATGTATTGATTTAAATGTGTGCACTGCATCTGTGCCTGTGTGTCTGTTTAGGGAGATACATAACATTTGTGATGAACCCTCTTCTGTACCCATCTGTGATCAAACATGGGAAACAGTTGGATTTCCACACATTTTCAGACAGTGCTGCATCAAAAGCATTTGGTTACCCACCAATGAGGACTGATCACTTCCCTGGAATGAGTGATAGCGTTCATAGGACCTACACCCTGCTACAGGGTCCCGCTCTCGACTCGCTCACATTCAGCATGATGGGAAACCTGCAGCAGGTCCTGCGACGGCTTTTTCTGTCCAGTGAGGGGGCAGAGCCCCATGGTGATTGGCAGGAGGCAGAGCTGTATGATTTCTGCAAATGTGTAATGTTTGAGGCCACGTTTAAAACACTGTATGGACAGTCACCACACTTGAAGCTGGATCAGCTGCGAGAGGACTTTGAGAAATTTGACGCCTTTTTCCCTTTATTAATGGCCCATGTGCCCATCAGCTTGCTGGGGAAAACCAAAGAGATCCGTGAGAAGCTTATAAGATTTTTCTACCCTCATAGAGTGGCACAATGGAATGCTCCATGTGAATTCATACAGGCCCGAACGGCCCTTTTTCAGCAATATGATACACTTAAAGACCAGGATAAAGCAGGTGACTCTCTCACACAAACACCCACATGCAAGCTCACCCACACAAACCAAAAGATAATGTGTATTTTAAATTGTGTCTTGTCAGATGCATCAGTGTTGTGACTGTGCATCAAGATGCAAAACCATTGCTTCTGTGTTTGTAAAGATAAGACAGATTTATCAAACTCATCTATTGGCTATGTTATCTTAAGGAGGTTTCTGTGGGATCCCATTAACTGGGTTTATATCAGGAGGTTCCTACAGATGCCACTTACTTGTTTTCCTCTCAGGAGGTCCCTGTATGTAGCATGTAGCACAGTCATCATCAGGTCAGGAAGACCATTTGGGTTAAGTATTTAGAAGGTTGAGAAGGTGTCAACATTGGTCTAGAATATTTATGCTACACTGACACCCCTCAGTAAATGCTTCTCCTCACAATCACATTGGTTCAGATTACTTCCTTGTATTAGAAGATCTAACAATGCACTCAGAGAGAAAGCTACTGAGAGGTGGATGGGCCCATGTGACTGTGGAGAGTATTGTTGATGGTGAACACTTTGCTGTAGGTGGGATTTTCCTATTCCCATGGTGCTTTTGGTTTTTTCATGCTTTGCCATGTTTATGCAATTAAAGCATCTTAGGCTTCCCTCAGTGGTCTGTAGAGTGGTTTTCGAGTCTAGTGATGGTCTGTAATGTTTGGTAGATTATGTTAATGCGTGACTATTGTTCCGCTCATACGCGTAATTGTGAGTTGGAGTAGACTTTCCTGTGGTTTCCCCTTCCACAGCAAAATGAGGAGTCTGTAAAGGATGACAGCTCATTTTGTCAGGGCTTTTCATCCAAACTCTAAGTTTTGTCAGTAAAAAAGTATGACAGCCAACATAAAGTGCTAAAATCGATATCAAACCTAGACATTAGATTATTTAGGTGGATGCCTTTGTGATTAAAAGCACAAGGGAAGTCAACAAAAACAATATAGCATGATTCACATTACTTCAAGGTGTTACAGCTTTAGTAGAGTGCTGACGATGGAAAGTGGAATGGATATTACCTAAATTACTTTTCGTCCTTAACATCTTTTGTGAATGAATTATTTAATTGTTAGAGCAGCAGACTAAATGCTGTAGTCATGAAACTTGATATCTGCACATGGAATGAAAGTTAAATTAGGTTTTAGGTTAGTGTGGCGTGGTCATGTGTCGGTCTGCGGGAGAGGGAGAGCGGTAAGGCTCGTCACCTGGCTCATAATTATCTCTGACACATGTCTCTTTCCTCTCTGATGCTCTGGCTTGATTTTTAGGTCTCCCTCCGCCATCACTATAATGAGAGACAGGTGTTAGAGATAATTATGGGCCAGGTGATGAGTCTTACCGCTCTCCCTCTCCCACAGACCGACACATGACCACGCCCCCCATGCCACAGTTAGTAAGTTCGATTTTTAAGATTTACACATTTCAAATTCATAAAACATTTCCATAAAATTGAACTGAGTAATATTTAACTAAATTAAATGAATTCAACTTCAAAATACCAATGTATTTAAGTTGTATTCATTTATTTTTGTTAAATAATATTCAATTAAATTAGTTGGAAATTAGATATTCAAACTGAAATGCTCAAAACTATGCTAATTTTTTTTTTGAGTGTACATGCTGTTGAGGAGCGGGTTTATTCAAGATAGATTACACCACAATGAAGAAAAAAGCATTTAAATAAAGGTGCAACATTTTAATAATGAGAGACTCATAAGTACAGTATAGTCTAGAAAAGAAATATAGTCTATTTCACAGATATAACATAGAAAAGAAGGTAGAATATACAGTTGTGCTTGTGGATATCTAGGTCACTTGATTACTATTTTTTATTTTATTTCCCCTGAGGTTCTCTTATAATATTTGTACATTTGTTTTTAGCAAAACAGTCATAATTTAGTAATACTGTATATGATAATTTTTCAACCAGTCTCTGGACCTCAGGGTCTCACTGAAAACACCCACTGTTATGATTGGCTAACATCGTGCAGCTCCTTGAATACAGCCATATACAACGATCAGCCACAACATTAAAACCACCTTCCTTATATCATGTAGGTCCCCCTCGTGCCACCAAAACAGCTCTGACCCATCAAGGCATGGACTCCACAAGACCTCTGAAGGTGTCCTGTGGTATCTGGCACCAAGACGTTAGCAGCAGATCCTTTAAGTCCTGTAAGTTGTGAGGTGGGGCCTCCATAGATTGGACTTGTTGGTCCAGCACATCCCATAGATGCTCAATCGGATTGAGATCTGGGGAACTTGGGGGCCAAGTCAACACTTTGAACTCTTTGTCAAGCTCCTCAAACCATCCTGAACAGTTTTTGCAGTGTGGCAGGGTGCATTATCCTGCTGAAAGAGGCCACTGCCATCAGGGAATACCATTGCATTGAAGGGGTGTACGTGGTCTGCAACAATCTTTAGGTAGGTGGTACGTGTCAAAGTAACATCCACATGAATGCCAGGACCCAAGGTTTCCCAGCAGAACATTGCCCAGAGCATCACACTGCCTTCGCCGGCCTGCCTTCTTCCTATAGTGCATCCTGCTGCAATCTCTTCCCCAGGTAAACAATGCACACGCACCCAGCTTTCCACATGATCTAAAAGAAAATGTGATTCATCAGACCAGGCCACCTTCTTCCATTGCTCCATGGTCCAGTTCTGATGCTCACATGCCCATTGTAGGTGCTTTCGGCGGTGGACAGAGGTCAGCATAGGCACTCTGAACAGACGGGCTAGCCTTCACTCACCACGTGCATCAATGAGCCTTGGGTGCCCATGACCCTGTCAGCGGTTCACTGGTTGTCCTTCCTTGGACCACTTTTGGTAGGTACTAACCACTGCATGCCAGGAACACCCCACAAGACCTGCCGTTTTGGAGATGCTCTGACCCAGTCGTCTAGCCATCACAATTTGGCCCTTGTCAAAAGTCACTCAGATCCTTACACTTGCCCATTTTTCCTGCTTCCAACACATGAAATTCAAGAACTGACTGTTCACTTGCTGCTTAATACTGTATATCCCACCCCTCGACAGGTGCCATTGTAACGAGATAATCGATGTTATTCACTTCACCTGTCAGTGGTTTTAATGTAGTGGCTGATCAGTGTATATTTAGAACTCAGTCGAAAGAAAACGAACCAGCTCCACAAATTCAAAAACAAAATATCAGGGTTTACACATAACGCACAACCAACACATTGTATCCGAATTTATCAAACTGTTCACTCAAGCACAGCAGCACCATAAACTATAAATATAAAACAGTCATGACATATGAAACATATATGAATGGGAATTGGTTACTTATGGTTTTGTGATTTATTCAATAGTGTTTTTTTCTGATTAACACTTTTATTGATTCACACACTTGAAACAGAAAAGCAAAACATATATTCACAGAATCAGCTATAACCCCCATTATTCCCTTTCCCCCTCCCAATCACCAACCCCACCCTGACCCTCAACAAATATCCCTGTGGTCACAACTTGAGTTACACACAAGAAAAAAAAAATATTGTGCAAAAGTCTTAGGCACTTAAGATGTTTCACAAAAGCATTTGTCTTAAGATGGTTATTTATATCTTCAGCTTTAGTGTATCAATAGGAAACTGATACACTGCCCCCACAGAGCCCCCCACTGAACATAGTGTCAGTCTGAGATTACATGAAGAGACAGAAGCAGCTGAGACAGCCTAAATAGATAGAAGAACTGTGGCCAATTCTCCAAGAAGCTTGGTACATCCTATCTGCCAACAACCAAGAAAAACTGTGTCCAGGATTACCTAGGAGAATTGGTGCTGTTTTAAAGGCAAAGGTGGTCACATTGAATATTGATTTAGCTTTTTTATGTTTACTGGACTTTGTTTGACATTCAGCAGTAAATGAAAACTGTTTATGTCATTATTTTTGAAGACATCCTCACTGAGCAACATTTTTCACACGTGCCTAAAACTTTTGCACAGTACTGTATATATTTAAAAAATATATATATATATAATAATCACACACATTTAAAATTGTGCATCTCTCTCCACTGCCCCTCCCTTAGAGTCCTCCAAAAAGGTCAAGTAGCAGCCCCATTATTTAATTAAATGAATTAAAGTAGCCTAGCCTTCTACATGACATCTCCTCTAATGGTGCTACCTTGCCCATCTCTGTGCACCTCTCTTGAAATGAGGGCGCTCCAGCCAACTCCCATCCCCTAAGAATGATCTGTCTGCCGATCATAACACTGGCTAGGACCCAATTTTTTTTATGCATTTATCCCCTATATTAATGACCGCCCCATCGCCTAAAATACAGAGTCTGGGGCAAAATGAAATTTGAGTGCCCAATACGTCACACATAAAACTCTTGAACCCTCAACCAAAATTCTTGGATCTTAACACACCACCAAAAAACATGGGTTGTGTCCTCATCTTCTGATTGGCATCGCCAGCAGGTGAGTGTGTCTTTAAGACCAAGCCTACACAATCTAGAGGGAGTCCAATAGAATCGATGTAAAATCTTAAATTTCATAAGGCACACCCTTGCATCTCTAGATGTAGACTGGATGTTTTTTAGAATCCTAGCCCACACTCCCTCCTCCAATACCAAGTTTAAATCTTTCTCCCATAATCTCTTGAGAGAAGCCGAAGCTCCATCCCCCAGACTCTGAATTAGCAGGGAGTAATACACTGATGCCTCATTACCTTTTCCAAAAGCAGTAATCACCACTCCCAGAGTATCTGCTGCTTTAGTGGGGTGTATGCTACTTCCAAAAATAGTACAAAGCAGGTGGCGCAGCTGTAAATACTTGAAGAATTGAGATCTGGGATTCCCAAAATGTTGAACCATATTTTCAAAGGATCTCAACACTCAACTCACATATAGGTCACAGAGCATATTAACCTCCCTCACAAGATAATGGTGTGTAACTTATCTTCTCTGATTAGTTTGATAGAAAGGCTTTGCAATGGCAAAAGCAATAGGGGCAATAACTTCCTGTTCAATACAAAACCAGGGAGGGGCTCTCTCAGGTGGAAGCGACCGATGAGCCAAATATCTGAGACCGAATGCATAATAATAAAACAAAATCTTGGGTAGGCCTAGCCCACCTTTGTCAATCGGCCTATGTAACTTATTGAAGTGTAATCTGGAACGTTTACCATTCCAAATGAAAGATTTCGCTATGCTATCAAATTGCTTGAAATAAGAGGGGGGGGACATCTATAGGGAGAGATTGTAGCAGGTAGTTGAATTCTGGACTATAATTCATTTTAATAACATTAACCTTCACAGTTATAGATAAATGTAATGAAGCCCACCTGCTCACATCGCTCGAAAACCTTTTTATTAAAGGGTCAAAATTAACTCTTAACTAAATCACACAAATTTGCTGGGAATAAAATACCCAAATACTTAATGCCCTGTTTGGGCCACTGGAAGGCGCCCGGCTGAAAAGCCATTACCAGGCAGTATGCTGTCAGAGCCAAAGCTTCGGATTTAGACCAATTCATTCTGTATCCTGAGAACTTAGAAAAAGACTTAATAATTCTGTGGAGGCAAGGCATAGATCTAGTAGGGTTGGAGACAAATAATAAAATATCATCTGCATAAAGCATAAGCTTATGCGCCACAGCTCCCGCCACCACCCCCGTAAAATCATCCTCCTTTCTTATCGCGGCTGCTAATGGTTCCAGGGCAAGACAGAACAATAAGGGGGAAAGAGGGCAACCCTGCCAGGTGCCCCTATCCAGAGTTAAATAATCTGAAATTAATCCATTCGTTTGAACCGCCACTACCGGGTGTCTATAAAGTAACTTTATCCACCCAATAAAAGTATTCTCGAACCTGTACATTTCCAAAATCCTAAAAAGATAATACCATTCTACCATATCAAATGTCTTTTCGGCATCAAGCGAGATGGCAGCGACCGAAGTCTGATCATTCGCCACTGCCCACATGACATTAATGAAATGCCTAATGTTATCAGAAGAGTTACGGCCCCAAATAAACCCCACCTGATCTATATGTATAAGAGATGTCATAACATAATTGGTTAGCCAAAATTTTTGACAATATTTTAACATCTAGCTGGATCAGGGAAATTGTACGTTAACTTTTACACTCGCTTGAATATTTGTCCTTTTTAAGAATCAGACTGATCTGGGCTTGTGTCATGATTGGCGGAAGCTTTCCATTCTTTAATGATTCTGTATAAACTTCTAGCAAAAGTGGAGCCAGTTCTGTAGCAGTTCAGCGGCAAAGCCATCTGGCCATCTTGCCTGTAGGCAAGGCCTTAATTACCTCACTAAGCTCCTCCAAGTTTATCTCAGAATCAAGAGAATGTTTTTGCTCAGTCATCAGTTTAGGAAGTTCTAATGGTTCCACAAAGTTTCTAATATCCTCTTCAATAGACGAAGACATGGAACTATAAAGATCAAGATAGAATTCTTTAAAAGCATTGTTAATATCAATGGCCGAGTTAAATATTTTACCACCAGCAGATTTCACTGAGGGAACGGTAGAAAAAGGCTACCTCTCTTGCCAGAAGTTTTCCTGCCTTGTCCCCTGACTCAAAGTATGACTGTCTTGCCCTGAATAGCCAAAACTCCACCTTCTGTGACAAAATGGTATTATATCTGTATTTCAATCAGGTCAATTCTCTGAGGCCATTAGATGACATTCGATGCTTCAGCTCTGCCTCTGCACTTTTAATATTCCCTTCCAATTCCAAGAGTTCTTGTGCTTTGGATTTTTTGGTGAATGTGGCATACTGTATGATCCGGCCCCTAAGAACCGCCTTAAGTGCCTCCCAAGCCACGCCCACAGAGGATACTGAGGACCAGTTGGTCTCCATATAGACATTGATTTCAGCCTTTAACATTTGTTGGAATTCAGGATTTTGCAAAAGAGATACATTAAAGCGCCAACTATATGATTTCCTTTTCTCCATATGTGGCAACACCTATAAACATACCAGGGTGTGATCTGAGACTAAAATGTTTCCAATTGAGCAATCAGCAACTGATGAAATGAGGGACTTATATATATATATATATATATATATATATATATATATATATATATATATATATATATATATATAAAAAATCTATTCTGGAGTAAATCTTATGGACTGATGAAAAAATGTATAGTCCCTCCCAGATGGGTTCAAAAGTCTCCAAATATCTGTAAGACCAAGATTTTTACATATCCTGTGAAGCGTCAATGTTGCTCTTGGGGGCTTGCACACTTTTGCTTCACTATGGTCAAGGACTGAGTCCATCAAAAGATTAAAGTTTCCTCCCAATATTATATTATGAGGGGTGCCAGCGGCTTGCAACATCCCTTCAAGATCTATAAAAAAAGCCCTGATCATCAATGTTAGGTGCATAAATATTAGCCAAAATAAGACTTTTAGCTAAAACAATAATGACTCTTCCTAATTTATCTTTAATCTGATTTAGACATTTGAATTGTAGATGTTTACTTAGTGTAATGACTCCCCTGCTCCTGCTCGAGCCAGCACTAAAGAAAACATGCCCAGCCCATATCCTCCCAAATTTTTCAGCTTCCTGCGGGGAAAGATGCATTTCTTGAAGAAACACTATCATATTTCTTACGCTTAAGAAGAGAAATAACCTTCCTTCTTTTTATGGGGTGCCCCAACCCATTCACATTCCATGTGGAGAGAGACAATCCACTCATATTAACATTTGATATTTTTACATATAAGAAAAAATAGATTGTGTGTCAAAAACAAGATTATAAAGACCACATTCCAACATTAGTGGAACCATCAAAACCTGAACATCCCCCAGAACCAAATAAACAGAAAAAAGAAAAAAGTGAGTATTAACCCCGCGCACGACAGCGCCAACTGGCGTCCGACCCTCTAAACTCAAACAGTCCATGTACGCCTACGAGAACCCCCGCGACAACTTTGCCATCGGATTACTCAAGTCCGGTATTTCTATACAAATTTTGTAAGACAAAATTACACGACAAAAGATAATCTATAAAACAAACTCCAGCCAATAGGCAGAATAAGTACAAAGAGCATGTAGATTCATCCATAAAACTGTCCTGAAGGTGTGTTACTCTACAAAATAAACTCCAGCTGCTAGGCGGAACCAGCACAAAAAAAAGTGCTCCGTTTCCACAAACAGTCAAGTGGCTGCAACGTGAGTACCACAAGATGACTTACTCAATTGTGAATGTTTTACGGCCATCCTTAGCATCTATTCTCAATTTGGCCGGGAATTGCAAAAGCGACCTTCCGTTGATGTAAAAGTTTCTTGCATTCCTTGAATCAATCATATTTCTCTCGTCGAATTCGCAAAGTCTGGGAACAAGAAAATGCTGTTTTTTTTTTCAAGAAAGCCTTCCTTTACTCCTCGCCTCGTGTAACACAAGATCTTTTTTCGGATGATTTCAGAAATTTGGCCAGAATTGATCATCTGTGTGTCATCACAAAGTAGTGAAAACTCAAACAAGCCATTTTTTCAGCTTGGTTTATATAAATGCTCTTTTTGTATTGAGGAGGAAGTTTTGAGTTCTGAAACGTACAGTATTTATAGTACAATGAACTCTTACATGTAGAAAGATCAAGGGAAATTTTATTCCCCTTTAACGGCACTAATCTGGCAAACTTTGACAAATCCAGTAATAATTTTATCCCAAAAAGTGCTTGTTGTATCAACCCAGAACCGTGTCAACACTAATTTGTTTGACCCAAATTTTTTTTATAAAATAATATTTCCCATGTGCTCTTACTCATTGATGCATCAGACTTTTGAAAGGTGAACGGACTGTGGGTGATTCATGGGTGTGCTGTCCAGGGCTTAACATTAACTTTTTGGCTAACCGGCCAATGTGGCTAGTGGTATTTCAAAATCACTAGCCAAAATCTCCTGTCCCACAAAAAGTTATGAAACCAACTGGAGACTGTAACTGCATGCATTTGTTTTGGACATTTTATTTGAACAAGAATTATATGAGTTCAGCAGGACACAAGCCAAATGATTTAAGTAATCTCTTAGAATATCTAAAGGCAAACTGGTGTAGGACATGACAGAGGGAAACAATTTTCAATAAATGTCCATTGGTCTATGGAAGTCCAGATTTTAACCCCTTTAACCATTATAAACTTGCCTTTATTAAAGTTTACCATTTTTCTTAATTTTTTTAACAGTGGCATTTGTAACGATGAGGCCATAGGTAAGACCATGGCTGGCTCCACATTACTGTGGTTAGGCGAATACAGATAGTCTTCCTAAAAAATCAACAATAGTATTTGTTTTGAAAAACTAAGTGTCTAAACATGTTTAGAAACCTTTAACTACAACTTTCACAGTTAATAATTCCATGGAGTACAAAATGGATAATAAAATGTAGATGTTAGGTTGATTAAACTCTCTACTTTCATTGCACCTTTTTCCATGAATGGAAGAAAGTCGGGTTTGGATCAAAATAAAGGTGACTGAATGATGACAGAATAATTATTAATAATTAAGTCTTATAGATTCGCCCTAATTAAATATGCCTCTATACCAGTTACCAGTTAGTGTTACTGCAGTAAAAAGATTTTAGTTTGGATGATGTGTATTTTAAAAAATGTATCAATGTTGATGCAGGGCATACTGTCTCTACTTCATCAGTGGTGTTTATAATGTCAGGGCTGTCTAACATTTTGAGATGTTCGACTTCCTCCATATAGAGCTTTTTCCTAGAACATTCTTTGTAGAATTTAAATGGGTCACATAAGTTTTGTGGTTTCCATCGGCCGCCGCGATATCGAAGCCCAACTGAATCACGCAAGTTTCGCTCTGCACTGTCCCAGAGCTCTGGTTCAATCTCTGGAGTACGCTGATGTGTGCTGCGGCGGTTCACACAAAACCACGTCTCATTCTCCCAGCTGAGATGCACATGTCAGATATGAGAAGCATATTTACTGCTTCTAAAACGCTGGACGCGAGATGAATACAGTTAACTTTGCTTTGGCTAAAGCCACCCGCCAAAGTGGCTAGTAAGGGTGACAGAGTTACCAGCCACTGCCGATTTCTACCCACATTTGGCGGGTGAGTGGTTGTTAATGTTAAGCCCTGGAGCTGTCTGAGATTAATGCACAGATGAATATGAAAACATGCGATGAATTCTGAAACCTAAATGTCACAAGGAGACAATGTAAGAGCTCTGATAGCAAGACTTGGAACTTCCTGACATCAACTTCCATTGAAATGTGGATGGAAGCTAAAAAATATGCTGAAAGGAAGAGTTGCTTATAACAGATTAGCACACATTGAAAATAAATCATGTGGTTTAGAGACACACACATTCGGCTTCTGTCTCTCTTTGTCTATAGCACATCATTTTGCCATGCTGTGGGCATCAGTGGGAAACACCATCCCAGCAGCTTTCTGGTGTCTTTACCACCTCCTTTCCTGTCCAGAAGCCCTTGCTGCAGTGCGGGTAGAGATTGTGGATGTGGTTGGAGAGGAGAAAATTCAGTCAATCTGTAAAGAGGACATCACGATAACACGGGAACAGCTAGAGCAAATGATTTACCTGGGTAAAACACACACATCCTGATTCACATCACAAAAACAATAATACTGTGAACTCAAATGCATTGGTTTAGTAGACCAGGGTTTTTTTTTTTTTTTTTTCAAAAAAAGGGTTACAAATTAAATAATGGGAAACATTTACCTAATTTGACATTATTACAGTTTCATTCTAAAGAGCACTATACAAACAAATATGAATTGAAAATGTTTCTCTTCAAGTTTATACTATACATCTCTTTTGTTATACACTCAAAGGGATTGTTCACCCAAAAGTTCTCATCATTTACTCACTCTCATGCCATTCCAGATATGTACACTATGACTTACTTTCTTCTGCCTTATGTAAATGAAGATTTTCAGAAGAATATCTCAGCTCTGTAGGTCCTCACAATGCAACTGACTGGTGACCAAATCTCCAAAAGCTCCAAAAAGGAGATAAGCAGCATAAAAGTAATCTATAAGACTCCACTGGTTAAATCAATGTCTTCTGAAGTGATCCAGTTGGATTCGGGTGAGAACAGACCAAAATATAACTCCTTGTTCACATTACATCTTGTCATTGCCGTCTCTAGGCATGATAATGATTTCAAGCTCGATGACACTTCCTAGCACTTGATGCATGGGGCGCACAGTGCACTATAAGGCCACTGGAAGTGTAATCGAGCTTGAAATCATGATCGCCGAGAAGACTGCTGTCAAGATGTGCAGTGAAAAAGGAGTTATATTTTGGTCTGTTCTCACCAACTGGATTGCTTCAGAAGACATGGATTAAACCACTGGAGTTTTATGGATTAATTTTATGGTGCCTTTATCACCTTTCTGGAGCTTTTGGAGATTTGATCACCATTCACTTGCATTGTGAGGATCTACAGAGCTAAGATATTCTTCTACAAATCTTCATTTGTGTTTAGCAGAAGAAAGAAAATCATATACATCTGGGATGGCATGAGGATGAGTAAATTACTTTTTTTTGATGAACTAACCTTTAATGCAAAGTAAATATTTGTCTTTATAATATCGCTCTGTATAAATGGGTCTTTATATGTGACAATGCCTTTATATTTTAAGACGGGGGTCCTTTGAAGGGGACCATCACATTTGGGGATCCTTGGCATCAAAAAGTTTGCAAACCCTTGTAGTAGACAATACATACATTAACATACAAGTGTATGTCACTGATTTAGCCTTTTCTCTATCTGCAGAGAGTTCAGTAAATGAGAGTTTGCGTCTCTCCTCTGTATCGATGAACATCCGTGTGGTTCAGGAAGATTTTTGTTTGCGTCTGGATGCCCAATATTCCATCGCCCTGCGGAAAGAGGACATCATAGCTCTTTACCCTCAAACCACGCACCTTGACCCCGAAATATACGAACAGCCTCAGGTAACACACATCTAAATCTGCCCAGAGCCATATAGCAGACCTCTTTCTAAAGCATGCATTTTTTTATTTTTTTATTATTGATTTATTGAGATGTCTTGTGTGTTTGCTTTTTTGTAGCAGTTCCAATTTGACCGATTCGTGGAGGACGGGAAGGAGAAAACAGAGTTTTATAAATCCGGCCAGAAAGTCCGGTACTACCGTATGCCATTCGGTTCCGGGGCCACGCAGTGTCCGGGGCGTTTTTTTGCATTGAATGAGCTGAAACAGTTTGTGTGTGTGATGCTGCTCATGTGTGATATGCACTTGCCACACAGCCAGCAGGAGGCGACGCTGGACACCAGCCGTGCTGGTCTTGGCATCATGCCACCTGCCAATCAAATCCCTTTCAGATACAAAACCAGATATTCACAGGAGAGCTTTCAGAGAGAATGAACTGAATGATGGGGGTGAGGGGAGAGATCTGAAATATACGAACAGCCTCAGGTAACACACATCTAAAGCTGCCCAGACCAGACCAGACCTCTTTCTAAAGCATGCATTTTTTTTAAAATTATTATTATTTGATAATTTTTTTATTGAGATGGGGGGGTCTGGGGTCTGAACTAATTCTGGGTTCATTAAAAACAATAAAATAACGCAATTTCTGTAGTGTACCTTTAAGAATATATTTTGGAATTTATATTTAGCAAAATGTAGAGCTTTCAACACAACTTTTAAAACACATTTTCATATTTTATCTTGTTCCTGGGTGTAAATCACACATTGTAAACTCATAAAGGGACAAAAGCTGCACATGACAGAAAATTATGTCTTAAGAGCAGCTTTTTAATCCAAACTAACTGCTGTTTTAACTGTGATTTTAGCACTTAACATTAAAAGGCATATATTTCTGCCTTTTAACTTTACAAAGCATCCACCCCAGAATTTTATCAGGATTAATGGACTGTTTTAAAATGCATGTTGAAGAGTAAATAAATAAATGTATATTGAACAATGGTGATCTATTGTGTCTGTTTTAACTTTGATTAAATAACTTTTTTCAAAGCTGGCTTACTACTTTTTCCAGAAAGAACCTCCTATTTCTTTCTGAATCTGCAAACACCTTTGATCCGGTGGGATTCAAGCTTATAAATTATTTATAACCTGATGGTTTTCATCTAAAACTATATTGTAAGTCATTAATAAGTTCTTAACTGCTCATACATATAAAAAGATTGATATTTTGGGTATGTTTAAGCTAAATCTATTAAAATGTGGACAATTTCCTCTCAAGCCCTATTTAGACTGATGTGTGCATGAACAAAATCTTGCCACACCCCCTTTAGGCCGTAGTACCTTTGATTTAGTTTATTGTGTTTGTTACATCTGTCATGCCTGTTTTGTACAGGAATGTGTGTGTGACTGTATGTGTATGTGTGTGCATGTTTGTAAACAAGATGCAGTACCAGTGAGAGACAAAAAAAGTGTGTGAGAGAGTATGGGAAAGAGTCCAAATGTAAGAACAGTGTTTTAAGTAAAAATCTAGTTCATAGATGTACTAAAACATCTACATTATATCACGTGTATAGCCACAATGAATGCCCTGGTTATATCTCTTATATACATTTTTTTTATATATATATATATATGTGTGTATTATGATAGTCTTGACAAAGTCCCAAAGTGTGGTTCCTGTACTAAAAACTATGTGGTATTTAAAAATTATTATCTACCGACCCAAACGCAATAGGAGGGTTAAAGATGTTTTGTGGAGGTTCTAGGCTGGGCCATATTCACTATAAAATCTAAGAGGGAGATTGCTTTCAATGTATTCTTGAAATTCTTACATTTGTTCCCCCAATCTTGAATCTTTGGTTATATACTTGGTTCTAGTGAACACTAGATTTGTTTGTTGATATTGTATTTAAAATGTCATTTTCTTTTGAATCTTTACCAAAATGTTATTAAATTACATTTACATTTTGAATTTGTCATACTATTCAGACTGAATAAATGTTTACAGCAAAGAAATCTATGAACAGAGACTATCTGAGACTGACCACTTCTATTAAAATGTATGTGAAAAAATTGGAACGCCCAACGGTGTAGAAAAAGTCCTCAGCTTTTAGATCACCTGACAATCAACTCAAGAACACGCTTGCGCTTTAGCTGAACCAGACTGAAAAATAGCGTTAAGCGTGAAATGAGCTAAAGGAGCACAATGTATGATACCATTGTTGTCAGATTTTACTGCTGATTTGCTAATGCGGATTAACTACTGATGTTCTTTGATCATAATCCTGACCAACCATTTTGGAGATTCTGGTATTTCCCAGTTCAAGTAAATAGGAGCTGTAATTTTATGCCTCTTGTTTACATAGAATATAGTTGCCCAGCCTGCCTGGGAGCATTCCAAAGATGGCTGCAGAGTGGAATAACTTGCCAAAGGGACTTTGCTATGAAGCGCCCTTGAAAATCCTAGAGTCTGGATATAAAAGGTGCTGTAAGCGATTTTAGCAGTTCTGGAATTTCCGCAATCTGAGCCATTGGATTAGCCACGCCCCCCCTTTTTTGGTTGCAAAACCCGCACTCCAAAGATACCAAATGAGCTTTACTGACACCAACATGGAGCAAACACGGTTGTCAAAAACAGCAACAGCAAAATGGCGCCCTCAACTGACAACAGTTACGAACAACATGCCATAAAAATGCCATTAAGCCTCAATTCTCAGAAACGACAATACTAAGAACACGCAAAATGACTGACAGGCAGAAAGTGTCAGTAACCGCGGCTCGTGGACACATTTTTGTTTGCCGTTTACAGAGTCTAGTGCTGTCACAGAGACAAATGAGATATCTCATGACACTTGTTTCATTAATATCTCAATTTTTAATATAACAAATTTTTGCAT
The DNA here is from genome assembly GCF_019703515.2 of Myxocyprinus asiaticus. NCBI lineage: Eukaryota > Metazoa > Chordata > Actinopteri > Cypriniformes > Catostomidae > Myxocyprinus > Myxocyprinus asiaticus. Next base: position 43,153,097 of record NC_059349.1, read on the forward strand.
ACCTTTCCTTGAAAAAAAAAAACAAAAAAAAAAACACTTAAAGCACCTCTAAGTGACGGTGTTCATTATTTTTAGAACCGAGTTTTACAGTGTAGGTACTTTGGTATTCTTATCCAAAAATCCATTATTCCCAACCAGGATCCAAAATTAACATTTGCCAACCCCAACTTTCCAAATGTGAGTAAAACTGTGTAAAACTAACTGTAAGAACGGTAATCTCACCCTTGCTGATGTAAGTGACGTGCACGGTTCAAACCAAACTGTCTGCTAAAGAAAACGCGAGCTTTCTCGTCAGCTTTTTTACCCAGTGAAATATTTACCATCAAAAGTTTATGTAGGATGCCCTTTTTACCCCAGAACTCAATGTGGCGACACGTGGAATATTGCCAATATTTATCCACAAAAACGAAAATAAGAGCAAAATTCCTGATGTTTGTTCAATGACAGGTGCGGTTTCACAGAGAGACTAGCATCTTGAGAGACAAATTACCTATGATGTTTGTCTCAAATATGAAAGGAATAAACTGTTTAATAAATCCAAAAACATTATTTGTTTTTAATAAAACAGAATGTCAGACATGTCAGCAATAAAGCCCCAAAGTAGCAGTAGTAATTATACAAATGCACAGTTTCATGGCTGGCAAGGCATATTTATGACCAGTACATTCTCATTTCATCCACTATCAACTGAGGCGGCAAAAAGTAAATTTTGGACCCTGTTCCCAACCCAATAACATGCATGCTAATACTCTCATTGACTGAATCAAGCAGAGATTAGTCAGAGCAACTAATACAAAGACACCAGGAATCAGACCCAAGTTTATCATGGGACACTTTTACTGAAATGTTGGTAGGACAGCATGTGCAAAATGAACACATTCACCACCTCAGAAACTACTGTACAACACTGTGTACCAACAAACACTTGAGTAAAAAAATCAACATAAAAAACCTACAATGTCCACAAGTTTCTCTTTTACACTGAAATTGTAACAGTCAATACTTTTAAATACTGTTTATCCCCAAACAAGCCACAAATAAGATGAAAATTGCTTGTAAATACAGAGCTGCTTCCACCTGTTCAGACGACACAAGATCACAGGCATATCAACAGATGGACGGGCATGTCAACAGATGGGTGGTTGAAGTTAAGGGTTACTTATCACAGAGCAGCATTTATATGGAGTGATGTCCTTATGCTTGAAAAAATGACTGAAGTTATGACTGTACAGTCTTGGGGTCAGAAACCAATGTCGAGTTGTATCCTGTGTTCAAAAACAGCGATGACAAGCATGATGCTGAAGCCCAGGAGTATCCCAGCATTCTGCAGGAGGAAGAAGCCATAATGACTGAAGCCTGCTTCACTTGCATCATTGTGTAACATCTCAGGTACCTACAAAAATACAAAGACTGATTTGAGATCATGGTTTTAGTGGGATAAACACCATTAGAAATCACATAATATGCATACTTGCAATATGCAAACACACCACTATCCACACACTTTCCATCAAGCGCTGGGAGAAATGTGTTGGCAATCACATTATTATAAAGTTTTTTCATAGAAACCATTGCAGTAATTAGATTAACAGGATGTGTGCTTACCATGTCAACTAGGGCGACGTACATAAATAATCCAGCTGTGAGAGCAAAGATCCACATGGCAACATTCTCTGCATAATGACCAATCAGAATACCTGTGATCATGCCCAGATATCCCATTAGGGCCGACAGTAGATTGTACAGAATGGCCTGTCGTACCGACATACCAGCCTTCAGCAAGACTGCAAAATCACCTTCAAGAAGGGAAAGCCGAGGGCAAGTGAATGACAAGATTTTGTAAAGTGCAGATGTAAAAAAAAAAATGTTTATTCATCATTTCAAAGAAATTTCATACAATGGGTTAATACATTGGTCAATTTCAAATGTCAAAACAAATTGTCATCATGGTGATATAAATAAATTATATATATTTATCTCACCCAGCTCATGAGGAAGCTCATGGCAGAATACAGCGACTGAGGTACTAAGACCACTGGACAACCCTTCTGTAAATGCTGCGCCTGAAACACAAACACACACACCTCTTCAGTAAACGCTGCCTTTGAAAATGCACACACATACACCCACACATTATATAAATACTGCCCCTCAGGTAAAAAAAATAAATAAAGGAATTGTTAACCCAAAAATTCGGTCATAATTTACACACCTACATGTCATTCCAAAGACATTACTTTTTCTTATGCAGAACACAAAAACTGAAATTTTAATGAATATTCCGGTCTGTCTTTTCAATACAATAGCACTTTATAGAATTTACTTCAAAGCTTAAGTGTAATAAAAGCTGTCTGTGCATCATATTCTGTGTTCCGAAGGCGTATAACCAGAAATGTACGTTTTTGTTTTTAAAGAAAATGTAAGAAGCTCATTCACAGTGGCATGCATGTTCATGCGAGAACTTACGCGGTTTTTAAATCACTAAACATAGCTAATTCTGGCGTGAACACGCTAGCCACTATGAATGAGTTTCTCTCATAACACTCAAGGACTACTTTTAAGAAACCTCTGGATCCTTTTTTTGTGATTTAAAGTGAGTCCCTTTTAACTGCCATTGTATTGAAAAGCTATAGCTATAAGGACCAGAATCTTTATTTTAAAAAAAACGTTCTTCTCCAACATAAGTCAGTGTTTGCCCTATATGCATTCAGTAGAGGCAAGTCACCACTGCTAAATTATGGTCGCTGCTGCTGAAATTTCAAAAATATTCTCATTAATATTCTTGACACAACGTAACGCTTGATAGGTCTTTTTGGATATAGTTGCAGACAGGAGGAAAAGAACAATGCCATCCCTCCATTGAAACATTTTTAATGGTCACCCAAGCAAAGTTTGGGACAGCCGAGACAAATTTAATGCTAATCTCGAGTTCAGCACATTATACGCTCTAAATAAGCGCTAAATATTCTTCTCATCTGCAACACAATATTTTCGCGGTGCCATTGAAACCTGGTTTGAGAGAGTTTGGCGCAAACCATCCTGGAAGTACTTGCGGCAATGATCTGCACTGCATCTCTGAAGTGCATGCATCGGGCGCATGGGCTTCTCTCGATATCGCGGCGCAGACCACAAAAGTGGTGCAACCCATTTTAATTCTAGTAACTATTTTCTATTTTAAAGGGGGGGAGATGGGAGTCAAACCTCTAAAAGATTAGACAGCCCTGACACTAAACAGCACTGAGGAAAAGAGAAACACTGTGCTATGCGCCAAAATAAATATTTTTTCGAATTACGCATCATCAACCATCAATCATCAACTGTGATATTTGGCAAAAAAATTATAGATTCATATGAATCTTTTAGTAATAATCTGTGTGTTTAGGCTACAATTTTTTTTTTAAAAATACAACAATTTATTTTTATTATTTTAGAAAGACTAGCTACAATGACCTAAACACTATAATAAGGAGCCATCTATGGTCTTACCTGTGCTTATATGCAGGGACTAAATTGGGATTTTTGAGGTGAGGGATTACATTGGGTCTTGATGTCCAATGTAAAATCTGGGTCTCGAAGCAAAACCAGTTACCAGCAGAACCACCGGTGTAGTGATTCAGTAGTGTTGATAGTTAAATGATGTGTTAAATAGGTTTATATCATCTATTTGTGGACAATTTCCAGTCAGTTTCCCGACCGCATCACAGCACAGAGATGGTGCTTATAAAGATACTTAATGATATTCGGCTAAATTCTGATTCAGTCAAAATATCAGTGCTGGTATTACTAGATCTCAGTGCTGCCTCTTGACACTGTTGACCACAACATTCTCCTAGACAGATTGGAAAACTGGATAGGGCTCTCTGGGACGGTTCTCAGCTGGTTCAGGTCATATCTAAATGAGAGGGGTTACTGTGTGAACATAGGCAACTATGAATCTGACTGGACATCCATGACGTGTGGAGTCCCACAAGGCTCAATTCTTGCACCACTCCTGTTCGACCTACAGGTGCATCTCAATAAATTAGAATGTCGTGGAAAAGTTCATTTATTTCAGTAATTCAACTCAAATTGTGAAACTTGTGTATTAAATAAATTCAATGCACACAGACTGAAGTAGTTTAAGTCTTTGGTTCTTTTAATTGTGATGATTTTGGCTCACATTTAACAAAAACCCACCAATTCACTATCTCAAAAAATTAGAATACATCATAAGACCAATAAAAAAAAACATTTTTAGTGAATTGTTGGCCTTCTGGAAAGTATGTTCATTTACTGTATATGTACTCAATACTTGGTAGGGGCTCCTTTTTGCTTTAATTACTGCCTCAATTCGGTGTGGCATGGAGGTGATCAGTTTGTGGCACTGCTGAGGTGGTATGGAAGCCCAGGTTTCTTTGACAGTGGCCTTCAGCTCATCTGCATTTTTTGGTCTCTTGTTTCTCATTTTCCTCTTGACAATACCCCATAGATTCTCTATGGGGTTCAGGTCTGGTGAGTTTGCTGGCCAGTCAAGCACACCAACTCCATGGTCATTTAACCAACTTTTGGTGCTTTTGGCAGTGTGGGCAGGTGCCAAATCCTGCTGGAAAATGAAATCAGCATCTTTAAAAAGCTGGTCAGCAGAAGGAAGCATGAAGTGCTCCAAAATTTCTTGGTAAACGGGTGCAGTGACTTTGGTTTTCAAAAAACACAATGGACCAACACCAGCAGATGACATTGCACCCCAAATCATCACAGACTGTTGAAACTTAACACTGGACTTCAAGCAACTTGGGCTATGAGCTTCTCCACCCTTCCTCCAGACTCTAGGACCTTGGTTTCCAAATGAAATACAAAACTTGCTCTCATCTGAAAAGAGGACTTTGGACCACTGGGCAACAGTCCAGTTCTTCTTCTCCTTAGCCCAGGTAAGATGCCTCTGACGTTGTCTGTGGTTCAGGAGTGGCTTAACAAGAGGAATACGACAACTGTAGCCAAATTCCTTGACACGTCTGTGTGTGGTGGCTCTTGATGCCTTGACCCCAGCCTCAGTCCATTCCTTGTGAAGTTCACCCAAATTCTTGAATCGATTTTGCTTGACAATCCTCATAAGGCTGCGGTTCTCTCGGTTGGTTGTGCATCTTTTTCTTCCACACTTTTTCCTTCCACTCAACTTTCTGTTAACATGCTTGGATACAGCACTCTGTGAACAGCCAGCTTCTTTGGCAATGAATGTTTGTGGCTTACCCTCCTTGTGAAGGGTGTCAATGATTGTCTTCTGGACAACTGTCAGATCAGCAGTCTTCCCCATGATTGTGTAGCCTAGTGAACCAAACTGAGAGACCATTTTGAAGGCTCAGGAAACCTCTTCAGGTGTTTTGAGTTGATTAGCTGATTGGCATGTCACCATATTCTAATTTTTTGAGATAGTGAATTGGTGGGTTTTTGTTAAATGTGAACCAAAATCATCACAATTAAAAGAACCAAAGACTTAAACTACTTCAGTCTGTGTGCATTGAATTTATTTAATACACGAGTTTCACAATTTGAGTTGAATTACTGAAATAAATGAACTTTTCCACGACATTCTAATTTATTGAGATGCACCTGTATATATGCTCCCACTATGATCCTCCATGCTGTCCTTACACATCGCCTGGTATAGATGTCCTGGAGGGAGGGAAGCACACCTCCAATGATGTGCTGGGATGTTCGTACTACCCTCTGCAGCGCTTTGTGGTTGAGAGCAGTACTGTTCCCATACCAGACAGTGATGCAGCCAGTCAGAATGCTCTCCACAGTGCACGTGTAGAACGATCTGAGGATGTTGTGACTCATCCCAAACTTCCTCAGTCGTCTCAGGAAGAAGAGCCGTGGTTGTGCCTTCTTTACTACGTCAGACCTTAGTTTCAGCAGTCACATCAAAGCAATAACTAAATCAGCCTACTATCATCTCAAAAATATAGTGAGAATTAATTGTTTTGTATCCAGTCAAGACATAGAGAAACTTCATGCATTCATCACCAGTAGTGTGGACTACTGCAATGCACTTCTCAACGCCTTTCCCAAAAAGACTATTAGACAACTGCAACTTGTTCAGAATGTTGCTGCCAGGATTCTCACCAGAACCAAAAAAATCAGAGCAGAGTCCTCATGTCTTTACACTGGCTTCCAGTTACATTTAGAATTGATTTTAAAGTACTATTACTCGTTTATAAATCACTAAATGGCGTAGAACCTAAATAAATTGCAGATATGCTTGTTGGATATAAACCTAACAGACCTCTCAGATCATTAGAATCACGTCAGTTAGAAATACCAAGGGTTCACCCAAAAAAAGGTGAGACTACGTTTAGCTATTATGCCACCCGCAGCTGGAACCAGCTTTCGGATGAGATCAGGTGCACTCCAACAGTAGTCACATTCAAGTCTAGACTGAAAACACCTCGGTTTAGCTGTGCATTTATTCACTGAGCACTGTGCTGCACTGCATCATTTTATTTCTGCATTACTTTTTATTATTTTGCTTTATTTAATCATTTAAAAAAAAAAAAAAATTTGTTATTACTTTTTATTCTTATTTCATGTTCTTTATAGGTTTTAATTAATATATAGTGCAAGTATTTTTCTGCGTTGAGGCATTTTATTATTTGAGAGTTATTACTCTGGCTATCTGGGCTTCCAGAGCCCTTTAAGTGTCAAAAGCTCCCAGTAAATAAACACACTTGACAAGGTGGGCATGAATACACTATAACGAATCTAAGGATGTTTTAAGCTAGTTTTCCACCGGCACATGTAAATACGGGTCCGGAGTTTCAGACTTGGGCACGCGTACAACAGCACCGCTGCTGAAAAAAATTCTAGGAGAAACACTGAATGTCATAACAAAACTATGATATATTATGAGTAAATTATGATAAAATGAGTGTCTTTAAAATTTACCTATGGCAAGTCCATCACTGAAGTTGTGAAGTCCATCTCCCATGATGACCATCCAAGCGAGTGTGGCCACACCAGCCTGCTGAAAGTGTTGTAGCGAGTAGGAATGTGTGTGTCTATGCGAATGTGTGTGAGGGTGATGGTTTTGTGAGTGATGGTGATGCAGTATGTGATGGTAGTCATGGTGATGATGATGTTGCTCATCTGACTGGCCAACAGTATCATGGAAGTGGGAGTGGCATTTGTTCTCACAGTCCAGGTCGGTGTAGAGCTCCGCCCCCAACATCACTTCCTCTTCCTCTGCCACGCCACGCCCACATGCACTGCCACCATTTGTTTCCGCAGCTGATGTAATCGTCACAGGCAGTTTAACGTTGACTGCATCTACATAAGCATGCACAAACTTTTACATTTAGACAGACATGTTTACCTTCAAGTGCTTTGACGTCATTTTCCTCCAGTGATGGCACTTTCTCAGATTCCAAAACCTCTGCTGTTAGATCCACTCTCTTCTGCACCTACACACACACTATAATACTTTAAAAATACTCAAGTTCACAGAATACTTTGCCATGCAAAACCCTTAAAAGTGAACTCACTGATTTATTTATTGCTAAATGCTAAACGCTAAACTTTTAAACAGAAAGAAATAGTATTAGTCAAATAGCATTTTTGAAAAAACTAATTTTGAAATTTATTGATAAACATAATATTACTGAATGCTTCTTAAAAAAGTGAAGTGTGTAAATTCTGCGGCATTAGCGGTACCCAATGGAAATGCACAAATAAAGACTTGAGTTTTCCAACAAGTTTCTCAAACACTCTGTCTATCATTGGTCAGACAACACAAGTAGCCCCACCCCAAACTAATGTCAGGACGCTCAAACAGAGCAGTGTTTACTAAAAAATACAAAATGGCTTATTTGCTGTATAGCTGACTCTAAATATTACTCAAGGATAAGATAAAGTATTTTAACACTGAAAAAACACACTTCACCTGTAAAGGGACATCAAGTTTCCATAAAAGGCCAAAATAAGAATGTGAATATGACTATTTTAGATCCGAGTCCTGCAGATTCACTGGCTAGCTTATAGTGTGTGTGTGTGTGCGCACATTTTGCTAACCTTCTGTTTTTTGTCTTTATACATTTTGCCGAGTGTCAGGAAGTGCTCGATAAGGAACATGACGTAGACTCCGCTCAGCACTGTCAACCCTGTCCACACAGGCCGAAGGGAATCCTCTTCTTCTCCATGGTTATGATGCTCTGAGTGGCTGTGCTGGTGATGGCCCTGTGACTGTGGGCAGACAATGAGAAAAGCTGATCAGAAATTGCATGAAATTGCTTTTGTTACAGAAACGTACAGAAACATCTACGCATGTACATGTGCATTCTGCCTAATATCTCCTTTCATGTTCCATGGAAGAAAGTCATACAGGATTGGAACATCACTTTAAAGCTGCACTACATAAATTTGTGCTCTCTAGCGACATATGTAACTGAAGGTTAAAATTGCAAGCAATTTGCAGTAGAACACATTGCATGAGTTGTGTTCCGGCACTGCTCTTCTGGCGGATGAATCTCAAGATTTGAGCTTATCTGGACATCGCATGTGTGTGATCATGACTGAGAAATATTCAGAGCAGGAGTCATTAATGTGCTATTTTGATGTTGATATTATGGTATACAATTAAACATTTAAAACTGAAATATTGGGGGCCTGGGTAGCTCAGTGGTAAAGACGCTGGCTACCACCCCTGGAGTTCGCTAGTTCGAATCCCAGGGTGTGCTGAGTGACTCCAGCCAGGTCTCCAAGCAACCAAATTGGCCCGGTTGCTAGGGAGGGTAGAGTCACATGGGGTAACCTCCTCGTGATCGCTATAATGTGGTTCGTTCTCGTGGAGCACATGGTGAGTTGAGCGTGGATGCCGCGGTGGGTGGCGTGAAGCCTCCACACGTGCTACGTCTCCGTGGCAACGCGCTCATCAAGCCATGTGATAAGACGTGTGGGTTGACGATCTCAGACGCAGAGGCAGCTGGGATTTGTCCTCCGCCACCCGGACTGAGGCGAATCACTACATGACCACAAGGACTTAAAAGCACATTGGGAATTGGCCATTCCAAATTGGGAGAAAAAGGGGAAAATCCCCCCCACCCCAAAAAAAAACTGAAATATTACTTGCTTTGATGAAGATTAAAAAAAAACTCCTATTTAAATATTTTGAATGAATGAATTTTACACTTATATCACTTTTCTGACACTACACTCAAAGATGGGGTTAAAATATAATTTATTAAACAAGAAAACAGTAATATGCTTAAATATGCAATATAACAGTTACAAGAAGTAAATTTCAGAAGTCATAAATATTAGTAATCATGTCACAGTAACTTCCCCCGACAACATAGATACATCGCGATCGGTTAACACTCGATTTCTCTAGCAATATTAGCTTCAACAACCCTACCAAACAACATATCTAAGCATTATAGCAGGTAAACAACCAAACGGGTAACAGATATACATCCATCCAAAATGCAGCGATGCTGTGAACTGAGTGAGTGTGACTAACTGAATAGCATAGTTTCCCCAGCTGGAACACGTGACGGCCGGAACTTCTTTGCTGTGTTTACAGACATGACGTAAAGACTCAAGGATGTACATCATAAGCCAGCGATTTCATGCCAAATCCAACCTGACAGCTCAAAATTATTTGTATGCTTACCACGGTGAATCGGGGTATGGTAAGGACATTGTTTTGAAAAATTATTGTTTATGTACTAAAACAATAAATGGCAATTTGTTAATTTTTAACCAAAAAATTATATAGTGCAGCTTTAAAAGCAACAGATTCCCAAAAAATTTCCAGCCATGTGATTGGCATTCTGTTGCATATCTGTCGTGTCGAATGTGAATGTGTCTTACATGTGGTATGAGGTGGAGGAAAGCATCTCCACTGAGAGTGCCCACTGCAAGGGCCACCAGGAAGCTTAGAAGGAAATTGAAGCAAACTCTGTTCATGAGCGGAATCAACACCACACCAACCAACGCCAGCAAACTGATCAAAGTGATGGCGAGAAAGCCTCCGATCCATGCTGTAAAACATATACTTGTTAGAAACCAAAATGCAAACACGACCCAAACCCCCGGGACACATTATTTTCACATTTAGAGGGCACAGATATTAGTAACTCCATACTGAGGAAAAAAAAACACAAACATTTTGAAGATGCACCAGTTTATACATGCATTACAAACCTACATACATACTAAGTGCCAGATTTATGTAAAAACTAAACTCATATACGTAATAGAACCTATGCAGAAAATCATTACTTTTACACTAGTGAAACAGGTTAAGATGAGACGAAACCAAAGGCAAAACCTATGTGAGACCCAAAAGGGTCTTGTCAGAGGAAACGCTATCTCATTGGCTGAACGTAACAGTTGAGGTGACTGGCTATTTGCAGGATTCCCACACTTTTTGACCCATTTATTTTCATGACCTTTCCAGTTGTATGAAAATTTGCATAAATGGACACCACCAGGGGGTAAACTGGGGTGGAACTGTCCCAAATGGTGTTAGGGCACCTCGGACTCAAAACAGAAACAAATATTGGCAGTTTATTGGCCACTTCATTCTATTTCCTGCAGGCAGGCTCCAGTTGTTTTCTTTACGCATTATGTCTCCATTTAGCAACTTTAAAGTTCTTTAAAGTTCTTTAAATATGCACACATGCTCAGCCTCACCCGCTTCCCACTTCTGTTCCCGTTAGATCACAAATTACTATGCAATTTAGAGGTGGGCGACATACCGGTATACATGATAAACTGGTAGAAATTTGGCAATCAGTATACATTTTGGATTATCGCCTGTATCGCGGTAACCCAAAATCGCCTTCGCGTGGCAAGAAATGTGCACCTCATTCTATTCACGTCACATGTATGCGGTACACGTTCTGTCTGAGAAATGGAGTAGGAAGGCGGGGTGGCTTCACGTGAGAATGAGAGAATTAAAGAAACAGGGTTTTTCAGGTACTGACCATTTTTCAGCGGCTGCTCAAGCGAAATTTCAGGCAGCCGAAGCTAATTAAATGACATTCTTCTCGTGTTATGAATATGCTTCTCATCTCACATATGCAGCTGTGTATCACGTGATTGTCGCGCACGCATCCACTCCAGCAGGCTTCCAGATTGTGCTCCATAGGCAGGAGGACACAGAGCGTGTGATCACTGGCGCTACTTGATCCGGTTTCTCTATCACCAACAAACATCAAAACTTGCGTGACCCATTTGAATTCTTCTGAGTTTAGTTTTTTTTTTTACCTTAAAGCGATGTGGAGGAAGTCAAACATCTCAAACGGAGAGAGAGCCTGACATTCTAACCAACACTGACGGGGAAAACAGCCAAAACAATGTGTCATGCGCCAACAATTATATGTCATCTGTCATGCAGATTTTTAAACGACACATCATCACCCTAAATAAAATTCAGTTCGAATGATGTTCGATATTAGAAAACAAACCGGCTTTGCTTTCAGATATTCAAATATCATCTACAGAGATGACTAAATAATGTGTTTTTTTTCAAGGATAGGAAGGATATTTTTTTACTCATGAATAAGATGAATTATTTCCTTTGTTGCATTGTTTCAGAAGATGTCAAGTTTCTTAAGTTTTATAATAATAATAATAATAATAATAATTAGAGGTAGGAAAAATATCGAAATATCGTGATATTTTTCCTTGTGATATTTGCAGGCCAAATATCGATATAATAATTTTCACATTTTGGTGATGGGTAACATTATTTCTCTTTGCCAAATCGATCTAGGAATTCAACAACAGACCCTTAGAAGGTGCAGTTATCATGCTTTACACATAATCACCCACACTTACTAAAATGTTTAACAATTTTACAGTAGTAACATTAACGGAGGTATTTTGACAAAAACGTTAGTATCATATCGCTTACCTTTTAGGTGAAAAACTATTATACTTTGTGTATTGAAACTGTCATGTAATAAATAATTATTTTAAAGTGTTTTGGCTACTATTGTAATCATAAATACTATAATTTATTTTTAGAAAGACTAGCTACACTGACCTAAGCACAGAAATATGGAGCCATTATGGTCTTATAACCTTGTGGCTTTGCATTGTACATGGATATTAGCAAATAAACTGGCCTTGTTTTGTAAACTGGCACTTTTATATTAATTTAAAAATGCATTTGGTGATTTGGAAACAGTTCTCTGAAATCCAATGAAGACGAATGAGAAACACTGAGTGAAATATTGCAATATATCGTAGTTTTTAATCGCAATAATATCATATCGTGACCTAAATAGCGATATAATATCGTATCGCCAGTTACCTTGTAATTCCCACCCTTAATAATAATATTAGTCAACAACATCAGACTGAAATGTGAAATGTATCATTGTGGTAAGGTTTATTACCACCTTATGAATACCTCCAATTCATTTTTTTAAACTATGTTTGTCAAGTTCCTAATAAAGAGAAAAGTATTCATGAGTATTTAATTCAATTACAGGATTTTTAAAAAAAATAGGCATTACAATATATTTAATTTATAAACCAATTTTTATAGATTTTTTTTTTTTAAATGTAACTCTCTCGTGACATATATCATTATCATGATATCACATTTGTGATATCGTGATATAAGATTTATCATATCGCCCACCCCTAACGCAACTAGTGCTAGAAGTGGGAAGAAATGTGTGGTGGCAGATTCCCCCTCTCAGAAATCCCAATTTATAACACAGTTATTAAAATAACTATGCAACTTAGCCTTTTTATATTAAAAAACTCAAACTATGTTTAAAGTTAATTTGACTGATTAACACTTACCAGTTTTAATAGAGGATATCCTTGGACTGTCATTGGTGTGATTGTGTGGATGGTGATGATGATGATGGTGGTGGTTGTGATGATGGTGATGATCTGAAAATAAAAAATACAAAAGCAACTTGTTACACAGATTCTGCTGATCAGCTGTTACAACTAGAGCTCAGAAACACAAATATATATAAATTATAGGCTCAAGACCTAACCTGATTGGTCATCATCCTGCAAGAGGCAAGACTTGGAATCAATTTGCATAAGAAGGGCAGGGCACAGATAACTGAAGTCCTTGACAGAGAGACCTGTTCCCTCTGTCATGCCATGTGACTGCAGGATTGTGGAGGCATTTTGACACTGAGAGAGGAAAAGCAGAACTTACTTGAGCTGAAAGTGTGGTAGACCGTATGTAACTGGTGCACATCAGTGTGACTGTGCATTTATGTACCTCTAGACTGGGATGGCCGTGTTCGTGCTCATCATGATCATTGTATAAATGGGTGGGTGTGTCCTCAGACTGGTGGGTGTGGTTAATGTGTGTTACATTAGGCTGGGCCGTATTAAATGAGGCTTGGTCCTGCCTTAAATCATAGTCAGCGCTACGATTTGTCCGGTGTGGTTTTGTGATGTATGACGGCGTGGTCAAAGGTGTAGTCAATTCCTGATTTATCTTCATGTAAAGATTGTGTTGTGCATCTGATTTACTCTTCTTCCCAGGGGCAGGATCAGATTGCACTTTCGGGACAGGGTCAATCTTCTCCATGTTATGGTCGTCATCAACCTTCTTGCTGGTAACATGATGTGTATGTGTGGTAAGTTTGTCCACATGTGCATGCGTGCGAGCATGTGAGTGTGTACGATTGTGTGCGTTTCCATGGTGATGCACCATCACCTTCCGGATGTGGTCCAGCCCCACCCCCTTTAAAAGATTGTGCAAGCCTTCTAATGAGATACTACCATTCTGGCCATACTTATTGAACAGAGCCTGTAGGTAGCGCTGTTGCACCTGTCCTGCTACACCACCATCTGTCTCTATGGTGATAGACCTGCAGTCTGAACCTGCCTCCATTGAACACGCCCACAACAGTGCCAGTGACATCACTGGCCAGAAGCGTGGCCATCTGCCAATCATGCTGGTATCCTATTACATAGAAAATATTACTTTTGTAAGTTACAAAAACATTGTAACAACAGAATGTCAACATTACAATTCTTAAAATCTATGAGTCATTCCTACAATTCGGTGACTTTGGCTTTGGAACTTTTGAAAAATGAAACTGCATGGCACGGACTACATGTTTCATCATTAAAGGGATATGTTAAAGATTTTATAAATCATAGAGGTCAAGCTAAATGATTTAACAAATTCAGAGGTCCATTGAGTTAGGTGAGCAGGGTCAGGGTAGAAAATTACAGGGTGAACAATAACAGCTGACATTCAGTGAGTAAAAACAGATTTTCATCTAACATATTATATAAATTATATTTGTAAACTTAAGAGTGATGATTTTATTTCTATCATATATCATATATTAGTTATTTTTTATTACATTAATTTTCCCTATATCTTTCCATAACAGGATGGACATGTTATGGTTGACCATTTATGACTAACATCACAAAATAAAAGGATAACATGATTACAAACCAGAGCTGTTACACACTGATTTCAAATAACTCCAAAATAATTTTGCTTGATGGATGTCACTTCCAAAGTGTGACATCATTTCATAACATAGATCATCAATTAAAAGTAGTTATAGTTAACCCAAAAATGAAAATTATCTTATTTACTCACCCTCATGCCATCCCAGATGTGTATGACTTTGTCTTCTGAAGAACACCAACAAATATCTTTAGAAGAATATCTCAGCCTCGTGGATCCATACAATGTAAGTTAATGGTGACCAAAACTTTGAAGCTCCAAAAGGATATAAAGGCAGCATAAAAGTAATCCATACGACTCCAGTGGTTTAATCAATGTCTTCTGAAGCGATCCAATTGGTTTTGGGTGAGATAAGACCAAATTATAACTCCTTTTTCACTATAAATCTTGCCATTTCAGTCTCTAGGCAGGAGCATTATTTCAATCTCGATTACACTTCCCAGTGCTTAACATATGCACATGGCACTAGGAAGTGTTATTGAGCTTGAAATCATGATCGCCAAGGAGACTACTTATGTCATTTTGCTCTTATCCAACCTAAAACCGATAGGATCACTTCAAAAGACTGATTGATTAAATCACTGGAGTCATCTGGATTGCTTTTACGCTGCCTTTATGTGCTTTTGGAACTTCACAGTTTTGGTCACCATTCACTTGCATTGTATAGACCTATAGAGCTGAGATAATCTTTCAAAAATATATTCTTCGTTTCAGCAGAAGAAAGAAAGCCATACACATCTGGGATTGGCATGAGGGGTGAGTAAATAATGAGAGAATTTTCATTCCCTTACACGACATTGCGTTCTGGTAATGCATATGGGGAGTGTCCTTCCACATGACCTAGCTGAAACCTCTCTACAATAACGCCAATATTCTAATATTGGCTAAGGTGTTTGAGCCCCCCCCTTTTAGGTGCAAAGTTGTCCGCTATAAAAGCAGGCACGCAAACACCACTCCTCAGAATTTTCTTCCTTCAAGACAGCGATTTATCTCTCGTAGAGAAGCCCTCTACTGCTTCGGCATCGACTACACGAGTCAGCGGGCAGGATCTTCACCGCAACGAGAAGACGCTCTGCTCCCCTGCAGTTCTCCGGCGAACATCACTCTGTCTCACTGCTTGACGCTTCGTTGGTGAATGGGCCGCTTCAGCATCCTGATTCCCCGCAGCGCTTCGGCAGGAGTTGTATATCCTTATAAGCAACTATATACTGTTATATTGTGCACACACACACACACACACATTTTATAAATAAATGAGTCCCTTACACGTTTGCGTCTTTTTAAAGATGTTGTTCCGTAAGTTTTCCTTGTGCGAGAGGCACATCCCGCCATCAGATCAGCATAAGAGCTGCATTTACTGTCTGTGCCGTGCCCACACAGAGTCAGCTCTCATGGAGACAACAGACTGCCCTCACTGTGAGGGCATGAGTTTCAAGACGCTTCACTCATGAATTGCCCTCGTTTTGAGGGATGATTCAGCCTCAAGCGCCCACCCGAGGAATCACATGAGGAGGCATGGCGGGGTCGCGAGGTCGAGCAAGATTAATTTGAAGTGGTCTTCGTGCTGGCCCGCGAGCCCCTCAATCTCCATGTAACATGTCTATGCCGGCACGGCCTCGTATCATTTGGTGTTTCTGACACTGGGGATGATGACGATGTCATTTCTCTCAATGCATCAGGCGAGTGGTCAGTGGATGATGCTACCGCCCCTTCCCCAAGCAAGGGCGAGGAGCATGTATGCGCCACTGACAAGGAGATGCTTTCCGTCCTTTCAAGGGCGATCGAAGAACTCGATATTGAGTGGTCTCCTCCAGAGGAACCTACACAATCTCAACTTGATGAATGGTTCCTGCAATCCGGACACTGTCAAGAGACCGCGTCCCGTAGATCTGCACCGTTCTTCCCTGAAGTTCATAACAAACTGTCAAAATGGTGCGCACCCTATCCAGCTAGCCCAGGCAGCGATTACATCCACTCTAATGTGGATCACGAGAAATAAAATGGTTATGCCGAACCCCCTGAAAGAGGCGGTAGCGGCACATCTCTGCCTGGCAAGTAGCAGGGTGTGGAACTCACACCCCGTTCATCTTTCTAAGCCATGTCGACTAACGTCCGCACTGGCTGGAAGAGCAGATTCAATGGCGGGCCAAACTGGTTTAGCACTCCATGCGATGACGGTGCTCCAAGTTTTCCAAGCTAAGCTCCTCAAACAAATGGACGAACAAGGCTATGATCCAGAGATGTTCAAAGAGCTCCGCACCGCTACAGACTTAGCGCTGCAAGCCACGAAAGTCACTGCACCGGCCACTGGCAAGTCAATGAGCAACCTGGTGTTTTTGGATCGTCACATCTGGTTGACCTTCACGGAAATGCGTGGCGCAGAAAAAGCCACTCTACTTGATGCTTTGGTGTCTCCAGCCGGCCTTTTCGGAGGCTCTGTGAATAGAATTGCTGAGTGCTACGTCACAACTCAGCAACAATCACAGGGTATGATACATTTTATGCCAAAACGGAGCAGTACTTCATCACAACCGGCTCGCTCCCACTCTGTCTCGGTCCAGCGCCAAGCTAAAAACCCCACACCAGCTGCCTCAGCGCCACCAAACGTCACTGCTAAAGCCACGCAAGCCTTGGCCCAAACGAACACAGCCATTCTGCCATTTTGAATCACCACATTCTGATTCGTTCAACAACGCAACGGTAGTGGTGTATATACATTGCCATGTCGTGCTGACCTACGAATGGCTGGCGAAACGTAAGTATGCGCTTCTCCTGGTGCACCTCCTTCATTCTGTTATCAGGAAAGTCCGAGTGGACATGGAAACAGTTCTGTTAATTGTGCCAAAATGGCTCAATCAGTCCTGGTTTCTGGAGATGGTAGAAATACTGGACAGGCCTATGGGAAATACAGCTGAAGAAAGATCTTCTCTCTCAAGCACAAGGCACGGTTTGCATCCCCAGCCAGAGCTGCGAAGCCTACATGTGTGGCCTTTGAACAGAATGTGCTAAACACGCCAGAACTGACACATTCAGTTATGAACACCATTTTACAGGCCAGAGCGCCATCCACAAGACACCTCTACGTGCTAAAATGGGATGTGTTCACTGATTGGTGTCTTTCACATGGCAAAGACCCAGTAAACTGCCCATACATGAAATTCATTTCTTCAACAGCGATTAGATGCAGGACTCACTGTCAACGCTCAAAGTTTATGTGGCGACTATACACTGGCGGCCAAAAGTTTGGAAATATGTACAGATTTTGCTGTTTTGGAAAGTGGCATTCAACTGATCACAAAGTATAGTCAGGACATTACTGATGTAAAAAAACAGCACCATCACTATTTAGAATCAAATCTAGACAGGGCCCATTTCCAGCAGCCATCACTCCAACACCTTATCCTTGAGTAATCATGCTAAATTGCTAATTTGGTACTAGAAAATCACTTGCCATTATATCAAACACAGTTGAAAGCTATTTGGTTCATTAAATGAAGCTTAACATTGTCTTTGTTTTGGAGTCACCACAGTATGCAATAGACTGGCATTTCTTAAGGTCAATATTAGGTCAAAAAAGGCAAAAAAATAAAAAACAGCTTTCTCTAGAAACTCATCAGTTAATCATTGTTTTCAGGAATGAAGATTTCATACAAAGGTGTACACTACAGTCTTCAAAGACAAAGGACAACTGGCTCTAACAAGGACAGAAAGAGATGTGGAAGATGTGTACCACTAAACAAGAGGATAAGTACATCAGAGTCTCAAGTTTGAGAAACAGACACCTCACATGTCCTCAGCTGACAGTTTCATTGAATTCTACCCGCTAAACACCAGTTTCATGTACAAGAGTAAAGAGAAGACTCAGGGGTGCAGGCCTTATGGGAAGAATTGAAAAGAAAAAGCCACTTTTGAAACAGAAAAACAAAAAGAAATGGTTAGAGTGGGCAATGAAACACAGCCATTGGACAACAGATAATTGGAAAAGAGTGTTATGGATCTTAACCCCATTGAGCTTTTGTAGGATCAGCTAGACTGTAAGGTGCGTGAGAAGTGCCCGACAAGACAGCCACGTCTATGGCAAATGCTACAGGAAGCGTGGGGTGAAATGTCACCTGAGTATCTGGACAAACTGACAGAATACCAAGGATCTGCAAAGCTGTCATTGCTGCACGTGGAGGATTTTTTTGATGAGAACTCTTTGAAGTAGTTTAAGAAGTTCTGAAATTTTTTTTCAAACTGTTATAGTAATTTTTCACATTATTAATGTCCTATACATTGTGATCAGTTGAATGCCACTTTGGTGAATAAAAGTACCAATTTCTTTCCATAAGAGCAAAATCTGTACATTATTCCAAACTTTTGGCTTCCAGTGTATCTGCCAATCACACACCTGAAGCCGGTGCCACTATAAGCAACCATGATTTAATCAAAGTTCCTTACAGTCCCAACTTGGGACCTAACTTTGGTTGACGCTGTTTTTGCGGCATGAGAGGGACCTACACAATATTAGGCAGGTGGTTTTAATGTTGTGGCTGATTGGTGTGTGTGTGTGTATATATATATATATATATATATATATATATATATATATATATATATATATATTAGTATGACGTTTGCAACGTCTTCATAATAAATAACGAGTCATGGAAATGCTTGTCCTCGCATTCTATTATTATTTTAGATAACTGATCATTTACATTATACTGTATAGCAATAACAGTAAATGCACTTCGGTCGTTTTTGATAAGTTTTATTTTTTTTTTCTTTCTAATGCATTTCCATATGTGTTTCTGGCTCACTGCGCATCAATGACACCTGTTCACACACACTGCTGCAACAGCTGCTTATGAGCACGGCACGAACGTCGTTTTGACATAAAAGCATTACATTTATTAAGTACTCCGATTTTGTTTATCTTCTTTTGAGACACCTAGTACGCACAAATTTGACAGATGCATCATACGAGGATGGACAACAGGCTTCACGCGGCCTATAGTCGGTACGTTACTGCGCAACCTTTCCTAACCGTAAATGCATGCATGCTTAACGGACTTGTTTACACATCAACTTACCGGGACTCCACACGCGCACCACTCTCAAAAGTAAGCGCGTTCAAAGCGGCTATTCTGCACACAACACCACAAGCTCCTCAGCCAGACCGTGTGCAAAAGAAGCGTCATCATAACACCGGAAACCAAAGAGTGCCTTATGTTTCAGATGGGAGCACACTGAAACCGGGGTCTTATCTCATACCTGACATTCCCGACTCAGCAATGACACAGCACAAACAAAAGGACTTGCCAATTCGGTGTGACAATAGACCTCTTGAAAACGAATGTTGACACTGAGATAAAGCCTGGCTGATCTTTAAAGAAGCATTGAAAGCTCTTTCCTATGTCAATGAAGCTTGCTGCTATTGGTTTAGATGTTAGTCACATGACCATTCAACGGTATCATCCAGTAACTTTGGGAAGTCTGATTCATTGTAGCGAGTCTGTTCGTTCGGACGGTTCATTTAATGCAGAGGTGCCCAAAGTTGACCCGTTATGAACTTTGATTTGGCCCGCCTTGCCATAGATGACAAGAGGAAAAAAAATAAAAATAAATTAAAAAAATAAATATGGTATTGATGCTAGCTAGACAAGAACGGTAATGCAATAAACGAATTCTTCATATTTCATCTTATTCTGACTAAACCCCGTTTTGGGGTGTGTATAACATCTGTGTGCATCATACTGTAATTCATTTGTCAAACGTGAGGATATCTTGTTTTCTTGTAACTATCTGCCTAAAAACAGAAAGCTGCAAGTTTTTTATTTTATTTTATTTAATAACATAAGATACAATGCCATATTTCGGCAGGTTCTTAATCATATTTTGGAGGCAACGAAATAAATAGGCCTCTCAATTATTTAGATTGCATAAATGTGCTTCGTAGCTTTTATTTCCTTTCATAATGTAGGCTAATGAATTCAACCTTAATCCATCGCCTCTTAAGAAAAGAAGCAAAAGTACAATTCAAGTTTTTGATATCACAACAGTTTTAATATAAAAGTAAGTAGGCTAAATGCATTAACTATGCAAAAACATTTTACAGCATTGTTATATAATAATCCTATTATCCAGGACAATGTGTATAGGTCTATGATAAGAAATATCTTTAATATCTTCTTTGTCACAAAACAATATCCTACTTGATAGTATTACGTCATGCCGCACTGTATCTTCATCTCTCCAAAACTGCACAGAACTACTGTGTGTTCAATGTGAGGAGATGCGCTGTTCTTAAAGAGACAGTAACCATGTTTAAGAGACACTTACATTTAGTCCATTAGCAGACATATGAACATATGTTTGTACCAGATGTGTACCACATGTTGTTTATTCCAAGGTGCTCTGCTTATACTGAAGTCATTTCATACCATATCAGTCATTTTTAGTGTTTTCCCTTAGGTCCACTTATAATACTAGTCATGTTTTTGTTTTGTTTTTTTAAAAATTATTTAAAAATTATTTTACACAACCATTTTACACCTCCTCTCTGTCTGGCTGTTTTTGCTACTGTACCGTTTTTTTACTCCCCTTCTG
The DNA here is from genome assembly GCF_019703515.2 of Myxocyprinus asiaticus. Lineage (NCBI taxonomy): Eukaryota > Metazoa > Chordata > Actinopteri > Cypriniformes > Catostomidae > Myxocyprinus > Myxocyprinus asiaticus. The sequence goes on from NC_059349.1 coordinate 43,174,140, forward strand.
TATTTTGTCATCTTTCTAGAATGCCATGGAACCATACAAGTTATAATATTTTGGCAGTATTCAGACTGCAAAAAGTTACATTTAACACAAAATTGAATTAAAATGGAAAAAGACTATCTATTTTCAAGGTGATAACGGCACTTGCTGAATTCAAAATGCCATGTAGTGAGGTCATTGATCTCTCAGGCATATTGAATCATTATATTCTGAGAATATAATTCTATATAATATCCCTATAATTCTGCATGACCAATCCGATTAAACTCAGTTAACATTTTTGAAGTCATTTTAAAGCTGAAGTGTGCAGTTTCTGCACCACTAGTGACAACGAATTAAATTGCAAAAAATAAACATTCTTTTCAATCAGGCTAAATGGGTCACTCAAAACATATCAGCTTAAATGGAACTGTGTTGTCTTTTGTGAAATCTTTTCTATTTTGTGTGTTTTCCTTTATCTTCTGGGATATATTTTTATGGCTAATGTACTTATGTTCCTTAGTGACCCTAAATGTTACTTTAAAACCAAAGAGCATCCTGGGAGATGCAGTTTTTTAATGTCAGGTTGCCACAATGTAAGGTCAGAGGTCAAAACCGCATTGTGAAAACACTTGTTTGCTAAGTGTGCATGTGTGTTTTAGCTGTTGGCTTCAGTTTAATTGATAGTGTGCCACAGGGGAGTAGATTTATAAAAGTAAATTTACCTCAGCACACACAAATGCACATTTGTTCTCTAGATCAACTAAGAAGCAACGCCACTTCTATTTTATATATTTTAGAGGTGAGAAAGCAACGAATATTATCAGCCACCCTAACACACAGATTACGGGAATGTATGAATTAATGGGGCTTTCTATCACTTCTGTGATGTAGCTTCCAAAAATGTCTTAGTATCCCATTACAGTTGTATTTATATCCATGCATATATATATGTGTGTGTGTGTGTGTGTACACGGGGTGGAGTTAGTCAGATTCCAGTGGGGTGTCTCTCTGGAGTGTCAATTTCTCTCTGTACTTATTGGGTGTGTGATTCTGTCTGGCCCCTTACCCATCTCTGGCCCTGTGGCTGTACTTTTGGGGACACTGGTGAAAGAGAGTCAGAGATGGAAAAGAGAGGAGATGTCATTCTTGGGGTGGAGGATGAGTCCGGGCAGCCCGTCACTGCCCTGTCGATTCTCTCTCTGCTGGAACGTGTGTCTACAATCATCGATGGCATCCAGGCAAGTCAGCAGCGCATGGAGGAACGACAGCAGCAGCTTGAGAGCTCGGTCAGCGCCGTCCAATCTGAGCTGCTCAAGCTGGCTCACAACCATGGCTCCACAGCAACCACTGTTGACAAACTGCTCCAGAAAGCCCGCCGTGTGAGTGCACACGTTAAAGAAGTGCGTTCACGTGTGGAGAAACAGAATGTACGTGTGAAGAAGGTGGAAACTACACAGGATGAGCTGCTCACACGCAACAAGTTCAGAGTTGTTATCTACCAGGTATACACACCGACACAGATACACCTTCCCTAAATTACATACTGCATGTGTGTGTGAGTGATTAAGGGTGTGGCTTTATGGTTACTGAGTTAACTGTAAATTGGCTCTGTAATCCCACACTGACACCTGCTGCACTACCAATAGGGGGCACACTTGAAAGTTTTTATTCCTTGAGTTGGTTGGCTATCTATTTCTGTTAGTGTGCCAGATGAGTAGCATTCAGATATTTTTATTATGTCTATTCAAGAGACTTCCAGAAAAAGACTTAAATAGAGTGTGAAATGGAGCCGTAACCACCATAGACAGGGGAACACGCCCCCCTGAATTTTCAGATTAGTAGTCACCCAATAAGGATTTTTCAGTAGCTGATTATTTAACTATTACATTATTCACCCAATCCAGAATATGTGGTTAGTTACGGCCTTGGAGTGGCACAAATGAGTCAAATTCATTTGACTGCGTACCAATAAAACAATTGGTACTTTGAGGTATTCTGAGCTTTCCTAATATAGAGCTGCTCACACAGCTGTGAAGAGTCTTTAAGGTTACTTCCAGAATTGGGGGGGCGCAGGCAGTGATCTTGACATCAAGCCTCTTCTGGCTGATCTGTAGAACAACTTAAGACAGAAAAGATCAGATCAATCATGGCTTCGAGTGTTGCACTACCCAGAATCCAAGTGTCCCACACAAGGTTTTCACTGCCTCAGTTGTTCGGAAATGAGAGCCTCCTGGTGCCACAGCCTTCTGTGTTCTTCTGCCCCAGGGGGAGGTCTTGTTCACTATCAGTGGGGGACGGTATGGGACACATAATGAGCTTCACCAGGGGCGTTTCTAGGACTTGAGGAGGTTCAGGCTTAGCGGGAGCGGGGGATATTATTGCGTGGCCTACATTTAAAATTACATTCGGGGCTACAGTCAAAACATTCGGGGCTGAAGCCCCGGAAAAATAACTTGGCGACGCCGATGAGCTTCACTAAATCACACTCAGAGATTAAATCCCAGCTTGTAGAGAGCAGTCTCGTTTGCATCCAGACTGCAGCTCAGAGGAATACTAGTGTAAACCTACACAAAAATTTTGTTTTTAAAATGTTACTGGTTTTAATGGTTTACAGGTTAATGTGTGCATTCTTGTCGCTATGATCTAGAGTCACATCGACAATAAGTGATTGAGTAGAATAAATAATTGCCCACTTACCACCAGTCCGACAGATACTTGGATATCCATGCTATAAATAAACCGAGAAGCAGATTCGTGAGGCGCTCCGATGTTTATTATTTTTTTTATTAACTGTAATTAATAATTTCCTTTATGTATGAAGTAGAAAAATGCCACAGACCCTTTGTAATTATGCAATCAATACTCAAGGCGGCCGCTAGATGGCAGCCACTGCACGTGTGCGTATCTAGGCGCATTATTGAATTTACATTCAACTCTAGAAATAGCTCAGTATTTCCTCAATATTCTGTAGAGTAAATACTTACGTCAAAATTTTTTTGAAATGTACTTACCATTTATGTAACTGTTGTGCATCCCTCTCGCTGCAGCCTGACTGACAAATTCACGTCATTTTCCTTCCGCATCCAAAGCCAGGGTTTTGCTTTTGTACCAGAAGAAACGAGGAAAACACACAAGAATGAGAAAACCTTTGTATAAAAGTAAAATTTTCATGCACCAAAAACTAAAAATCACACACTAATGTCCTTTTTCTCGGTGGGCCGATTTTGTAGTCCCCAAGTCTGCAGCAATACCTACTACTTGGGTGGTCTGGTGGGCTGACAGCAGGCCAATCCATGATATAAATATAAAAATCAATAAATAAAAATAAAAAGGTCAATTAAACAAATAAATCCCATTTAAAATATAATACTATTATTGTACAATATGTTTTAACATTGAACATAAAAAATGCTTAATTCCTGAATGTTTCACACACCCAGCTTTCCATCCCTTAAAGACGTTGGATCGAAGAGAAAGAAAAGGGCCGTTCACACTAAACATCCTTGCATTAAAAAAGCTATACTCAATGCCACGAATAGAGCAAAACACATGTGTCTCGAGACCGTTCTTAACAGTTGAAGTTCTTTTTAATTTGAAATGGTTTCATTAATTAATGAAGTTGATCTTATCCATAGAAATGTTAAAATGTGGCCAATCAACTTTTTTGTTTATTAAATAAACAAGTTTTTGTTATTGCTATATTTACCCTACAGCCCTTGCGTAAAGATAAGCACCCAAGAGTAAATTAGGTTGTGTGTCGTGTATTATGTCAATTTCAATGAGTCGTTGATTCAGTGCCCCGTTTCCTAATAATAATTATTAAACAATCTTTGTTGTTTAAAGAATATTGGAGGTTCAAGTTAATTAATTAATTAATTAGAACAATTTATTTTGACTTCCCCCTCCTTTTCTTTAAAATCTGGGTTACAGTGTGGCACAATGGTATTGTATATTGTATTTCTATAAAAGAATCAAACCTGTACTTTATGTCTTCAGTGTTTTTACTGGTTTTTGATCTTGAAACTGAGGAATCTAAAACTAAGCAAGCCATTAAAGGGGTCATGACATTGTGGTGATGGGGGCATGGCCGAGCAACATCTTTGGAGAGCGATGTCGCAAGAGGAAGAATGGTAAGGATTGACACCTGTGGGAAATTATCTCTAACAGCTGTTTGTGTTTGCAGTGAGAGCTGAGAGGGATATAAAAGAGCAGTCCGGTCTGCTGGAGGAAAGAGAGAGAGAGAGACATGCAGCAGAGTGTTTGTGTGTGTTGGGGATTGTGCTGAAAAGCTTGAACACCTTGGTGCTGAAAAGCTTGAACACCTTGGTGTGTGGCACTGAAAAGTGGAACAATAAATGTCTTATGTGTGGATGTTAACCCAGCTCCCATTTTCTCCTTTCCACATTAAGAACGTGATCTACCATATTTGTGCCGAAACCCAGGATCTGGAGGAAGGATGAGTCCTTGCCGCTGACTGAAGATTGCAGGAGTGCGTCAGCCGGCAACTGAAAGGCATCGCTGATGGAAGCAGTGCAGCTGGCTGAGGACCGTCTGATGCCGTGTTTTCTCTTCTCTCTCTGTCTCCCCTCTCTCTCTCGTTTTCTCTCCCTCTCTCTCTTTCTCTCTTCCCTCTCCCTCCTCTCATCCTTTTCGTGTTTCCAGGGGGCGGGGAAGACCATCCGGCAGCGGGTCGGCCGAAAGGGCAAAATTTCCCTCCAGAAATGGAAGGGGGAGTAAGTCAGGCCGGATGGCTCCCTGGCCTGAGTTGAGCGATGGGGGTATGTGGCGAGCAGGCATGGCCGAGCAGTAAGGATGGACACCTGGCGGAGAATTATCTCAATCAGCCGGGAGGGAGATAAAGAGGTGCCAGGGCACCAGTTCGAGAGAGAGAGAGATAGAGAGACACACGAAGCTGTGTGTGTTGATGTGTTTGTGTGTGTTTCTCTCCTCTGGTGCACTGGACTGCCCTTTTATATCCCTCTGAGCTCTCACTGCAAACACAAACAGCTGTTAGAGATAATTTCCCACAGGTGTCAATCCTTACCCTTCTTCCTCTCACGGCCTCCATCACCACAGACATACTGTTTTTTTTTTTTATCATTTCATTATCTTCCTTGAGGTCCACTTATAATTTTAGTATAGTTTCTTTGCACCAAAACAGTTTTAATTTAGTCATATATAATAATTTTCCACCCTGTCTCTGGCCCTCTGTCTGAAACACTCAGTTTTAAGCTGTCTGGCCCTTTAAGAGTGCTTTCACACTTTTGCTGCACACCCGGGGTCGAATGACATAAAAGTTTGGTTCGATTGGATAATGTAAACGCTGTTTTCTGAATTTGGGTGTGCACCTGCAAACTGCACCCGGGTCCGCTTGAAAAGGTGGTCTGGGGTACGGTTCATTTGAACTCCAGTACGGTTCGCTGCTGATATGAATGCAAGCGTACCAAATCGCAAAAAGTGAACCATTTGTGATGACGTATAATTAGTGTCTTTGCAGGCTCGCGATCGCAATTATTGTGGTATAATGCATTTCTCATCCCTGCTTGTCTCCAAATAAATCCCCTTCAGAGAGCAGCTCGCATTCTTCACATCTCTTGCAACACATCCACAGCAGACAAACACAAGTGTTCTTCTGTGCATGGCAAGTTTTCGTGGTAAATCTAAAGAGACAAACTTTAATACTTCACTTAACACAGTGACATCTTCTAAAGTTTTTACCTAGTTTCAGTGGTAACAGCTGCCACTTGTACGCACGTTGATGGCGTAATCGGACAGTGGTTCGGTCCCAAATAATATGATGTGAACAGAGACCAGCGGGGGCAGGGAGAGGGGGAGGAAACGAACTTGGGTTTGGTCCGAGCAATCGAACCAAGTGTGAAAGCACCCTTAGACTTAACGTAAACACACACTGTTCGTGCAGCCCTTCCAATACAGCTATATTTGAATCGCAATCTGAAGAAAATGAACAAACTCCACACTACATTTCATGGTTAAAACATCTGAATATATTAAACTGTTCACTCAAGCAGAACTATAAAATATGAAACAGTCATGTCATATGAAATATTCTTGAATAAAATAGTTTACTTACAGATTTGCAGTCCAATAGTGTTTTAACTGCCCCATTCTTTAATAAAAGTTCCTTTACAAAGCTTGAATCATATTGTGACTGTAATACAATCCATGATGTTGGGTGCTTCAATAAGCCAAAGCAGAGACACTGGTCTTCATATCTCACATCTTCTGTGCTTGTTTACACACAGGAATGCATGTGTTTCACCCATCCAGTGGCAGCAGCAGAATGAGATGCATTTTTTGAAGTTGTGCTTATATGTTCTTAAAACGTGGCGCACATTGCCGGTGTTGTGTGGAAAGGCACAAATAGGTCCATGTTTTCAAAAGGCCAACAATTAAAAATAGCACAGATGGGTGCAAAAACAGTCCAGGATGCCTTCAAAACAGTACAACAGCGCAGCTGAATGAAACATAATGGGGTCTCCATTTAGAGTTATAACTTGACATTGCGTCTTTTAAAAGTGGCGCGAGATGTATGATAACTATCAAAGCCATTCGTCTAGTGCACATTTATGTAGAAAAACAAGACTTCTTCAGCATGTCTGCTATGACCATGCAAGCAGTGACAGTGTGACACAGATGAGAAGGACGTAGTCTACATCTAAAGCTGAATAATACAGGTAGCCTACTCCGTTAAATAATAACTCAGAATTCTGCACTAAACATCATGTTTGCGCTCAGATTAAATCCAAGTATAACCGTCAGAAATGGTGCACAAATTTTGTGCACTTTCTTTTTAATCTTGTTCATTTTGTGCGAATGTGCACTTGATTATCATGCAGTACTGGCAGCAACACACTGTCGTTATGATTGATGTATGCAGTCATGAAATCACATAGCCTCCCTTCGAAATCTGAATCGGTCAAATGTCAGGCAGCATTTGTAATAATTATCCATATACATATATAATATATATCTCATTTGTCCATGTGACTCTACCCTCACTAGCAACTGGGCAAATTTGGTTGCTTAGGAGACCTGGCTGGAATCACTCAGCAAACCCTGGATTCGAACTCACGACTCCAGGGGTGGTAGTCAGCGTCAATACTCGCTGAGCTACCCAGGCCCCTTTCTTAAACTAAAAGAGTTCTCTTAAAATAAAATCCTCCACATGCAGCAGTGACAGCTTTGCAGATCCTTGGCATTCTAGCTGTCAGTTTGTCCAGATACTCAGGTGACATTTCACCCCACGCTTCCTGTAGCACTTGCCATAGATGTAGCTGTCTTGTCGGGCACTTCTCACACACCTTACTGTATAGCTGATCTTACAAAAGCTCAATGGGGTTAAGATTCATAACACTCTTTTCAAATTATCTGTTGTCCAATGTCTGTGTTTCTTTGCCCACTCTAACTGGTTAGGCTAAAACATGTGAAATATTAGGGGTGTAACGATCCATCGATCCAATGACCAACGATCCAATGTTATCGATACAATGTGTAATCAATATATAATTTTTTTTAAGATGTACCTTTATTTTAATAATCTCATGTCAGCCTCGTCCGTACGCATTTCCGTCAGGCGATGAAGTAACCTTATTACATTCATTTGATTTTATGAGCGGAAAACATCCTTTTCATGTGGGACACGGATGTGCGTGGGGTCTTTCAAGCTAAATTGTGCTCCGCTATCCTTGTGGCGTGCGCACGTGTCAACCAGGCTTCCCGCGAAATGTGAACTCCATTGACAGGATCCGTGCAAGCGCATCAGCCGGGCACTCCTTAAAATGTGAGCTCTCGTGACAAACGCAGAGCGGCTCACATGCGCGATTAATTCGGGCTTCCATCGATATAGTTTGGTGCTGTGCATTACAGGGAAGACATCCTCCTCCCTCATGTGGTACCCTTCCTGCAGGCTCATCCTGACATGACCCTCCAGCATGACAATGCCACCAGCCATACTGCTTGTTCTGTGCGTGATTTCCTGCAAGACAAGAATGTCAGTGTTCAGCCATGGCCAGTGAAGAGCCCGGCTCTCAATCCCATTGAGCACGTCTGGGACCTATTGGATCGGAGAGTGAGGGCTAGGGCCATTCCCCCCAGAAATGTCCAGGAATTTGCAAGTGCCTTGGTGGAAGAGTGGGGTAACATCTCGCAGCAAGAACTGGCAAATCTGGTGCAGTCCATGAGGAGGAGATGCACTGCAGTAATTAATGCAGCTGGTGGCCACACCAGATACTGACTGTTACTTTTGATTTTGACCCCCCCTTTGTTTAGGGACACATTATTCCATTTCTGTTAGTCACATGTCTGTGAAACTTGTTCAGTTTATGTCTTAGTTGTTGAATCTTTTTATGTTCATACAAATACTTACACATGTTAAGTTTGCTGAAAATAATGAATTTACATATGTACATGAAATATTTATTTACATTATTGCACTATGGGAGTCCTGAAGGCAGTTTAATTGTTCATGTGGAAAATGGCCTGAGGTTAAAAACTGTTCTTGTGCCTGAATGTCCTTGCACTGAGTGCTCTGTACCAGCCAGAGGGCAACAGTTCAAAAGGGGATTGGGCAGGGTGTGTGGGGTCCAGAGTGATGCTACCTGCATGTTTCCTCACTCTGGAGACATACAGGTCTTGGAGGCTGGACGGGGGGCACCAATAATCCTCTCAGCAGTCCTGACTGTTTGTTGTAGTTTCCTTCTGTCTCATTTGGTGGCTGAACCAAACCAGACAATTATAGATGTACACAGGACAGACTCAATGACAGCTGAGTAGAACTGAGTCAGCAGCTCCAGTGGCAGGTTGAACTTCCTCAGCTGGCGAAGGAAGTACTACCTCTGCTGAGCCTTCTTTACAATGAAGTCTATGTGCATGTCCCACTTCAGGTCCTGAGAGATGGTAGAGCCCAGGAACCTGAATTACGCAACTGCTACCACAGTGCTGTTCAGGATGGTGAGGGGGGGAGAGTGCGGTGGGATTTCATCTGAAGTTCACTATCATCTCCACTGTTTTGAGCATGTTCAGCTCAAGGTTTTTGTGACCACACCAGACAGCCAGCTTTTCAACCTCCCGTCTGTATGCAGTAGGGGTGTAAATCGGATGTTTCATCACGATACAATCTTTTATTGATTCTCTTGGCCTGCGATCCAATATTTGCAGATACTTCAAAGTCTGCCGCGAGTTGATTTGATTCAGCGATCGATGTTCCGATATTTTGTGCCTATTTTACACAATCACTTAAATGTTTTTTGCCCTCAAATGCAACCAAAATATAATTTGAATATTTTATTGAGCTCTCTGTAAAGTGCAAATTTAGTATCCACATTGGGACATCCACAACAAAATAAGGTACTTCAGATGTTGAAAAAATTATACAGATAATAATATAAAAAATAATGTCACACACAAGTGATCATCAATCGTTTGATTACAGCTTATTTTTCAGTTTAAATTCAATTCACATTACTTACATACCCATGACTTGTTTCCAAATCCATGCTATCTGCGGTTTTCTTGGCTACAACTTCCGCAGTTGTAATGAAAAATGTTGTTACAGTTAACTGGGATAAATGTTAGTAAGCGTGTTGATGTGTAGATGTGTACAATCTTATAACCAATGCTAGCTCTGGGCAGCAGGTGATTTCTCTTTGCCTCATTAGTGCTGTTCAGAATGTCGGTGTTGTCAAGATGTTTCACATGATGGTTGAACTTCTCCATGGTACTTTTAAATAGCAAATTCTCATGTAAATTCAAATGGGTCGCATGTGCAACAATATCAATGGAAGCCCGATTTAATCGTGCATGTGAGCTGCTCTGTGTTTGTCACAAGAGCTCGCGTTTTAAGGAGCGCCTGGTTGACCTGCTCGCACTGATCCTGTCACTGGTCTGGAGCTCGCGTTTCGCGGTAAGCCCGGTTGACGCGTGCGCACGGATAGCAGAGCACAATTTGGCTTCACAGACCCTGTACACATCCTTGTCCCACATGAAAAGCATATTTAGCGCTCATAAAGTGAAATGAATGTAATAAGTTTACTTCATCGCCTGATGGAAATGCATATGGGTGTGGCTGACATGAGAGTATTAAAATAAAGGTGGATCTTAAAAAGAAATTTCTATATCGATAACATTCGATATCGATAACATAATCGCTGGTTATTGATGCATCAATCCAGATTGATGGATTGTTACACCCCTAGTATGCAGACTCGTCACCGTCACGGATGAGGCTGATGACCGTCGTGTCGTCTGTAAACTTCAGGGGTACTTTTGACAGAGGGGTCCTTTGCAGTGCAGTCATTTGTGTACAGGGAGAAGAGCAGTGGAGAGAGAACACATCCTTGAGGAGCACCAGTGCTAATAGTGAGGGTCCCGGATGTGATTTTCCCCAGTCTCACTAGCTACTGCCTATCTGTCAGAAATCTATTGATCCATTGACAGATTATGGTTGGCATGGAGAGCTGGGTCAGTTTGGTTGAGAAGATCAGGCATGATGGTATTGAAGGCTGAACTTAAGTCCACAAATAGGATCCTTGCATGAGATGTACAGGTGCATCTCAATAAATTAGAATGTCGTGGAAAAGTTCATTTATTTCAGTAATTCAACTCAAATTGTGAAACTCGTGTATTAAATAAATTCAATGCACACAGACTGAAGTAGTTTAAGTCTTTGGTTCTTTTAATTGTGATGATTTTGGCACACATTTAACAAAAACCCACCAATTCACTATCTCAAAAAATTAGAATATGGTGACATGCCAATCAGCTAATCAACTCAAAACACCTGCAAAGGTTTCCTGAGCCTTCAAAATTGTCTCTCAGTTTGGTTCACTAGGCTACACAATCATGGGGAAGACTGCTGATCTGACAGTTGTCCAGAAGACAATCATTGACACCCTTCACAAGGAGGGTAAGCCACAAACATTCATTGCCAAAGAAGCTGGCTGTTCACAGAGTGCTGTATCCAAGCATGTTAACAGAAAGTTGAGTGGAAGGAAAAAGTGTGGAAGAAAAAGATGCACAACCAACCGAGAGAACCGCAGCCTTATGAGGATTGTCAAGCAAAATCGATTCAAGAATTTGGGTGAACTTCACAAGGAATGGACTGAGGCTGGGGTCAAGCCATCAAGAGCCACCACACACAGACATGTCAAGGAATTTGGCTACAGTTGTCGTATTCCTCTTGTTAAGCCACTCCTGAACCACAGACAATGTCAGAGGTGTCTTACCTGGGCTAAGGAGAAGAAAAACTGGACTGTTGCCCAGTGGTCCAAAGTCCTCTTTTCAGATGAAAGCAAGTTTTGTATTTCATTTGGAAACCAAGGTCCTAGAGTCTGGAGGAAGGGTGGAGAAGCTCATAGCCCAAGTTGCTTGAAGTCCAGTGTTAAGTTTCCACAGTCTGTGATGATTTGGGGTGCAATGTCATCTGCTGGTGTTGGTCCATTGTGTTTTTTGAAAACCAAAGTCGCTGCACCCGTTTACCAAGAAATTTTGGAGCACTTCAGGCTTCCTTCTGCTGACCAGCTTTTTAAAGATGCTGATTTCATTTTCCAGCAGGATTTGGCACCTGCCCACACTGCCAAAAGCACCAGAAGTTGGTTAAATGACCATGGTGATGGTGTGCTTGACTGGCCAGCAAACTCACCAGACCTGAACCCCATAGAGAATCTATGGGGTATTGTCAAGAGGAAAATGAGAAACAAGAGACCAAAAAATGCAGATGAGCTGAAGGCCACTGTCAAAGAAACCTGGGCTTCCATACCACCTCAGCAGTGCCACAAACTGATCACCTCCATGCCATGCCGAATTGAGGCAGTAATTAAAGCAAAAGGAGCCCCTACCAAGTATTGAGTACATATACAGTAAATGAACATACTTTCCAGAAGGCCAACAATTCACTAAAAATGTTTTTTTATTGGTCTTATGATGTATTCTAATTTTTTGAGATAGTGAATTGTTGGGTTTTTGTTAAATGTGAGCCAAAATCATCACAATTAAAAGAACCAAAGACTTAAACTACTTCAGTCTGTGTGCATTGAATTTATTTAATACACGAGTTTCACAATTTGAGTTGAATTACTGAAATAAATGAACTTTTCCATGACATTCTAATTTATTGAGATGCACCTGTATATCAACAAGAGGATAAGTACATCAGAGTCTCTAGTTTAAAAAACAGATGCCTCACATGTCCTCAGCTGACAGCTTCATTGAATTCTACCCGCTCAACACCAGTTTCATGTACAATAGTAAAGAGAAAACTCAGGGGTGCTGGCCTTGTGGGAAGAATTGCAAAGAAAAAGCCACTTTTAAAACAGAAAAACAAAAAGAAAAGGTTAGAGTGGGCAAAGAAATACAGACATTGGACAACAGATAATTTGAAAAGAGTGTTATGGATCTTAACCCCACTGAGCTTTTGTGGGATCAGCTAGACTGTAAGGTGTGTGAGAAGTGCCCGACAAGACACATCTATGGCAAGTGCTACAGGAAGCGTGGGGTGAAATGTCACCTGAGTATCTGGACAAACTGACAGCTAGAATGCCAAGGATCTGCAAAGCTGTCATTGCTGCATGATTTTTTGATGAGAACTTTTTGAAGTAGTTTAAGAAGTTCTGAATATTTTTTCAAATTTTAATAGTAATTTTTCACATTATTAATGCCCTGACTATACACTGTGATCAGTTGAATGCCACTTTGTTGAATAAAAGTACCCATTTCTTTCCATAAGAGCAAAATCTGTACATTATTCCAAACTTTTGGCCGCCAGTGTATGAACACTTGAAATGTTTGCGATGCTCTTTGTGTGAGTTTTTCTAGTGAATAATTGTCTTTCTTTTCTGTCTGCCATGGCAGGGTGAAACTAGTGTACCCTCTGTTGCTGTCACCAAGACTCCCAAGGGGGCGGGGCTAGCTAACCTGATGGTGGAGCCAGATGAGTATGACATCCCTGCTGACCTATCATCTGATGAAGAATACATGGTGGTGGAGGAGGCGGAGTCATCCCGAGGTGCACGTCTGAAACAGACAGGGTTAAAGGGCATCGAGAACATAAAAGCTGCATTCTCCAAAGAGAACATGAGCAAGACTCGTGAGAAGACAAGAGAGAACCTAAGCAAGACTAAGGTGAGCCTGAGTAAGACGGGCCAAACGCTCGGAACCAAAATCAACACCTTCGGTGAGAAGATTGTGCCCCCTGAGCAGCGAGAGAAGATACGTCAGAGCGGAGAGTGGCTGAGGGACAACATCGCTAAGAAAGCACCCAATAAAGAATCGTTCCGCATCAGACTGAAGAAGGAACGCACTGTTGCTGAGGGCCAAGAAGGCACAGAGGTGGAACCTGCTGTGACTCCACCCAAAGGCAGGAAGTCCAGCCCAGATGTGACCTACACAGAAGTGATTACTGAGAGGAAGAGGGAGGGTCTAGTATCAGAAGAGGGAGCGATTCGTATCCAAGAAGACTGAAAAAAGGCAATTCACCACACAAACTGTGGAGATATGAAATGAAAAAATGAAGAGAAAAGTGATTCAAAGTGAGAAAGTAGTTTGTAAAGAGTAAGTGGAAGAAAAAATAGTTTTTTATTTTGTAAAATGTGCTCTAAAATGTGAGTGTGTCAGTATGTGTGTGTTGGGTAGCCAAATTAATTAACTTTGCAAGCATTAGATGTGCTTGTATAATTTATGCAACCGTAAGCCTGTTCAGTGTATCACAATACAAAAATGTCTCCTGTTATTCTGCATTGTGTCTTTATTTTCACATTTTTACTTCAAAGTTCAATATCCTGCTGTCTGCATCTGCAGAACGATCTGGCAACTCTGTCCATAACACCTCGATTACAGGTGCAAAAGAGAACTCCCAGAGAACATTAAAGAGTGAAAGAGAGATTGATCCATCAGCCAAAAAAAGATCTCTTGGAATTAATCTCAACAGCTGAACAGCTCTGTCTGCTACACACACAGTCCACACACTCCATAGCAACCTAAAATGAAGCATACCGTTTCTGTTTGTTTACTGAATTCTGTTTTTATGTTCACAGATATGATACCAGACATAAACAAAATATGGCTACTAAAAATGTAGATAATTTCTTTAAAAGTATAGCAATGACTATGTGCAGGGATGTGGAAAAATAAGAACACAGTCAGATGGCAGGAATGGAAGTAGTTTGAAGGTGACACAAGAACAGCAGTAGATTTCTGAGGGTCGCAGTCTCTTCTTTACACCAACAGGTTCTCATAAGACCAAAGCGCAAAACCTAACATCAGTTTCATATTTCATATTTTATTTTATTTTCCATTATTGCTCAGTACCAAGGGGCTGTTTTTATTCAATACACATTTGTATAAATTGTTTTGTATAGTTACAAATATTAAACATTATACAGCAAGACATGTATAAAAATACACACACACTCACAATGGTAGGGGACAAAAAAGTAGGGGAGGTCGGGGTTGGTTGCAGGGCCGTTTTTGAGCATATGGGGGCCCTAAGAGAAACCCAACATTTTAAAGTTCACAAATATTTATAAATACATTTTTATAAATGTATAGCTTTTTTCAATCAATGTACAGACTTTACTCTTTAAAACCATAAAGTGTGTTTTTTAATTAGTAAATTTGCATTTATTAATATGAAATTTGGTCAGAATTATAATTAGATTAATCAATTTAAAATAAAAAAAATCAGATTCTTTTAGCAAATCAGTGAAGTACATTAGTGAATTTAGTACATTTTCCTACAACAGTGAAGAGAAAATATTTTCATTAATACATTTCTGTACACCTGGGTTTTGGGGTCCGGGGGAATGCAATGTTTTTGAGAAAAAAAAAAAAAAAAAAAGGAAAACTACTATTTTTTACTATTTACTATTTTTCTCACACATGGGGTCCATCGCAATAGCAATAGCATATTTATGGGTCCTTGGTAGGTTTGCAAAGGGGTGGAAAATTTCTGGTAAATTTCCGGAAACTTTCCAGAAACTTTCCATGGGAAGTTAAAGGAATAGGTCACCCAAAAATGAAAATTTGCTGATAATTTACTCACCCTCAGGCCATCCAAGATGTATCTGAGTTTCTTTCTTCATCAAAACAGAATTTAAGATTTTTAGGATTTCATTTCAGGCCTCCTCCTCTAAACAATGAAAGTGAATGTCCTCCATTTTTTGACGGTCCAAAATGCATATTTAGGGTGCATCAAAATAATCCACATGACTCCAGTCGACAAATAAAGTTCTTCTGAACGCAAACGACTGATTATTTTGAGAAACAGTCAAGAAGCGCGTCATTGTTTACATTGTTTTTTTTTATTTGTATTATTATTTGTACATTTTTTATTTTATTTTATATTGTTTTGAAATTGTTTTGGACTGTTTTGGTTTATGAACGGTGCTTGGTCTGTGCTCTGTGCAAGTTTCTATTGTAAACAATGATGCGCTTCCTGACTCCTCCTCCACGTGACGCGTGACCTTACCAACGAATTTACGTCATCCCTCTCATGAGCGCATGTCACAGAGATGTAGGAAGCAAACATTTGTAGTTAAAAAGTATATAAGTATTGTTTTGTTTCTCAAAATAATCAGTCGTTTGCGTTCAGAAGAACTTTATTTGCCGACTGGAGTCGTGTGGATTATTTTGATGCACCCTAAATATGCATTTTGGAACGTCCAAAAATGGAGTACATTCACTTGCATTGTTTAGAGGAGGAGGCCTGAAATGAAACCCTAAACATCTTAAATTCTGTTTTGATGAAGAAAGAAACTCAGATACATCTTGGATGGCCTGAGGGTGAGTAAAGTATCTGCTAATTTTAAGCTGGGAAATTTTGGAAATATTGGAAAAAACTTTGGGCACTTGGCTATATGCTGCTGCATCTTTGTGGCATTCTTAACATAGGTCACAGCCTTTCCTTCTACATTGGCTGAGGTGAAATGTATCCACACATCAGATGGCGCACGTGGCATTGTTCTGTAGAATAAGATTAGAAAAAAAGCTTGTAAAACACACTAATGCAATGCCACACACAGATATAGAAACAGTTAGCTAAACAATTGGAATATTCTGGAATGGTAAAAATATTTTACAGTTGATGCTGGACAAATGAATAGAAACAGGCTAGATGAATAGATGAACACTCCTCAATCAGCATGCTAAATCAAATAACCTACATTCTTGTATGATAACAGAAAACTGGCTAGCAGAAGAAACAGCATCACAGTTGAACTAGCTAGCACCATGATAGCTAGCCTCTTAAATTGTCAATGAAATGGTGTTAGCTAGCTTAAATATAGCATATCTGATTTACTGGCTAACTAGCTACTGTATAAACACATTTTGATTTAGTATTTGCTAGTTAAACTTTAATACGATAGATCAAATATATTTACCCTAGTAATATCATCAAAACTTACTTGACTGGATGTAGTCCTTGGGCTCAAATGCAGTAGTGTGGCTTCAATAGTCCTGCTGTACTAAGTAGCCTGCAGTAAGTAGTGTGCTGTGTGCATGTGATTGAGGAATATGCAGGGTAGAAATTCAGCTGAATTTGTATTAAATCTGGTTGTTTTAACCAAGATTATGCTGCAAGATGTTTTTTGTTTTTTTTTTCCAACTACATTTAAGTTCCCTGTTATAGGCTAACTTGCAATTTTGCAAATTTCCAGTTTATTCCCATTAATTCCCGTTAATTCCCATATATTCCCGTTAATTCCCATGGAAAGTTTCCAACTTTGAAAATTCCCGGAATTTTGCAACCCTAGTCATTGGCATCAAAAAGTTTGAAATCCTTAGCATTACACCACAATGTAACTGACTAAATGCAATGTCAAAATAAATTCAAATTAGTTCCATGACAGTCAAAACAGTTTATCCCAAAGAGATGTTCAGTACTGTTTTTTTGTTTCCTATCATGTCGACCACCGGGTGTGACATCATTCTTTGCAACGGTAACCACAACATCCCGAAGCTGTTTTTCTGCCTACAGAAAATGAGTGATAAAAACATACATACAGAGAGAGAAAGATAAATGAAATATGTATCTTTAACATATATTAATGTGTTCGTGATATAAACTCTTTTAACCTTGTTGAATGTGAATCTGATGAAGATAGTGGGATGGCGGAGGAGGAAGAGCGTGGTACCGGTGTTATAGTTCAACTGGTTTTCATGTTAACTGGTGACCTGCTTCCGTTTTACACCAGATGTGAATGACCAGTGTTCTGTCGAAGTCTGTTCCCCAAATGTTTCCCCTTAGTGTCGAAGTCTGTTCATTTAGTGCCGAAGTCTGTTCCCCCTATGTTTAATGTTTAACGGTGCTCTCGAAGTCTGTTCCCCCTATGTTTCCCCTTAAAGGAGTAGTTCACCCAAAAATGAAAATTTGCTGATAATTTACTCACCCTCAGGCCACCCAAGATGTATCTGAGTTTCTTCATCAAAACAGAATTTAAGACTTTTAGGATTTCATTTCAGACCTCCTCCTCTAAACAACGCAAGTGAATGTACTCCATTTTTTGACGGTCCAAAATGCATATTTAGGGTTCATCAAAATAATCCACTTCAGTCAACAAATAAAGTTCTTCTGAACCCAAACGATTGATTATTTTGAGAAACAAAAAATACTTATATACTTTTTAACTACAAATGTTCACTTCCATACATCTCTGTGATGTGTGCTAATGAGAGGGATGACGTAAGCTCGTTAGTAAGGTCACGCGTCACTGGAGGAGGAGTCAGGAAGCGTGTCATTGTTTACATTTTTATTTTATTTATTTTTTTATTATTTGGAAGTGGTTTTAAATTTTTTTGTATTGTTTTGAAGTTGTTTTGGACTGTTTTGGTTTGTGAATGGCACAAGTTTCACTTGTAAACAATGACGCGCTCACGGGCTAGTGAAGGCCGTGTTCGTATGATAAGTGTGTGCGTTCTGGAAGTCAAGAGCAATCCGAAGAGAGTCCATTGAAGCTGGTGTGGTACGAAGCAAAGCCCAGATGATATACTCCCTGAGACGTAGACAGAGACTGAGGAATCCTCCTCCACATGAACTGGGCACAGAACTGACGAGGGCGACGGCAAACAAGAAGGTAACCGCACCTCTACAGACAGGCAACCAACAGACATACGAGCATGCTCCAGCTACACAAGAGAGCACAGTTAACATGACAGTGAACAATAAACAGGTAAAGAACGAGGGGAAACACAAGGAATAAGTAGGGAGTGCAATCAGAGTGAATCAGATGGTAACGGGCGAGTAAATCATTGCCATGATCAGCGTCTCCCCGAGATCGATCAGCATTCCCATGGAAACGCTGATCGCATGCCGGCTCCACCTGTGAAACACGAGGGAGATGCCGGAACCATGACAAATAGTTGTTTGTTGGTAACAAGTTGGTAATGTTTGCTTTTAAGAATTATTCTATAGGCAGACATGCAGTGTTTTAACCTAATTTATGTCCTTATTTGCCCAACATTAATTTAGAGGCTATTTAAACAGTTGTGCATATGAATAACGATTGCAGACTCAATGTACTTCATTTATTTTGACAGTGAACAGAGAAAAATGCAGCAATAAAAGAAATTAAAACCTACTGCAACAGAACTGCAATGAAATTACAAGCCTAAATGACTTCTGTCCTCATCTTAACACCTAATGTTAATTTAATTTAAAGCCATTTTGATAAATAAAAATGGTAAATGACTTTATTACAATATAGTCTTTAGATCTACATATCTTTTCAAAAAATAATCATATTAAATTAAAGCAAAACATTTAAATGAATCTGTTAGCAAAAAAATTTAAAAGTACAATTAATATAGATAGATAGATAGATAGATAGATTCTCTGAATTCTCTGAATTCTCTGAAATTTTAAATACTCCTCCTAGGTGATTCATGAGACTGTCACCACATTTAGACAACATTATGCCTGGATCTGGTGAGCATATCTGTTACTTTCTGGACCAGCTGGTAGAAAAGGTACTAAAGAGCAAAGGATTCACCTGGAAAAGGAACACATACACATAATGACATGCATCTCATGAGCAAAAACTATGATATTTCCATTACATTTGTTAAGTTTGAAATGAAGTTGTGCCTGGGATCCCTTAGAAATCTCAACGGAGACTTCACAAACTCGCTTTCCCTACTTTACACACACATAATCAATAATAAAGCAGTATTTTCTTTAACAGGCCATTGTACCCATCTGTAGAGGTGGAAGATGAGTGTGTGCAGGAAGATGATGTTGAACTCACACTCAGTAAAGTGGAAGAAGAGATGACAGTAAGTCACGCACAAACACTCACACAGATGCATTTACACTAAGTAAGATATAACACACACACATCCACACATGTTGTTTAAAGGAATAGTTAACCAAAATGAATATTCTGTCATTATTTACTCACCCTCTTGTCGTTCCATACCCTTATGACTTTCTTTCCTCTGCAGAACACAAAAGTAAGTACTTTAATGAATGCCATTGTGGCTAAATTCATTACAATGGCACTACATTGAGACTAGTGATAGACCGATATATATATCGGCTGATATTTGGCCATTTTGCAATTATTGTGTTCGCTTGGCCGATTAACAGTGTTATTATTCCCATGTGTCAGTTCCTAAATCTACCAATAGATTTGTCAATGTATACAGGGACTAAAAAAAAATTTTTTTCATTTGGGTTCGTTCTGAGCAAAAACTTTATTTTTTCATTCTGGTTTAGAAGTTCCACAGCCTCCTTTCCAAATAGTAACCGGTTAGAACAAAATAAAAGATTAATAACGGTTAATAATGTTCTTTTTAAAATGTCAGTACTCTGTGCTAAGGGGTGGGTGAAATACCACGTGCAGTGTTGCCAGATCTCACAAGAGAATCAAGCAACCTGGTCTGGAAAAACAAGCCCAAAATAAGCCACTTGCCTCACCAAAATAAGTGAAAATAAGCATTACATTTTTTCCTAAGTGGTGGATTTATCAGCATAGAAATCATAAGCATACAGTTAATTAACAATACAGTATAATTTTAATTACAGATCTGCTTCTCAGTCAAAACATGGCAGCATCAAATCTGTATTAATGCATCATATCTAACAATAATTCAATGAAGACTTGGAAACAACAGAGAAACTTACTTTTAACCTCAAATTATTTTTTCCTTGTATCTGGATTAAGCGCGCATGTAAATGTAGTAATTATATAAAGCTGTTAAAAAGGTCTTAAATTAGGCAAAGAAATGTGTGATGCAGCAGTTTTCTTCAGGATCAAAGCACATGTTTAATTTTTTAGGCAACATGAAGTGGTGTAGGTCCAGACATGTACTGTAATAAAACCCTTTAGCCTTTGGTTTCATGAAAAAATTATCGGAACAGAATTAACTGG
The DNA here is from genome assembly GCF_019703515.2 of Myxocyprinus asiaticus. Taxonomy (NCBI): domain Eukaryota; kingdom Metazoa; phylum Chordata; class Actinopteri; order Cypriniformes; family Catostomidae; genus Myxocyprinus; species Myxocyprinus asiaticus. The sequence continues at coordinate 43,194,500 of NC_059349.1, forward strand.
TTATAACCGTTTACCAGCATTTAAAAATAAAGTTTTCACTCCGGAACAATTGAAAATCACTTTGTTCCCATTTTTGGATACATTCTGCAAAAAATTTTGTTCGTTTTTGGTTTTTGATTTTCATTCATTGAGCCTTTTTTAGTCCCTGAATGGATACTCAACACTTTCTCTTTTCAAGGTTTTTTTATTTTCAGGTTTATGCAAATGTGGGTAAATATTGCATAAAATGAGTGTTTGTTTCACTTTAGAAATTTTGTGTACATTTGATTTGCTGTTGTTCAATTGTATTATGTCAAAGTCTTTCTAGCAAGTCAGTCCACTGGCAGCCATCTTTGAAACGCTCTCCGGCAGCTATTTTTCTGTAAACAAACAGCATACAAGAGCAGCTACTGTCTACTTGAATGGTGAAAGACCAAATTCTCCAAAACGGTTGCTCAACATTACGAACAAAGAACATATTTCAAATCAGCAGTAAAATCTAACAACATTGGAATCATAAATTGTGCTTTACCTCAGATTACGCGAAAAACAAAACAAAACAAAAAACAGCAATTTTCCCGGCTTGAATAGCTAAAACGCATGTGCATTCTCGAGTTGATTGACAGGTGATATCTGTATCTAAAAGGTGATTGGCTCTTTTATCTGTAAGGCAGGACTTCCTTTCTACATCCGTTGACCGTTGGGCGTTCCAATTTCTCCCATTAATCTTAATAGAAGTGGCCCATCTCTGCTAAATACTCTCTGATTATGTTTATCAGCATTTATATTGGCCAGCCGGCTATCTAGATATCGGTATTGGCATCTGTCATTTAAAAAAAAAAAAAAAAAAAAAAAAACATATCAGTCAACCACAAATTGAGACTCACTTTCACGCTAAATAAAGCACACAAAAGTGTCATAAAAGTTGTTAGTGCGACTCGTGCGTCATATACAAAGTCTTCTGAAGGCATATGATCACTTTGTATGATGAACATACCTTAATTTAAGTGTTTTATTTAAGCCGTATATAGATTTGGGAGAATTAGTAAGAGTTGTAAAGTGTAACTTCAGCAGGAGGATGAGGAGTATGACGAAGAGGATGGACTTGATTTAGACATGCTGAAGACCAGAACCAATCGGACTGTGAGTTTGGGTTGATTTTAAATATCAGCAAGTGCATCTTGTAGCATAATGTATAATAATATAAACAGATTAGAATAACACTCTCTCTCTCTTTCTCTCTACAGGTGGTGAATTGTTCCATATGTGAGGTGTTATTCATGCGTGTGTACTTCAGATGATCAGTAGTCCTCGGTTTCTTGTGTACTGAGTTTGGAGGGATGTAAAAAGCTAATTTAATGAGGAATAATATATATATATATATATATATACACACACACACCGATCAGCCACAACATTAAAACCACCTGCCTAATATTGTATAGGTCCCCCTCGTGCCGCCAAAACAGCGCCAACCCGCATCTCAGAATAGCATTCTATGTAAGTGTGTATATGGTGCAGTTTGTTTTATGTGCTGTGTAGTTTGCTTATAATTATGATTTGATTTTTATACAGTACCGTTTGTTCTTTAATACTTAATGTTTAAGAATTTGTTTTGCAGCTCCAGTGGTAAAGATCTGTCAAAGTTTGACCAAGCTGAAGCAGGAGATTGAGCAGATGGATGTTCGGACGGGAGTGGTAGAGCACACATTGCTACAAGCCAAACTCAGAGAGAAAAACAACATGACCAGAGACATGCATGCTACACACCTCTTAGAACCCAACACATAGACTCACAGACACTGATGTTGTATGTGGTGGTTATATTTATGTACATATTTTATAAGTGTTTCTATCTGTTTTTAAGTGTAAATGATCAAATATCTGCTATAGAGCAATTAAATAAACATTCTCTCTAGATCTCCCACTGAATGCTGCAACAACTCTCCCAAAAAAATTATATTCCAGTTTCAAACCAATCCAAATACTTATTTTAAAAAAGTTTATAAATGCTGAACTTTAGTGACTTCTTCAATGTTTAAAGATCTGGCACACGTGATCCTCACATCCACAAGAATTGCACTGACATCAGCCTTTCCATAACTGAAAAGATTTAAGTCTCATTAATTTTGAAGTTTTAACGTGTAACATTTCCCAGAGGAAGAAAGAATGGTGTAGGTAGTTGTTACTCAACAGTCCTAAAATGTGCAAGAACACAAGAGGCCCAAGAGTTCCACATTGCACACACATACTCTGTTCCATGATGTCATCCTCACAGATTGCAGAGAAACACTTGAGATCATTTGAGTCTGCTTTTCTCAAGTTATTAGTCTACACCCTGAGGAAACACTCACGTAGTGTCTGTGTTCAGTTTAGGAACAATGCACTTTTTGTATTATGCATTTGACAGATGCTTGAATTCAAAGAATTTTACAGTGCACACAATCTGTACATTTGATTGAACCTGTGGCTGTTGCCATGCCCTGCCAGTTGAGCTACAGGCAATATACAATTCTCTCTACTTATTTGCAATATTTACCAAAACAGTCTAAAATGATGGATAACAAGTGCTAGTGAAGCTTCCGGAACTACTTCTGTGATTAAAACCTGCAGCACAGGAAATGTTTTACTGCTCTTTGAAGACAGAGAATTGTCCACACATATCTTAACTGACCACAGGCACACAAAGCCAGGACCGCTCTGCTGGTGTACAGTGCCAGGTTTGTATCAGTATTTTAGAGGTACCCTGAGCATCACAGTCCACTCTGGTGGTCCAAAGTGTTTGGACTAGTCCAGACCAGCAGTTCACATCATACATTTAACAGACCCTCTTATTCACTATGCCTTATAAAAGCTGCTTTAATTTTCATTAACCCCAAATACTAATGCATTTCGTTAATAAATTGTATGAATCAGTCATTTGATCATTATATGTTATATCCAGTGTTGGGGGTAATGCATTACTAAGTAATTAAATACTGTAATTAAATTACTTTTTCATTGGGGGGAAAGTAAAGTAAGGGATTACTCTTAATTTTTCAGTAATTTAATTACAGTTACTTCTGATGTAATTGTGTTAATACTGTATAGACTATAGAACAATTCTAGATAAAACAACAGTGAATTTAAAATCGAAATGTAATGTCTAATGTTAAAATGTATGTTTTCTAATTAAATGCAGCCCCCTTAAATTCTTTGGCCAGTTCATGAATAATTTATTTGATTTTATATGATTTATTTGAAAGAATTAAAAGAACAGTTTCATGTCTATCCTTGTATTTTTCATCTGGTCGAGGTTGATAAGGGTTTTAGAAAGTAATTAGTAATAAGTAATGCAATTACTTTTCAGACAGAGTAATTACATTTACATTTTACATTTACATTTATTCATTTGGCAGACGCTTTTATCCAAAGCAACTTACAAAAGAGGTGTACTAAAAAAAATTAGTACAGTAATCTAATTACACTGTAGAAGATGTAATTAGTAGTTAGTAATCAATTACTTTTTTAGAGTAACTTACAACACTGGTTATATATTGTTTACATGACTGGTGCATATTGCCCTACTACTTTATTCTTGAGTAAAGTTTTGTTTTGAACAGAGCCCCATCCCCTCCTCCCTCCCTCTCTCTCTCTCTCTCTCTCTCTCTCTCTCTCTCTCTCTCTCTCTCTCTCTCTCTCTCTCAGTAGGCGCGGCTCTTCTTCATGTCTGTCAGTGTTTTTAACTGTACCAGCGGACGTCCTTGATCCGCTCGGAAAAGCTGTGTAATCGCATTCTCTGTGATTAAGGTGAGTCTTATTTCTAATGTTTCTGGATCTCTGGCGTTTTATTTGTTTTGCACAATAGATGCGGAACAGATAAAGCGGTAAGTAATGTTGCAAGAAGTGCGAGAAGAAAGCGGATGTTTGTATTACGCAGCGGAATGTCTGTTCAGTTCATTGTTTTATACGTTTGGTATTTTTAAATGTGTGAAACCGTACTTTTACTCTCGGAACCGCTCGATATGTTTTCGACATGTTTCTGATATTGTGGACAAAGACAGGAGGAGCGTCGCGTTGTGTCACGTCTGTACAAAACTAACCGACTGCTCATATAATACAAATAATTTAATGCCAGATTTTGCGGAATTAAAAGAAAACATGGTAATTATTATGATATTTTGATATAAATTATCAATCATCAGATATTATTATTATTAGCCTATTATTGGTCTTGTTCTTATATGATATACACAATAATAGTAACAATCATCATCATCATCATCATAAAGGTAAAAAAAATAGCTTTACTAGGAACTATTTTTGTTCTTCCTCTGCCACTTTTGGGTTAAATAACAAATTTTCTTATTAAGTAATTAAGTACAGAAAGAAAGCAATGAAAATAAAAGAAATAATTTAGCAAATTTAATTATTATTTTGTATTCATATTTATATTTTGAGCTTATAAAGGCTGTTTTTGTGGTTAGTGTGCACTTTTGGACTGGTTTTGTGGTTTAAATGTGTTTCAATAAGGAACTTTTCTATTGCAGCTGCTTTCAGATCATTTCACTATCACTGTTAAAATCTTTACATGCTTTATTTTTGTCTGTATTTACAACTGTAAAGTCTGATGATGTTGGAATTTTTCCAGTTATTCTTCTTGTGGTCATTTCATGTTTCTTACCCAACTGAGAGACTACAGGAAATGTGTGCATGTGTGTATGTGAAAGAGAGAGAGTTGTGTCATGTGATTACTCTGGGAACAGATTTCTGAACAAAAACAAATGGGTGCTGCTGTGTGTGAGCAGTTGTTATTGTACGCCCTCATTCTTTGCCGTTGGACTCCTCGGCTTCACTTTCTAGGCTGTATAATAGCAGCTGCACAGTGCACTCGTACACACAGTCGACACTCTATTCAGCCAATCAGTTTATCCCCAGACAGGAAGTGGTTAACAGGAAGTAAAGTAACTGGTATCCACCCTCTTTGCCAGCATCATCCCCATCTAGATCAGAATGGCTCCCTTATCCCCCCTCCTCATCCCACTCCCTTTATATCCTGCCAGACATCCCTCTCTGATGCTCTCCCCATGTAAATGATTCAGTGTATTTCATGAAAATGTAGACACATTTAAAAAAATAAAAATAAAATACATGAAAAGAACCCTTAAAAATTAAGAAATACTTTATAAATTGTATTGCATTTTACTTTATTACCGTAGGAATTAATCACACAAAAGAATTCCTGCAATGTTTTTTATTTTTTTATCTGTGTCTAATTTACAACATCAGCATTGAATTAAGGCAGCTGTTATTCTTAGCTTTCCAATATATATATATATTCTTATTTAGTTTAATTATTTAATTTTTAGCAACTTAATATTCTTAACTAGTTTCATTCTTTTTTATGAATTAAACTTGAAATGTAATTATGTATTTTATTATTATTATTATTATTATTATTATTATTGTGCGTGTGAAGTGATTTTTAGCAATTGTTTCATGGGAAAAGCTATATTTTGAAATAAACGGTTCTTGAATTAAGCTCTGTTTCTGGAAAGTGAATTACACAGCCTGGCCAAAAAAAAAAAAGTTGCATACTCTTAATATTTCGTTGGACCGCCTTTAGCTTTGATTACAGAGCAAATTCGTCATGGCATTGTTTTGACAAACTTATGCAACTTCACAACATTTATTTCCATCCAGAGTTGCATAAATATTTGGTCGAGATCTTGTATTGATGACAGGAGAGTCGAACCACTTCGTAAAGTCTTCTGCAGCACATCCCAAAGACTTTCAATGGGGTTAAGGTCTGGACTCTGTGGTGGCCAATTCATGTGTGAAAATGATTCCTCATGCTCCCTGAACCACTCTTTCACAATTTGAGCCTGGTGAATCTTGGCATTATCATTCTGGAATATGCCCATGTCATCAGGGAAGAAAAAATCCATTGATGGGATAACCTGGTCATTCAGTACATTCAGGTAATCAGCTGACTTCATTTTATTGTCACATAATTTTGCTGAGCCTAGACCTGACCAGTTGAAGCAACCCCAGATCATAACACTTCCTCCAGAGGCTTGTACAGTGGGCACTGTGCATGACAGGTGCATCGCTTCATGCACTTCCCTTCTTACCCTGACGCGCCCATCTCTTTGGAATAGGGTAAATCTGGACTCATCAGACCACATGACCTTTTTCCATTGCTCCACAGTCCAATCTTTATGCTCCCTAGCAAATTGAAGTTGTTTTTTCTGATTAGCCTCACTAACAAGTGGCTTTCTTGTGGCCACACAGCTGTTTATTCCCAATCCTGTAAGTTCTTGTCGCATTATGCATGTGGAAATGCTCTTACTTTCACTATTAAACATAGCCGTGAGTTCTACTGTCGATTTTTTATGGTTTGATTTCACCAAGTGTTTTTCGACCACATTTCTTCCATGAAGCTGAAGGTTCACCACTATCCTTCCAGGTTTTAATAATCCAATTCCAGTGATTTCAGCAATCTCCTTAGTTGTTTTCCTTGCTTGATGCAGGCAAATAATTCGCCCCTTCTGAAAAACAGTAACATCTTTTTCACGATCATGGGATACATCTTCCGACATGGTTGTTTAAGAAATGAGAAGCTGTTGAACACTGAACTTTCATTTAGCCCCAGACTCTGAATCCTGGGCGATGGGTCGACATTTATTATTGAGGACAAATATTTAAAAAGTTGGGTCCGAGTCATGATTGGTCGGAAAATCATCCTCAGGGGATGGAAGTCGGCTGGGGCACCCTCATTTAGGGAATGGTGCGGGGAGATGGGGAGGTGGCGGCATTTGAGGAGATGTTTTTTAGAAGGCTGGGGAAATGGGATTTGTTCGTCAGGAAGTGGGGGGGTTATCTGGCTTTTTTGGAAGGTTCTCGGGGAGTGGCTGTGGAGAGGGATTTGTAGTTTAGTTGGGTATGTGTTTTTTTTTGACCAGGCAGTGTATATCAAGGATTATTTGATAACTGGTGTATTAAATAACCTGTGTGTATCATATCGGTTTGTGTGTCTGACTCATGCCAAGAGAGCAGAGCAGTGAACATTTGTTAACTTAAGGGATGTGCCAGGGTGGTTGACTAACCAACTAGTCATCCAACAACGAACTAGTCAATTAGTGGTGTTGACTACTAACATTAATATTTTTAGTGGTGGTGGTAATAATGGGAGACACATTTCTCGAATTAATTGAGAGGCGCAGCTTCTTGGAGAGCATTTTTGTGTGGTGATAACTTGTGCTTAACAGTGAATAACAATCAGCACTGTAAAACCCTCTGCAAATGCTTTAGGTTTATGTGCTTTTGTTATAAATATATAATTTGTTGTTATGTGCTTATGTGTATCTATTTATGTGCTTTTGTTACAGCAAAGCGCTACATCAACAATACATTTCAAGACGATCACTGAAATCCTCTGCTGTGAGTAATGTTCCCATATTTAAATGTCTTAAAGTCTTAAAGTCTTGTGCTGAGTCTGTCTGACACTGCTTAGCTAAATAGTTGCAGTAAAAAAGGTTTAAACTGCTTGATGTCATGAACTTTGTTTACCGGCAATATTGTCTTGCAGTTCTGTGCTTTTGAATGTGCAGCGAGGATCACCCTAAAGCACTCTGGGTATGTTGAAGCATGCATTCTGCCTTCAGGATGAGCATAAGCGGTTTCGTGCCGCTCAATATTTGAGCCTGTCTTATTTCTTACCTTGACGTTTTGTGCAATAGGATGTTATAGTTATTTAGCCTATTTATTTGTTGAATTTCCATTCATTACAATGTTGAAGTGCTGCGCTTAGTGTCCATATATCCCTCTGAAACATGTCTGATTGGGGTCACGTGAACATATATAGAGCCTAATTAGAACCAATCCTTAACACCGACTAGTCGATTATGAAAGTTAGTTCTGCACATCCCTAGTTCATTTGTTTATCTGCCTCCTTCCTGAGAGCAAATGTACACTTGTGTTAATTTTTCATGTATTATAGTCTTTCTTTTTCATGCCTTACATCATTTACATATAAATGCAGATGCATATTTACATGTACACTTACATATATACTTGTTTATTCATATATCCATATAGTAAAGTATAACAATTCACATTTATAATAATATTATAAATTTTGTGTTTATTGTGTTTTCCTGTTTCTTCTGCCATGATGAAGAGTTATTCCAAACTTTCTCACAAGGTTTCATCACAATAGTACGAAGTGGCTCATTCATACAAAATTATACAAGTTATACACCCACCAATTAGAGACGCTTGTTATTGGCAAATGTGTAAAAAAAAAGTAGTGCTTTTTCGTACAAATTAAGTCACATGAATTGGTACAAATAGTCAACTCATATTATTGTGACGAATTCTCATGATACTATATTGGTTTTTCTCTGCAAGATGTTCTGTATATTGTCTTAAAAGTTAGCTGATAAGGAGTTGCTGCCACAGACACTGTGAATTCTTTGTTTCTTGTGAGATATAAAGGGGGTGTTTAAGATTGTGTGATTTGGAAAATCTCTAACCTTCAGGTGGCTGTTACATTTCATCTTTAGGAGCTCTCAACATAAAGAAAGCTTTGCATCATTATACTCAGTTTTGGAAATTTTACTTAAATAAAGGGAAAAAGGTAGCTGAACATTAAGTTGAATGTGATGTAGGATTCACTATTTATTTAGCCAAAATGTTATTGTGTTACAGGTTTGGCAACAGTGTGATCCATGGCTTTGTTCTTCAGAGGAGCTGTTACAAGTAAGTATGCCTTTATATCACATCGCTCTCTCTCATTCTCCCTTTATCTTACACACACATTCCATGATAAGGCTTTTGTAATGATGACTTGATGTTTGTTATAGGTTCTCCGATTAAGACCAGGAGCTTGGAGGCTGAACACATTTGTCACAGGTATAGACATGCAGCTCCAACATATATTCATAACCTCTTGCATGTTATTTACTTTAAGTATATGTGTGCTGCTTGTTTGTGCATCAGTAACAATGTGTGTTCCTGTGCATGTGCATGCGAGTTAATGCTGTTTTTTTCTTTCAGTCTTGACTCCTCCTATGAGTGTTTCTCCACCAATCCGCTGACCGGCTCAGTCTGCGCATGCCGGCGAAGTCCCCGTCTACTAGCCAACGGTTACTATGTACTGACAGAGGACAGTTTTAGTACAGACGAGGAGGGTAACGTCACCCTGACTCCCTCACAAACAAGCGTCTCATACAAAGAGAATCTCGTCCGGTGAGTTTTATGTTTGTGTTTATGTGTTCCTGAATTGTGATGCAATGCATAAAATGACTCAATGGGCTTTTAAAACTTTAAATGTTCAGTTATTCTAAAGTTGCAAAGTAACTAGAGATCCTAAACTTAAGTGTTCATGTTACATATATTACTATAATAAATTACTACTATAATAATAATACAAAATGTAATTACAAGCAGCTTCACAAAAGAAGTACACATTAAGTGCATGTTGGTCATTAGCAGTGTATTATTCAGTACTTACGTAAATACACAATAACATAAATGCTGTAATGGAAAATGTGACTTAAGTGTGTTTTTGTGTGTGTGCATGTAGAATATTCAGACGACGGCGCCGGGCAAAAAGGTCATTGGCCAGCCTTCTGAGTGATATGAGCCAATCGTGCCAGTCCTGGCTAGAAGGAAGTGTCTTTAGAAGATCTGACCCCATCACTCCCCTCCAGTCATCGTTATGGGAGGTGGAAGAGCTGGATCACAGCTATGAGAAAGACACACCTATCAGCTTCACCTACGGTTAGGTGGTTTTTTGCTTTGGAGTGCTACTAAATCTATAAAACAGCCAGTTTAAAGCAACTGAACATAAATTTGTGCAAGTGTGCTTTTATGAAATGCATGTGTGTTTTTTGCATTTTTATATATGCAGATCCCACAGATCCTGTTCCTTCCCCTGATAAAGTGGGTCCTCAAACTCAGCTTGAAGAGGAGGAGCCTCAGTCTGAGGCATGCTCTGCCCATGAACAATTCAGCCAATCAGTGAGCGGTCTTCTAGATGTTCCTCCTCCGTCCATGTGTCACCTCAACAGTTATAGTCCATCCAGCAAGACATCATCAGGTGAGATAGAATGAAGACTTTACTGACTACGTTTACATGGACACCTGAAAGCAGCTTATTGCGAGAAAGCAGCGCATTGCCAGAAAGTAGCGTTCCAGTTTACATGCACTGTATACGTGGCATACACTACTCCAGTATACATGCAGTTGTGTCAGTAAGCAGCTTTCTCCACAGCAACGTATTTTCACTGCGCTGCTTGTGTAAATAACAAACATGGTATCCAAGGAAGACTTCCCTGTTGCATCGCTTTATTTCCAGATATTCTAGAGTTGCTTTGTTTGTCTTTCAATCACATCATGCAGCGGAATTGCGCTTTAATAGTGGCGTTTCCCTCTCACGTAAAACTAGGGGATTCCCCCAATGTACGAGCGCATATGCATGAATGTGAGGGACCATTGATATTTTACGTTGGTGTGTATAAATGGGTATAGTTTATAGTGTATGTCCTTTCCCACTGTACTCCTAGAAATAATGAATTATTTTCGCTATGTTGATTTGAAAAGAATTCATTTAAATATTGAATTCTTTTCACTTTGTTGACTCTTCAAAAACCTGTTGCAACACCGCTTATGCATTTACATGACCACATAAGCCACGTTCTCCGGGAGAAACCTGGATGTGTTAAACCGTTTTCTCCTAATGCCTTAAAAGGTGTAAGGAAATTGCCGTTCTTGTTTACATGATGTTTAAGAACGGCACGTACTGCAAAAACCCTGGAATAAACCGTTTTCTTAAGTGCATGTAAACATGGCCAGTGTCCCAACCAGTGGCAGCTCAGTTCCTCAATTAATAGCTCTTCTTGATGAATGTGGAATATTAAAGGTGCTGTAAGTGATTTCAGCCATGTTGATACTTTCAATTAAATGCCCTCTCTCTAAAACCTTGCTCTCTGCCAAGCTGATGTTAGCAATCATGCATCATGTCAAACATGCAACATGCTAAATGAAACACACGCAGTGAGTGTATTTGATAGACAGTGAGTGTCTTTTCTTTTTTTCTTCTAAGGACAGGTGTGATATCTCAGTACACCTATTTCATTGATATCAGTCCGGAAGTAGGGACATTTATGTGTGGTATTCCCCAAGAAACAGTATACTTACAGCATCTTTAGCTGTAAATGCATAGGTCCGTTGAAGATTTTGATTATTTTTGTTTATTTCAGACACTGTGCTGCTGAAAGTCCTCTTGTTGACCATCACTCTGTGCCTCTGCATTGCCATCTCCTCTAGGTAACGAGTGTGTGTGTGTGTGTGTGTGTGTGTGTGTGTGTGTGAGAGAGAGAGAGAGAGAGAGAGAGAGAGGGAGAGGGAGATTTCTTTCTCCTCTGGCTCATTATTAATGAAAATTGGCGAAACTTCTCCCAGACTAATGATGTCATAATCCCTACAGGTGGCTGCTTGGAGGAGTTTCTGTAGCAGTGGCGTTCTTTGTTCTGCTTTCATCCTTATGTGAGTAAACGAAATAAATCGGAAAAAAGTAAAGCAAGTGAGTTGTATTACAAGTTTAAAATCAACATGACATCAATGCAACCCATTTTATTCCTGTAATCTTCTGACGCATTTCCGAGTGAAATAGGATATTCGATGAGAAAATAATGTAAGGTGGAACTTTATTTTATTCATTGGAAAATCGATTGGATTATCTGTAAGACAGGTGGTTGGAGGGAAGGGCTTGAAAAATATAAGGACTTGGTAATTACATTTTGATGAAAACTACTGTAAAGACAAACATTGTTAGAAATAATATGCACTGATTAATGATGCACAATAAGGCCAGTAGCATGTATTAAAAAGGTAAACATTTTGCTCTCATGTTGACTTTAGTATGATTTACCCAAGTTGATTTACCCATGTTCCAACATCATCATCCTTGTTAAACAACATTCTTATAAATCAGTCAGATTTTAGGAGTAGGTTTAGGGAAAGGAATAGGCTTCATGCTGGGGTCAGGGGCTTGAACAACATTCTTATCAATCTATTATTTCCTTATGATTTAAGGGGTAGGTAATGATTTGGTTTAGGTTACAACAACAACATCATCATCTCTCATCATCATCAATCTGCCCTCTACATTAGGTATGTCTAAATCTGGGACAGTCCGCTGGAGGAAACCAAAGGCTGAGGTGAGAATCTCCATACTGTATTGTGTTTCTGCACCTAGAGACAAAAGTAGCACTAAAGCATGACAATGAATACTTGAAAGAATCTGATAGCAGCCCTGTGTCTTTAAAACAGGATATCACCTCTAGAAACGAGTGAGGAGGGGCCATACAGACACATATATACACCTGTGTGAAGTCTGTCCAAGAAAAGTGGAAGAGCGAGTACTGTATGTGAATGCACATCCTGCATTAGCATTACAGTTTAATTATAGATGAGTTTATTGTGTTGGTGTTTTCACTGATCAGCTGCAGAATTCTAAATATGAATCATTATAGAAAGTTCAGGCAGGACCAGTGATGGAAAATGTCACAGTAAATTTTACATGCTAAGAAAAGCATGCATTTTATTCAAATGAATTTTGAACATATCAGTGCAGGACGATCATTTAGGAAAGGTTTAGTAAGTTTCCTTAATTAAAGACTGGATTGCATTCTTAAGGATTCTCTGAGATTCAGTGAAGCTGCCTTGCATTGTGTTTGTGAATATGTTATCTTGGCTTGGCTGGGCTCTTCAACATGGTGACTGGGGCATAATTTGCTTGATAGTCTGATTAGATGATCAGATGCCCATATCATTTAAATAGCTTGCTGCAACACCCAGACAGTTTTAATAGCATTGAGGAAATATTAAACTTGTTAATAGTTAATCGTTAGTAGCAAATTCTGTATCTTAAGGAGTGCAGTTTTGCTTTGCAGAGATGCCTCATATTTGTCAAGTGCCTTCGTATACAAAACTTGAGTGTTTGTTATTGCCATTTGCCAGGGTTATGCACACACACATGTGTTGTGTGACGCAAGAGGGCTAATATTTTGAGCACAAAAGTGCTGCTAGTAGAAGTGCAATAATTAATATTAGTGTATTGCATATCTGTATTGACACTTATAAAGCTCATACAGGGACTTTCTCTAGATAGTGAAGACAATTAAACTCAGTTTGCAGGGGATTGGTGCTGCCAAGGGAACCATGTTCTAGATTTACTCTATATTATGTGTATTATTCTGTCAAATTCGTACAAGGCAGCTACTCTCACAGAAAGAGCCTCACAAGAAGTTAGGACGTTACAGTGTTACCTGTCAAATATTAAATATTTACAATAAATAAGAAAAAGAGTTCTATATCAGCTAACGGAACCTGCAGGTCTAATAGAAGCCGCCTGGAGGAACTGAAATGGATGATTTAAAAAAACATTTTATTACAAAGACTCAAAGAGTTTATAGGAGTTGAATTGTGTTTTTAAAGGCAGCTCAGTTTTGAAGAAAGACATTCACGAGGAAACAAAAGCAAAGCAAAAGTATTTAAAGTAGATCAATTTTAGAGGTTTAAGGTACTAAAAATCTGAAAGCGAACATGTTACAGAGCCAGCCAAGATGAAGAAGTGAATTATCCAGATGTATTTAGCTTGTAGCCAATAGATATGTGTTATATTCTTTGTATCATGCTTTCAATGTTTAAAGAAACTCTTTTTGTAGTGCCCATGAACAATGAAACATTCAAGTGCAATGAATATTACTGTATAAACTAGTCAAAATTCAATGTAAAGTCTGTTACTATTATAGCAATTATTATTACAACAATCAGTTAGATGAGGGTGATAAGCAGTTAATCAACAACAACAACAAAAAATAGACACCCCCCCCCAAAAAAAGGAAAAAGGCCCAAAAGAAAAGATATGTGTATTTTTGTTTATTTACTTCAAATTGCAATTTGTAGTATTCACTGGACACAGAGTATAAATGCAAGTTTTGTTTTTAGAGAAATGGTTTTAAACCATTGATGAAATTTAATATCAAAGTATAGAGAGAAAGCTAGTGTGTAACAGAAGGGTTGTACTAAACAGTCCTCATAAAAATGTGTTCAGTGTTCAGTAATCTGTTTTGTAATTATTGTAATTCATTTGTAATTATTGTCCTGCCATTAAGCTCTGGTGACTGCAGTGAAACTGTAACTCCACATAGACAACAATCTGTGTCACAATAACTGTAAAATTACTGTAAATACTAAAAAGCTTTAGTTAGTCTGTATTCCACTGCAATTGAAAGTGAAAGTTTTAAATGTATCTTCTTAATAAATACACTGTAAAATGTAATCTAAAATTAAATGCATTTGCACAGATAGATTTTAACATGATAAAATTAGCCATGTTAAAAAGGAAAGGATTAAAAGACCTTAAAGATAAGAAGTCTTTGTTTTTTTTTAATATTTATATTTTTACAGTGTATTTTGAAAAGAAAAACTTTTTATTAATTATACAGTTTTGAATTTCATCAATAAAGCATTTTATATGTACTTTTTTGTTGTTTTTGTTACTGAACATTTAAATATTCAACAAAAATAGGGGAAACTGGTGTAAGATGTGCCATTTAATTAATGTTATATTACTGTGTGTATATATATATGCACTGATTAGACAAAACATTATGACCACCTGCCTAATATGCTGTCCTGCGCGTGCTGCCAAAACAGCGCCGACCTGCTGAGGCACGGACTCTACAAGACCCCTAAAGGTGTCCTGTGGTATCTGGCACCAAGACATTAGCAGCAGATCCAAGTCCTGAAAGTTGCAAGGTGGAGCCACCATGGATCGGACTTGTTGGTCCAGTACATCCCACAGATGCTCGATCGGATTGAGATCTGGGGAATTTGGAGGCCAGGGCAACACCTGCCTTCATCATGTTCCCCAAACCATTCCCGAACAACGTGTGCAGTGTGGCAGGGCGCATTATCCTGCTGAAAGAGGCCACTGCCATCAGGGAATACCACTCCCATGAAGGTGTGCACCTGGTCTGCAACAATATTTAGGTAGAAGGCTCGTGTCAAATTGATGTCCATATGAATGGCCGGACCCAGGGTTTCCCAGCAGAACATTGCTCAGAGCATCACACTCCCTCCACCGGCTTGTCGTCTTCTCACAGTGTATCCTGGTACCATCACTTCCCCAGTTAAATGGCGTAAATGGCTGTCCACATGATTATGATGAGGAGGAGGGTGTGGTCGGGCCGTGAGGGTGCACGGCCGGCGCTGAATCAGCTGATCAGCGGGAGAGCAGGATAAAAGGGAGCCGGAGATGCCAGTTCAAGAGAGAGAGCGAGAGAGACACATGCGGCCACGTTGCATGTGTGTCTGTGCACGGCCCGGCCACGCCCTCCTCCTCGTCACAGTGATGTAAAAGAAAACGGGACTCAACGAGCCAGGCGACCTTCTTCCACTGCTCCAAGGTCCAGTTCTGATAGTCGAGTGCCAATTGTAGGCACTTTTGATGGTGGACAGGGGTCATCATGGGCACTCTGGCCAGTCTGCGGTGTTGTGACACATTCCTCCCGTAACAATATTTTACATTTTCTGTGACTTGTGCCACAGTAGACCTTCTGTCGGTTTGGACCAGACGGGATAGCCTTCATTGCCCTCGCGCATCGATGAGCCTTGAGCGCCCAACACCTTGCCACCGGTTTTTCCCTCCTTGGACCACTGTCGGTAGGTACTCACCACTGCTGACCAGGAGCACCCCACAAGCCTTGTCGTTTAAGAGATGCTCTGATCCAGTCATCTGGCCATAACAGTTTGGCCCTTGTCAAACCACTCAGGTCTTTACTCCTGCCAAATTTTTCTGCATTCAACACATTGACTACGAGAACTGATTTTTCGCTTACCATCTAATCTACCCAGACCTTGACAAGTGACCTTGTTAGGAGATGATCGTTATTCACTTCACCTGTGAGTGGTCATAATTTTTGGGATCATCGGCTCATCTGTGTGTGTATGTGTGTGTATACATATATATATATATATATATATATATATATATATATATATATATATATATAAATGTATTTTATTTTTTTGGGGTGTGAAAAATGGCAGCCGTAATTTTGTCTCCTATGAAATCAAATTAGAACATCTACATATAAAACACTCTGTATAAAGTGATTTATTGTGAGGTTGAGTTAACTTCTTCAGTACATATTTGATCATTTTTGTTGAAATGTTTCCCTTTGCTAGTGCTCTCTTTGATTATTTGAGGAAATTTTGCCCCCACTTCCTAACCCAATGTAATAGTATTTATTGCATTTGAATGCAAGGATATTTTGACTAAAAGTTGAGCCCTGGCACCGCTTACAAAACATCTGCTTATATACAGAATAATATATATTGTTATATTGTTTGTACCACTGTATACCTGATCTGTGGTTTTCCCTACATTGACTGATGGATTGAATCTGAGACTGAGCTTTAATTTTTGGTCAAATTGCTTCAAACATTCACACTAGAAGTTTCTGATTGAAATGTATGACAAAACAACACAACAGAATAAAGTGGGCACAAAACATAGCATAGTGGGTTGAACAAAAAGCAGTGCCACTCACCATAGCTTATGAAAGCACAAGCACACATACTGAATCTGGTCAAATCAGAATCCAAATGAGCTTTATTGCTAAGTATGCTTACACATACAAGGAATTTGTCTTAGTGACAGAAGCTTCCAGTGTACAAACAATACAACAACAAGACAGAGTTAATAAAAACATAGAATAAAAATAATAAGCGAAAGAAAATATAAGTATATATAGAAATATACAATAAGAAAAAAATATATACACCAATCAGCCACAACATTAAAACCACCTGCCTAATATTGTGTAGGTCCTCCCTCGTGCCGCCAAAACAGTGCCAACCCGCATCTCAGAATAGCATTCTGCTATTTTCACCACATTTGTACAGTGCGGTTATCTGAGTTACCGTAGACTTTGTCAGTTCGAACCTGTCTGGTCATTCTCTGTTGACCTCTCTCATCAACAAGGCATTTCAGTCCACAGAACTGGCCCTCAGAACCATTCTGAGTAAATTCTAGAGACAGTTGTGTGTGAAAATCCCAGGAGATCAGCAGTTACAGAAATACTTTAACCAGCCAGTCTGGCACCAACAATCATCCACGTGATTATCTAATCAGCCAATTGTGTGGCAGCAGTGCAGTGCATAAAATCATGCAGATCCGGGTCAGGAGCTCCAGTAAATGTTCACATCAACCATCAGTATGGGGAAAAAATGTGATCTCAGTGATTTGGACTGTGGCATGTTTGTTGGTGCCAGATGGGCTGGTTTAAGTATTTCTGTAACTTTTGATCTCCTGGGATTTTCACACACAACAGTCTCTAGAATTTACTCAGATGGTGCCAAAAACAAAAAAACATCCAGTGGCAGTTCTGTGGACGGAAATGCCTTGTTGATGAGAGAGGTCAACAGAGAATGGCCAGACTGGTTCGAACTGACAAAGTCTATGGTAAGTCAGATAACCACTCTGTACAATTGTAGTGAGAAGAATATCATCTCAGAATGTTATTCTGAGATGCGGGTTGGTGCTGTTTTGGCAGCACGAGGGGGACCTACACAATATTAGGCAGGTAGTTTTAATGTTGTGGCTGATCGGTGTATATATACATATGTACAGATACAAATCTGTTATATACAGATAGTGCAAGGGAATGTAAGGGCCGAAGAGGTAGGATTTGTTGGATAAATATAAATAGACTAAGCTGTGTGTTGCACATAATTATTGCTCGGTGGGGAAGTTTTAACAGTTCATGTGATGGATAGCCTGAGGGAAAAACAGTTCTTGTGCCTGACAGTTCTGGTGCTCAGAGCTCTGTAGTGCTGGCCAGAAGGCAACAGATCAAAAAGGTAGTGGGCTGGGTGAGTGGGGTCCAGAGTGATTTTTCCAGCCCTTTTCCTCACTCTGGAAGTGTACAGTTCTTGAAGGGAGGGCAAGGGGAAACCAATAATCTGCTCAGCAGTCCGAACTGTCCTATGTAGTCTTCTGATGTCTGATTTCGTAGCTGAACCAAACCAGACAGTTATTGAAGTGCAGAGGACAGACTCAGTGACTGCTGAGTAGAACTGTTTCAGCAGCGCCTGTGGCAGGTTGAAATTCCTCAACTGGCAAAGGAAGTACAACCTCTGCCGGGCCTTTTTCAATGTGAGTCAATGTGGGTCTCCCACTTCAGGTCCAGTGAGATGGTAGAGCCCAGGAACCTGAATGACTCCACTGCTGCCACAGTGCTGTTCAGAATGGTGAGCGGGGTCAATGTTGGGGTGTTCCTCCTATAGTCCACTATCATCTCCACTGTTTTGAGCATGTTCAGCTACAGGTTGTTTTGATTGCACCAGACAGCCAGCTGTTCAACCTCCCTTCTGTATGCAGACTCATCATCATCCTGGATGAGGCGGACGACAGTTGTGTTGTCTGCAAACTTCAGGAGCATGGTGGTGCAGTCAATTGTGTACAGGGAGAAGAGTAGTGGGGAGAGCACACATCCCTGGGGGACACCAGTGCTGATAGTACAGGTGCTGGAAGTGAATTTCCCCAGTCTCACTAACTGCTGCCTATCTGTCAGAAAGCTGGTGATCCACTGACAGATAGAGGTGGGAACAGAGAGTTGGTTTAATTTAGTCCAGAGAATAGCTGGGATGATGGTGTTGAAAGCCGAACTGAAGTCCACAAAAAGGATCCTTGCATATGTCCCTGGTTTGTCCAGACGTTGCAGGATATGATGCAATCCCATGTTGACTGCATCATCCACAGACTTGTTTGTTCGATAAGCAAATTGAAGGGGATCAAGAAAGGGTCCAGTGATGTCCTTCAGATGGGCCAACACCAGTCTCTCAAATGACTTCATGACCATCGACGTCAGAGCGACGTGTCTGTAGTCATTAAGTCCTGTGATTTTGGGTTTCTTTGGAACAGGGATGATGGTGGATTTTTGAAGCAGCAGGGAACTTCACACTGCTCCAGTGATCTGTTAAAGATCTATATGAAGATGGGGCCAGCTTTTCAGCACAGGATTTTACACAAGTGGGTGAAACCATCTGGGCCCTAAATGTGAGCTTTACTGCAGCTGATGTTGGTTAGATCTACCAGCTTGCAGCACTTTGCAGCATTTCCTGTCAGGTTTCTGTTCCACTTTACTGGAGGCCTTAGGGCACATTATGGTTTGTCTCTGTAACTGTGTGCACATACAGTAAAATGGCGGAAGCCAGTGTTTCTTTGTCTCAGGACCAATTCAGCTGTTCAATCTGCCTAAATGTACTGAAGGTTCCAGTGACCATTCCCTGTGGACACAGTTACTGTATGAGCTGTATTACAGGCTACTGGGAACAGGACGATCAGAAGAGAGTCTACAGCTGCCCTGAGTGCAGACAGACCTTCACTCCAAGACCTGTTTTAGGTAAAAAGATCGTGCTGGTTGAACTGGTGGAGAAACTGAAGAAAACAAAACTACAAGCTGTGAGCCTAAAATCTATGCTGGACCTGAAGATGCGGTGTGTGAAGTCTGTACTGAGACAAAATACAAAACTTTCAAATCCTGTCTTGTGTGTCTGAACTCTTAATGTGAAAATCACCTTGAACAACATGAGAATCTCTTCAAAAGTAAGTGACACTTCTTGATGGATGCAACTGGACGACTACAGGAGATGATCTGCCCTCAACATGATAAATTGATGACAGATGAGAAGTGTATCTGTATGCTGTGTATGGTGGATGAGCACAAAAACCATGACATTGTAGCAGCTGTAGCAGTGAGGACAGAGAAACAGGTATGAACTTAAAAATATACATAAAATCTATTGTTTATATACTTATAATCAGTAACATAAAATCAATAGTTTTATATATTCCCATTGTTTATTATTTAATTACATCATTTGCAATGCTTCATGCCAGGGGATTGTAGTTTGTGCCCTCGTGAAAGAAGGAAAGAACACAGTCTTGTACCTTTGTCTTTTTGTCCATTTTTCAAATATGGTTTTTGCCTCAAATCAAAGATTGTAATGTGGTTCACCTCTGAGCTGGTTGGTTTGGTTCATGGCTTACAGCTTTTATGGAGAATTTTATGAAAAGCCTATGCAAAACATTTATAGGAAAAATACTTTGGGAACTTAGACGGCTGAAAAGTGGGTGGGCACTTTTGCGCTCTATTTCTTGCATTCATTTTAATAGAAATGGCCCGTCTCTGCTAAAATGTCTCTTCTATGGACTCAATGCACCATCACTTTCACGTTTTGCCTCAGGTGGTGCACTATTGTACAGCAACTATACAAAAAACATTGCCATATCAGCTTCATGATAAATTAGAAATACTCTTTCACCATCTGAACATGTTACATATTTTTCATGTTGTCTTATTTCTAACAACTGCATTGTTAATAACTGTATATACATATAGTTGTGGTCATAATAATTTAGTGACATTCAGTCTAATGGAATGTTTCTGAGTTCTGCTGTTACTTGGTTGTGCTACAGAGAGACTTGGAAGAGACCCTGACAAGATTCCAGAGAGAACTCTAGCAGAGAGAGAAGAACTCACAAAGTAAGTTTTGAGCAGAAGAACAACTGCAGCCTTCTGTAAGAGCTGTTTCACACTCAGTTAGGACTCTCCTCCATCAGTCAGTGAGGAGCCCAGTGCTGGAGCACTTTCCAGTCCCAATGAACCCCACTGTGGGTAACAGGCTGTGTGAAGTACCAGTAAGAGCTGATTCTAATGGTTCTCTCTCTGCGTGTCCTAACAACGCTCTGCACAGGCAACAGTGGAGGACAGTGAGATGATCTTTACTGAGCTGATCCGCTCCAATAAGAGAAGCCGATCTGAGGTGACACAGCTGATCAGAGAACAGGAAAAGACTGCAATGAGTTAAGCTGAAAGACTCTTGGATCGAATAGAGCAGGAGATTGCTGATCTGAGGAGGAGAGATGCTGAACTGGAGCAGCATTCACAAACAGAGAATCACATCCAGGTAACAGAGATAAAAAAACAAAAAACAGGACAGTGGTCTTTCATTCTAACTATTACAGGGAGATTACTGATTGTATTTGAGCATTCAGTGTTTAAATTGTATTTGAGCACTTAACTAATCCATAACCATAAATGAAGGCACTTCCTATTACCAATCAAAGTAATAAATATGTGCTTTTCCACATTTATACTTCTGCTTCAGTTTTTGTACTTCTCTGGTTTATTTTTGAAATTAGGTGTTGCAGCGCTGCTAGTTTTATTGGCCCCTGTATGATAAATTGCTTTCTTTGTACATTGTTTTTGATAAAAGCTTTTGTTAAATGATTAATTGAATTTTTTTTATTTGAATTGCACTTTTCATGATACATGGTTACAAAGCAGCTTCGCAGAAGGTCAAGCTTTCATGTGTTAATGCATAATGCAATGTAAATTGAATGTAATGTAAATGCCATTTCTCTTTCTTACGTTTATTTTAAGGTTTATTTTAAGTGTCTTTAATTAATTTATCTGTTCTTTGACTTTTTTGTCTGTGTAGATCTTCCATCTTTCTCTATCACTCCTGGATCTCTATACTTTCTTGGCACCACTGTCAGTTCGCTAATCTCTTTTGATGATGTAATAAAAATATGTTGCACAACTGAGAGAGAAACTGGAGTATTTCAGCAAAGAGGAGATAGAAATTATATCTGGTAGAGGTAAAGTGATGGGCATTTATTTACTCTCAGAAATGAATCAAGCATTAAATAATACAATGTAAAAACAGTGCATTCAAAATACATTACATATGGATGTAGATTAAAGGTTTTTACACTAATTATGCAAGTTGACTCCATAGGCGGATACATCCAGATCATTCCCACCCCTGAATATGAGAGCAGGGAAGAGTTCCTCAAATGTAAGTTATAAAAACATGACACACACACACACACACACACACACACACACACACACAGATGGACAGAGAGAAAAAGATAATGTATTTAGATAAACCGCTCAACTGCGGTACATCTACTAAGAAACAACAGCATTTCCATCATTTACAAAGCTACAAAGACAGGCAGCAATTTTACATTTAATTTATGAAAACATGAACAATAACAAAGATCTAGCTACACTGTACACTCAAAAAATTATTTTTGCTGCTTTCTCAATGCACTTCATTTTAAATTATCTATTGCAACACAATTCTTGAAAAATTATTTCACAGCATGCAATCCACTTACATTTGTAGAATGGAAGTTTTCTTAATCCATTTATGTTGGGACAACATAAATAATTTTGAATTCGGCATGAGTAAAAATTGTGAATTAATGTTTTAAAATGTACTATTTATTGCAGTATTTGCACTTGAGGTGTTGTGTTTCTTGCTCCTTTGAGTTGTGTGTCATGAAGTATTTGCTTAGATTGTATCTCCTTCGGTTGTTTAGTGTCACCGTCATTGTGGTTTGGATGTTAAAGGGATAGTTCACCCAGAAATTAAAATTCTCTCATCATTTACTTAACCGCATGCCATCCCAGATGTGTATGACTTTCTTTCGTATGCTGAACACAAACAAAGATTTTTAGAAGAATATCTCAGCTCTATAGGTCCATTCAATGCAAGTGAATGGAAATATTGATGTTTCTCACCCACCCCTATCATATCGCTTCTGAAGATAAGGATTTAACCACTGGAGTCTTATGGATTACTTTTTTGCTGTCTTTATATGCTTTTTGAAGCTTCAAAGTTCTGGCTACCATTCACTTGCATTGTAAGGAACTACATTTGTGTTCAGCAGAAGAAAGAAAGTAATGCACATCTGGGATGGTATAAGGATGAGTAAATGATGAGAGGATTTTCATCTCTTGTGCAATGATTGGTCAAAACTAGATCAAATCCATTCAAATTAATTATTTTTAGTTGAAATAATGTAATTTTAAAATGTAGCCCATTTTTGCTCAATTTTATGACATTCTTTCAACTTAATAAATTTTAAAAAGTATTCATTTTTGTTTTTTTGTTTTCTAGTGTGAAGAGCGGTAACCTGCAATTGTTACCTTAAGGAGCTATTTCTACCTGATTTAGCCTTTAAATTAGTTTTGTGTTTGTAACTTAATTCAGGCTGATTCAGTGATGTTAAAAAATATTTTTGACTTGATTAAAACCAGTTAATTTAGATTTTATCACATGAAGCAAATTTTAGATTAACATTTTCTTTCAGTGTAATGTGTGGTCTAATGGTTCTAAAAATTAAGATGCGGATGATATGTTTTCTCTTCATCAGATTTCCATCAGTTCACTCTGGATCCAAATACAGCAAATGAAAACCTCTGGAGAAAAGAGAGTTCACTCACACTAATACACTCCAACTGTATTCTTATCACCAAGACAGATTTGATCATTGGTTTCAGGTGCTGTGTAAAGAGTGTGAGTGGACGCTGTAACTGGGAGGTGGAGTGGAGTGGAGTGGAGAGATGTGTCATATAAGAGCATCAGCAGGAAGGGACGATATAATGAGAGTAGATCTGGAAATAATGATCAGTCCTGGAGTTTGATTTGCCATTGATTTTGCCAAATATGTGCTCATTCTGTCACAATAACAAACTGAATACTAGTCTATATGTATTCTCCAACTTATTTAGAAAAGGAGTGTATGTGGATTACAGTGCAGGAATTCTGTTCTTCTACACCATCTCTGACACAATGACCCTCATCCACAGAGTCCACACCACAGTTGTCCTGCTGGAAAATGGAGGGACGTCCCTGGAAAAGATGGTGCTGGATGGCAGTATATGTTGATCCAAACTTTTTATATATCTGTCTGCATTAATGGTGCCCTCACATATGTGTGAGTTACCCGTGCCATTGGTACTGACACACCCCTGGCACATACAGACACTGGCTTTTGGACCTGATGCTAATAACAGCTTGGATGGTCCTTTTCCTCTTTGGCCCGGATGACACAACAGCTGTGTTTTTCAAAAACTTTTTGAAATGTGGACTCTTCGGACCAAAAAACACAGTTCCACTGTTCTACTTTCCATCTAAGATAAGACCGAGCCCAAAGACGTCGGCAGCTCTTCTAGACAGTTTTGATGTAGGGCTTCTGCTTTGCATAGTAAAGTCTTAACTTTCATCTGTGGATGCAGCGGCGAGTGGTGTTGACTAACAAAGGTTTACTAAAGTAATCCCAAGCCCATGTTCATGATATCCATTACAGATGAATGATGTTTTATTAGACAGTGAGGTCTGAGGGATCAGAGATCATGAGCATTCAGAAGTGGTTTTCGTCTTGCCCTTTACGCACTGATATTTAACCAGATTCCTTGAATCTTTTAACTATATTGTGCACTCTAGAGGGTGAAATGCCCAAAATCCTTCCAATTTGTCTTTGGGGAACATTGTTCTCTAAGTGTTGGATTATTTGCTGAAGCACCTGTTGGCAAATTGGCAAGTCTTGAACGATCCTTGCTCTTGAAGGACTAGGCAGTTTTTGGAGGCTCCTTATGCAGTATACAATACTACAGGCCCAGACAGTGTTTCACCTGCCTGTCTGAAAGTCTGCGCTGGCCAACTGGCCCCCGTCTTCACACAGATCTTCAATAGATCACTAGAGCAGTGTGAAGTTCCCTGCTGCTTCAAATGCTTCACCATCATTCTGGTCCCCAAAAAAACCAAAATCACAGGACTTAATGACTACAGACCTGTCGCTCTCATGTCTGTGGTCATGAAATCATTTGAGAGACTGGTTTTGGCCTACCTGAAGGACATCACTGGACCCCTGCTAGACCCCCTTCAGTTTGCTTACCGAGCAAACAGGTCTGTGGACGATGCTGTCAACATGGGACCTCATTATATCCTGCAACACCTCGACAGACCTGGGACTTATGCAAGGATCCTATTTGTGGACTTCAGTTCAGCCTTCAATACCATCATTCCTGATCTTTCTCAACCAAAGTGACCCAACTCTCCGTTCCCACCCCAATCTGTCGATGGATCACCAGCTTTCTGACAGATAGGCAACAGCTAGTGAGACTGGGGAAACTCACATCTGGGACCCTCACTATTAGCACTGGTGCTCCTCAGTGATGCGTTCTCTCTCCACTGCTCTTCTCCCTGTACACAAATAATTGCACTGCAAAGGACCCCTCTGTCAAGCTCCTGAAGTTTGCAGACGACACCATGGTAATTGGCTATTTCCATTTCCATTTCCATTTATTCATTTGGCAGACACTTTTATCCAAAGCAACTTACAAAAGAGGAAGACATAAGCGAATCATCTTAAGGAGACAGTGGTATGAAAAGTACCATATTACAAAGTTTCACTAGCATCAGAATAGTATTCAAAACAGATTAATGTGCAACATTAATGACTGGTTAAGTGCTCATGGAAAAGGTGTGTTTTTAGTCGTTTTTTTGAAGACAGAGAGTGAGTCAGCTTCACGAATGTAGTTGGGAAGGTCATTCCACCAATGTGGTACGATGAAGCTGAAAGTCCGGGAAAGTGTTTTGGTGCCTCTTTGTGTTGGTACAACAAGGCAACGTTTCTCAGCCGACCGCAGGCTTCTAGTGGGCACATAGCTCTGCATAAATGATTTTAGGTATGCTGGAGTAGACCCAGTGACTGTTCTGTATGCCAGCATCAGAGCCTTGAATTTGATACGTGCTTCAACTGGCAGCCAGTGGAGAGAGATGAGGAGTGGTGTAACATACGCTCTCTTTGGTTCATTAAAGACCAGATGTGCTGCTGCATTCTGGATCATTTGCAGGGGTCTAATTGCACATGCAGGGAGGCCTGCAATGAAAGCGTTACAGTAGTCCAGTCTAGTTATGACAAGTGGCTGGACAAGCAGTTGTGTGGCATGTTCAGAGAGGAAGGGTCTTATCTTCCTGATATTGTAGAGTGTAAATCTACATGATCTTGTGGTCTTTGAGATGTGGTCTGTGAAATTTAGATTGTTGTCGATGGTTACCCCTAGATTTCTGACCGTTTTGGAATTGGCCTCATCCACGACGGTGACAAGTTCAGACGGGAGGTTGAACAGCTAGCTGTCTGGTGCGGTCACAACAACCTTGAGCTGAACAGCACTGTGGCAGCAGTGGAGTCATTCAGGTTCCTGGGCTCTACCATCTCTCAGGACCTGAAGTGGAACACCCACATAGACTCCATTGTGAAGAAGGCTCAGCAGAGGTTGTATGTCCTTCACCAGCTGAGGAAGTTCAACCTGCCACAGGAGCTGCTGACACAGTTCTACTCAGCCATCATTGAGTCTGTCCTGTGTACATCTATAACCGTCTGGTTTGGTTCAGCCATTAAATCATACAGAAGGAAACTACAACGGACAGTCAGGACTGCTGAGAGGATTATTGGTGTACCCCTGCCCACCCTCCAAGACCTGTACGTGTCCAGAGTAAGGAAACGTGCAGGTAGAATCACTCTGGACCCCACACACCCTGCCCACTCCCTCTTTGAATTGTTGCCCTCTGGCCGGTGCTACAGAGCACTGAGTGCCATGACATCCAGGTAATGTAATGTTCTGTGTGCACTTGTTTCTCCTATGACCAAAAAAAATTCAAAAAAATTGTGTACGTGAGAACGCTTGGCAAAAAAGCTCATTCTGATTCTGATTCTGACTATGACACAACATCTCCTATTTCACATCGTCTTGTTATTTCAACTTGTCAAATTGTATTAGTCTTAAATTGCCCAAGTCTCAACTTTTTTGGAGCGTGTTGCAAAAATCTGATTTTAAATTACTGTACATAAAAAAAACAAAAAAAAACAACAACAACAACAAAAAAAAACCTACACAAGGTAAAACATCATATTATGTGTAGTTGTGGTGCTTTCAATATAGCAAAGGGTGAATATAATTTACAAATCATTCCTTTTTGTTTTTATTAGCATTTTTCATACTGTCCCAACTTTTTCGGAATTGGGGTTGTATTAATGGTTTTAGTGTAAAATTGTATCAAGATTATATAAATGTTCTCAACATGATTGAAATGTGTTGAAAATACATCTTCGTCATTAGTCAATAATGCCAGTGTGCAAACTGTGTTTAAAAGTACAGTATTTACACTTTTCGTCTTAGAGAGCTGAAGCTGTTTAAAGCTTTGTGATGGTTTGCACGTGTACACAAGGTGTAATCAGAAAAAATAAGTATGTCTTTGCTGGCTCTATGTATTTGTTTTCCAATTTTTTTTTATTAATTTTTTTTTACTCTTCAAAATCAACATCATCTTCAAATATAGCTGATATGCAAAATGATGTTGATTTTCAGTAAAATTGTCATTTTTGACACAATGCTGCTTAGAAAATAGATTAACCATTTAACTTGTACTACAGGCTTTCCTTACAGTAACATGTTAAATAATCGTTACTTTATTATCACGATAGTTGCAGTGACTGTCTAATCATAATTATTCATATCAATAATACAATTTTTGGTTTTCACCAGTATTTTATTGAAATATTGATTCTGTTTGTATAAAGCAGTCTTACCTGGGATAATATATAAAATCTAAAAATGTAATTAAGAGATCAGTCCTTGCATCAAAAGCAGAACCATAAACAGTGATTTATTATGTACTGGACTGCAGTAATTTATTGTAGGTCTGGACTGTGAAGATCTCTGCATCTGTTGGTGACCTATGGGAGTGAGAAATTTAATCATAACAATGCAATGTGAAAATGTGTAATTTTCAGTAGAAACAGACTGTTTAGAACTTTAGTTTCAACTCACCTCTGTATTTTAAGCAGTCAACAGTGTCATCATTTACAATAACCTAAAAAAAGGCATTTTGGATTAACTGTTAATAAACCTGATCTGACTTGAAATACTTTGTTATACTTTAGTTACTTTGTCATGAAATATTGCAGGAAATGAGAGGCAGACACAAAGTCTGGCCAACCTTTTGTCAGAGGAGCCTTAAAAAAATCGTCCATAAGAGCACACTCCGTTTTAGATTTAAATTCCTGCATCACTTCATCTGGTGTGGTGTCATTATGATCTGCAATGGATGATGGGCATAACTCTTGAATATGTATTAAAAACAGCAAACACATATTTAATTTTTTTTTTATTGTAAATCTCACTTTAAAACTGCCCCATGCTTTGTTGCTAACCGGATCACATCAACTAAAAGTATGTGGCAGCTTTTAAATACTTAAATCACACTTAAAATGTTTGAAAGTCCTTGCATTAGAGAAGCAAATATCTTCCTTTAAATTATTGCCACTTGGTTTAATATTTTATTTCATAATGCAAAAACTTTTATACATTTTTGGTGTGTCCAAATACTGTATTTTCTGGGCCGCTGTACCAAAAACCTCTTGATTAAACATTCGTTTCGGAGGTGGGATACAACATAAATTAAATGTTTGTGTATGTTTTGTTTTCATTGCTGTCTGGTTTAGGAGGAAGTATACGACAATCAAGGATGATACTGACTGAAGAGCAGAACGCTGACTTCATCCTTTGCATTCACCATCAATATTATGATGCATGAGGGGCAGTTTATCCAGTTGCCATCCCAAATCACTGCACCAGCCTCAAAATCTGCTCAGAAAACAGTGACAAAGTTTTAAAGTATGTTAAAAGGATAATTCAACCTAAAATTAAAATTGTCATCATTTACTCACCCTCATGTTGTTTCAAACCCATATTACTTTCTTTCAAGGTGCACAAAAAGAGATAGGCAGTCTCAGTCACCATTCACTTTCATTGGATGAAAAAAAATGCAATAAAAGTGAAAGTTGACTGACTCTGCCAAACATTTCCTTTTGTGTGCCACGGAACAGAGAAATTAATATAGGTTTGAAACAACATGAGGGTGATTAAATGATGACAGAATTTTAATTTTTTGGTGAGCTATCCCTTTAAAAACATAAATGACCAATAACACCAGATTGTGGCAGAAATCAGTTCTATGTTAGCTCTCATTCAATTATTGTGTTTTTAGCAATTGAACATCACCTACCTGTTCTAGACAGGAATGGGTATGTTGCAGTGTAAGCAAAGTACTCCCAAGTTTTTGTTTGACACTCCTCTCCACTGTGATGTCATTAACAAAAATGGTTCACATGTACTTGAATCACATAGAAAATTATAGAACAGCTTATATGATATGTAAATGTATCTGGGTGCATATGTGTCTCTTTCCACTCACCGTGCCTTTTCAGTCACTATCAGAGTGGAGCTTTCGTTTTTCTGGATGTGAAGGATAGAACTGTCAGTGACCCTGAAGTCCTTAATACTATCTTCATCCCATGCTGCTGCTGCCACAAAATACCAAGTGCCCATGTACTGCAATGGAGTGAATACAAATATTTTAATATTAATTGATTTTGGAGTATCTGGAAGGCTGAAAATGTGTCAATTAGACAAAGACAACCCATAAAAAAGAAATATCACATTTGAGATATCTTTAATTAGGGTCCAAGCACTGAAAGTGCAGAGGCCCTATTTTCTTCTAGGAATTATTAGGGCCCAAGCACTGAAAGTGCGGAGACCCTATTGTTCTTTTAAGGATTCTTCTTCTTCTTCTTTTCAAGGTTTTGGTACTTTTGGGGTACTTAACATGCATGAAAACTGTTGAAAGTTTGCACACACATCAGAGTTGTCGGTTATTAGGGCTGGGCAAAGTTTGGGGTGTAGGGGGGCTCTATGAAAATGGCCATTATGGGGGGCTCTGTAGGACCCCATTTTCACCTACAGTCACCAAAATTGGTAGATATATAGATCTCATCAAGCCGGACAACTTTCACGCTGACAGTCATAAGCTCCGTCCAACAGGAAGTCAGCCGTTTTTGATTGTTTGAAAAATGCATGCTCTGGAATTTGAAATTATAATTATAATTAAAATTATAATAAAGAATGAAGTGTTTCACAAGTTTTGACTGGTAGTGTATATTAATGTACTTAGTCCTGTTAAATGTATATGGAGTGTAAAGTGTCCTTGAGCTTGTGGAAAGGCGTTATATAAATATAAATAAAAATTATTATTATTAATAATAATGTCAAATGCCAAATGCATGTACCACCTTGCATTGTTTTCTGAAATTCACCAGGTGGAAATGGACCCCATAATAATGTTGGATATTAAAAGTTTTTATGTCTATTTGTTAATGGTAGATCTGTGGACAAAGTAATGTATTTAGATTTTTGGAGTAAAAAGTAGAAGAAAAAAAGTCACAGATATGGGATGGCATGAGGGTGAGTAAATTATGAGAGAATTTTCATTTTTGGGTGAACTCTTCAAAAGGAGAGCAAATTGCTTCTCAAATTCAATGAGCTATGAAAAGAGCAACCCCTGGGGAATCTTATTTTACCTCAGAGAAGGCCCACGAGGTAAACTGCACAATACAATACTCTATATGTATCAGATTTTTTAACTTATAAAAACTCTGATATATATTTTATATATGGTCTGTTTTAACACATATTTACAGATCACTTGAGAAATTTGGGGTTTGGATAATTCTGTCATTTAAAGTGCATGTTGTCAGGTTTACCTTTCCTACCTGTAGAGCTAAAAGCTTTTACTTTAAAGCTCTTACCTGATCAGTACTTATAACAGGAAAGGAGAGTGGAGCTGGAGGAAGACATGGTATCACACCTTGCATCCCTGTGTATATCAAACTCACTACTGAGCCGAAAATACCCCACAATGTGCCAAGCATAGTTGCTTCAATAAGATCACCTGTGTTACACAATGAATCCTGATTCCTTCTAACTGAATGATGCTATGACAGTGACTTTTTAAAACAGTGCTCAAGGGGTACTGTCACCCACCTACAGTTTGTTGCCCTTATGTCTGTTTGTTGAACATCCAGCAGTGGTTGATGGTGTGTTTGTCCGGGCAATGTGCAAGTCAGTAAACCCTAATATGCTCCAGAAAAATCACACAGACAAATGGACGATGATATGACCAATAGCTTTATTCTCGAATAATTTTGCTGACTTCCTCTGATTCCTCAGAAAAAGATTTATGTTTGTCACATAAATATTTATACATTTTTCAGTTGTTGTTTTTTTTTTAATTTTTTTTATTTAGAGCCAAAAAGGCCTCTACAGTAACTATTTATTACAGTATTTATTTATTCTTTTGGCTCCAGGAGCATCCATTTTTAATGGGGCACCAGTGTTATGTCCCTCACTTATTCTGATCCTTTTAAAGGGGTCATGACATGAAGAATAACATTTTCCTTGATCTTTCGACATGTATAAGAGGTCATTGTACTATAAAAACAGAACTGAAAAATTCCTCCTTAATAGAAAAAGAGCATTTATTTAAACCATGTTGCAAAAACGGCTTATTTGGAATTTGTAGAACTTGTGACGTTACAAGGACCAAATATTTCTGCATATGACTGCCTCTTCTGCAAGACATCAATATTTTTCGTCATTGCACCCTTGGCCCTACCCACTGGTGCTCAGTCAGTCACACAGGTGAAGAGGAGAGAGATGGGCCTGTCATGTGAGATTCACACAAAGGGGACTTTTACTGGACACTTTCAAGTGCCTATCTGGATTTAAATGTTTTTCTACATAAACATGCATGGCTTTGACCATTGTCATGCCTCTCGTGCCACTTTTAAAAGACACAATGTCAAATAATAAATCTAAGAAGGACACCCCCATTCTTGTTCATCTTGCTGTTTGCTGTCTTGCTTTTGTGCTGTTTTGAAGGCGTCCTGGACCATTTTTGCACCCATCTGTGCTATTTTTAATTGTTGGTCATTTGTAAACATGGACTAGATGGACATCTTTGATCGTATTGATGCGTTTCCGCACAACACCTGTTTAAGAGCGGTACAAGTGAAATTTCTAAAAACGTGTCTCATTCTGCGGCTGCCACTTACTGGGAGAAATGCATGCAGTCCTGTGTGTAAAGAAACTAGGAAAATGCTGAATGTCACTCTGGTGAAGATGTGCATCTCTTCTTTGGCCTGTTGAAGCACCCAACATCACAGTGGATTGTATTACACTTGCGTATTCAGAACATTTCAGCGTGGATTGTGTGTGTTTTCGGCTCATATCAGCATGTATTGCTTGTGAAACAATCACAATATGATTCAAGCGTTGCAAAAGAACTGTTATTAAAAGATGTTGCAGTTAAAATTGGACTTTTCGACGAAACACCATAAGTAATCAATTCTATTCATGAATGTTTCAAATGTCATGACTGTTTGATAGTTTATCCTGTGCTTGAGTGAACAATCTGATACATTCAGTTGAAATGTGTTGAGTGTACGTTATGTTTTAACCCTGAAATGTGGTTTTATAATGTTGTGTGGAGTTTGTTCATTTTCTTCTGATTGAGTTAAAAAAATGGCTGATTTTGAGGGGCTGCACGATGTTAGCCAATCACAGCAGTGGATGTTTACAGTGAAGTCTTAAAGGGCCAGACAGCTTAAAACTGATAAAATATGATAAAACAGGCAACATGTAAAGATTTTGCCAAAATGACTTTTTAATTTTTGCAGTGATATGAAAGAAAGAACACATTATATAGTGATAGCATAACCCTGTTTGTGACCTTCACTGTCATATAAGCATTTAAGGAAATTTGGTTTCCATATGTGTTGGTTTTTAATTTAGTATTTGTAGTTTCTCATCCAGAATAATTTGTGCTATTTATTTATTCATTCAAAGCAACATTCTAAAGAGACAATTCAAAGATCAGATATTAGAAGCCCTTGTGCAAGCTGGTATACAAAGGCATTATTCTTTACTGCGGGTCGGTGAGTTTCTTGCCACGTCCATACAGCAGCAGAATATGGTTGTCAGGCCAGTTTTATTTGTATTTAGAGTGCTAAATACAGTTCAGTCATGATAACTTTTTGGACTTTTCTGACACACTGATAGGATATTGGTCTTGGTGTACTAGATTTGCTACGCTAATGCTGCTGCTGCAGAGCAAGTATGTAGACTTTCTACAGCTAAAACATACACAGGCATGCAGAGATAAGCATGCTGCTACACAATTAGACATTGGGCACTTTATTAGGAACACTATTGTCCTAATAAAGTGCCCAACACGGTCTTCTGTTGTTGTAGCACATCCGCCATGTGTTGTGCATTCTGAGATGCTATTCTGCTCACTACAATTGTACAGAGCATTTATCTTAGTTACTGTAATCCTTCTGTCAGATCGAACCAGTCTGGCCACTCTCCATTGACCTCTCTCATCAACAAGGCATTTCTGTCTGCAGAACTGCCACTCACTGGATATTTTTTTGTTTTTGGCACCATCTGAGTCAACTCTAGAGACTGTTATGTGTGAAAATCCCAGGAGATCAGCAGTTACAGAAATACTCAAACCAGCCCGTCTGGCACCAACAATCATGCCACGGTCCAAATCACTGAAATCACATTTTTTTCCCCCATTCTGATGGTTGATGTGAACATTAACTGAAGCTCCTGACCTGTATCTGCATGATTTTATGCATTGCACTGCTGCCACACGATTGGCTGATTAGATAATCGTATGAATAAGTAGGTGTACAGGTGTTCCTAATAAAGTTCTCAGTGAGCGTGTCTTCATAATTAGTCATTATTATTCAGGGATGCAAACTCATGAGAGGTGAAAAAGGTGAGAAAGTCATAGCAGGTGTTCCAGATTTATATTTTCAGTTGATTTGTTTGTTGTATTGATGTTCCTGCTTCTGGACTTTAGATTGTTGGGAATTTGTGGAGAATTAGTCTGGATAAAATCTACAAATAAAGTAAAATCATCATGGTGTTAATAATACAAATGTGCAAGTTATGTTATATCTTACACTTTGTACTCTTAGAGATGACAACAGAAAGATTTAGCTTCAGCATTGTGCAACTCAGAATCATAGGGCAGAATCAAGTGGGCTTTACTAATGAATTACACCTCTTTTCTCACACTAAATTGTATTTTGCCACTTAATTCTACATTAAAATTGTAACTCTTTTATACAGTCACTTACAATTATTAGAATAATCATGAAATGTTACGTTAAATATTTTCAATAAATTTTTTTTTTTTTTAAAGCTGTTTAGAAACGTTAATCGGTGATGTTGAATCAGTGCAACAAGCTTTCCCTCACTGTAACATGATAGCTAATTGTCAATTTTTATGATGATTTTGTTAAATATAATTCATCTGTATTTCAGTAATTGACAAATTACATGGACATTTAGGTGCTGTGACTGTTTAACATTTGTAATTAACTCATCGTTTACAGTTAAGAGACCTATGGTGTGACATATGCATTTTTTAAATTACAAACATTTCACGTTGTTTTTCGATTAGATGTAAAAAAATAAAATAAAAATGGAAATCATAACAAAATATATAAAAAAATTAAAAAAACATTTTTTTTAGATATAGCAGTCACAATGGCTTAAAACTAGACGCTTGGAGACACAAACACTCTTCCTTGAATTTGTTTATTTCTATTAAATAAAACAAATTAATGCAGTGTTTCTCCAGTGACTAGCTGCAAGTATAAATGTAAAATCTATAGTTCTATCTAATTTAGATCATAACAAAACTCTTCATTGAAATAGCCACACATTTTCCTGTACACTTTCAGTACATCTACTCTATGTGCAACAGTTAGTGGGTATCTGACTTTTTGTGTACATGCTCTTTTTAAGAGTCTTTGTTTCTTCTAATATTGATGTACAATTGTTGGCTTTCATATGGTTTCCCTGCAGTGTGTATAATGCACACAGGTTTTAACTCACTGACAGAGCTGCTTTAATTTTTCTATAACATGTTTGAGAATGCAGGTCTGACCACTGCATAACTACAATCAGGACTGGCATGTTAACTCTTCAAACATTTTAATTAAATTAATGTCTTTCATTAAATCTCTTCTGTATAATGCAAGATGCAGGACACCTCCACCAAACATCTTTCCAACTGAATAAATAAGAGGAAAAAAATCTTAAACAACAAAACTGGTTTCCAGCTTTCTCTGTGTTGTGAGCACATGTATACTCTCTAGGGATGTGTTTCATTTCACTCATGGTGGTGTTTCCTGCTGTGTGTGTGTTGCTATATGTGAGAGCGTGTGTAAGTCAGGGTGGTGTTTCTTGGTGTGTATGCGTAGGTATTGTTTTCCTGCAAATCGTTTTCCACAGTGGGTGCACTTGTATGGTCTCTCTCCAGTGTGGACAGTCTGGTGAGCCGTGAGGTGGCCAGACTGCGTGAAACGCTTCCCGCACTGCTCACAGCGGTACGGCCGTTCACCAGTGTGTATGCGCATGTGTGTGTCCAAACTCTGCGACGTGGTGAAACTCTTCCCACAGATTGAGCAAATGAAGTGTCTTTTGCCAGCTTCGACTCCCCGTAGAGCGCCCAACCGCCCATAGAGACTCAGCCCCGAGACGTTCCCCAGAGCAACCAGTCGCTGTGCAGCAAACAAAGGTGAATTAATGGATACAAGGGGATCTGAGCCACCAACCGTCTGTGGGGAGGTTTGTGAATGCGTGAGTGTGTTACGGACAGAATGTGTGGCCCAGTCGGAGACTGTGTCCAGATCAGCCGTCACACAAAAGTCTTCCTGAAACACTCGATGGAGATGGGAGGGACGAGTCTCTGATGTACTGTGTGCGAGGGAAAAGGAGGCATCATCGGCACCCGTCAAATCGATACTGGAGTGCTGGGATTCATCAGCACCAGAGTGTGTGTCTGCAAATGCATGCGTATGAGAGTGTGTGTCATTGTCAGGGGAATGTGGGAGTGTATGAGTGTGTGTGTCATGCACAGGGGAATGTGCAAGTGTGTAAGTGTCCTGACAAGAGAGCTCAGCAACATCTGGTTTAGGAGAGTCATGAGTTACTGCAGAGACGCTTTCAACATCATCATCGTCGTCATCATCTGTAAAAACACACAAGCAAACACAGTATGTTACACATCACACTCATCTGGAAGGATTAGGTATTAAAGGTCAGGTGGATCATTCCTACTACGCAGAATATTTTCATCTCCCCATCATATGGGTTAATATATTGGATAACAAATGTATCTCACAATTTTCAAAGACAGAAATGATCAGTAATCATTCAATAGTTCTTTTCACCCTAACTATTGATATCACAACATTTCTACTACTACTTTATAACTAATTTCACAACTTTGGTTTGAGAGGATGTTGCCATTTTAAACAAACATATATTACTGTGCAAAAGTTTTAGGCACATAAGATGTTTCACAAAAGCATTTGTCTTAAGATGGTTATTTATGGAGTGGTGGTGGCGTAGTGGACTAAAGCACTGAACTGGTAAGCAGAAGGTTGTTGGTTCGATCCCCACAGCCACCACCATTGTGTCCTTGAGCAAGGCACATAACTCCAGGTTGCTCCAGGGGAATTGTCCCTTAATAAGTGCACTGTAAGTCGCTTTGAATAAAAGCATCTGCCAAATGCATATATGTAATGTAAATATTTATATCTTCAGCTTTAGTGTGTCAATAGGAAATATAAATGTTAGACTCCCAAACATTACTTTTGCAAATAGAAAAGATTGGAATAAAAGAACAGGGAGCCCTGCAACAGATGTCATGGCCCCAACAAAGCCCCCCACTGAACATCGTGTCAGTCTGAGATGACATAAAGAGACAGAAGCAGTTGAGAGAGCCGAAATAGATAGAAGAACTGTGGCGAATTCTCCAAGAAGCTTGGAACATCCTATCTGCCAACAGCCAAGGAAAACTGTGTCCAGGTGTACCTAGGAGAATCGGTGCTGTTTTAAAGGCAAAGGTGGTCACACCGAATATTGATTTAGCTTTTTTATGTTTACTGGACTTTGTTTGTCATTAAGTGACAAATGAAAACTATTTATGTCATTATTTTTGAAGACATCCTCACTATGCAAATTTTTCACAAGTGCCTAAAACTTTTGCACAGTACTTTAAGTTCTTATGACATCATCCTCCAGGAAAAGGCATCAAGTTTAGTAGGAAAATATCAGCACAAACATCTATCAAATATTAGGAATTAACTGAACAAGGAGTCTTTTTTTAACATTTACGAATGGGGCCCCATTCACTTTTGTTGTTAAGTGCCTCACTGCAACCTTGATTTTTGTTTTTAAGAAAAGGAGGGACAAATTAAAAAAATTTTTTTTTAATAATCAACATTATGCCACAAATGCTTTAGATTGAGCTTAAAGCTTAAGTATGTAAATTTTTTAGTGTTAAAATACTTTCCTATCCTAGCTTAATATGAAGAAACAACTGTAAGTCATTCATAGGTTAATTTTCTTGAAAACTGTAAACACTGTGGTGCTAAAATATTCCCGTTTGTTTTGAGCGACACGCTTAGACCCCACCCAACAATGTTAGTCAACCAATGGCGTGAGTTAGGGGCGGGGCTATTAGACGTTTCAACAACAGCAGATGATAGCTAAATTCGGAAAGCTGTTTTGAAAATATTGTTTATTTTTGTAATTCCGTTTGGTGGCGCTAGTATCACAGAAATTACATACTTCAGCTTTAACTTGATTTGAAGCCGCGATATAATGTTTAAATTACAAAACATCCATATTCATTCATGAGTTCAAACAATACTGTATAACAGAAATGACTGGTGACTCACCTGCCAGCGGCTGCTGCTCGAGACCCTCCACTTTAATCTGCATCTGGATCAGATCTACTTCCTCGCGTGACTGGAAACAGATAAATAAGAAACAAACGTAAACCTTGAGGATTTTTTATACACATTGTTTTACAACCACAATATCAAAACAAAACAAGTGATCATCTCGCCTCCGCCACGGAGCTCCGGCTCGTGGATTCTCCGCCTCCGGACGTTTTTCTGCTCACGGGCGCTTCGCCAATATTACTGTCACACCGACCGTCTCGCAGTGCCGTTTTCTCGTCGCTGTAGCCCCGCGCCGCAACGATGGACTCTATGAGCTGAAGTTTCCGTCTTAGCTCCTCGTTCTCCTTCTTATGGCGCGAGATCTCGATGTGTAAAACGGCGTAACCGTCATCCACGAGCTCGCAGATCTCCGCCACCGCCGCGCGCGTCAGCGTCTCCATGATGGTCGCGAGCTGGGTGTGAAACGCCCGGTAACTCGCCATCCTTGCCTTACCTCAGCGTTTGGGCCACCAGAAGGTCCCTCGGGCAAGTGTATTTCAGTGCCAAATTAGATTACGGAAAGTGTTTTGGTCTCTGCTCTAAACGTGATATTTTCTTGTTTTGTTTTTCACTTCGAAACGGCGTAACGCTTTGAGACTGTTGCTAGTGGAGGCTGATGTCGGTTCCGGGGGTGGGGCTTTGCCCAGATATTATGTCAAAATAAAAGTCCTTGTAGCATTACATAAATATTCCGAGTCCAATACAAGTTAAACTCAATATACAGCATTGGTGGCATAATATTGATTTCCTCAACTAAAATAAATAAAATAAATTGAAAAAAAAAAAAAAACACTACATGTCCCTCTTAAAAAAAAAAAAAAAAGAAAAAAAAAAAGAAGGAAAATCTGGATTCCAGTGAAGCAGTGGAAGACACAAGACAAACAATACACGTGTTGACATGTTTTCATTGTGATAAAATCGATTACTAACCTTTTCTGTGTAAAGTTATAGCCAATTTAACAACTTAAAAATTATAAGCTTCACATTTCTGCCTTTAAAACCTCACCAAAAAAAAAAAAAAAAAAAAAAAAAAAAAGCCTCTTCACTTACATGGTAAGTGCCTCACTGTAATTCCGATTTTTGCTTTTTTTTTTTAAGAAAGGAGGGACGAGTGGAAAATACTTTCAGTGGTAATCAACATTATGCCACAATTGCTGTCACTTGAGCTTAAATTGTATTGAACCTGGAATATTCCTTTAATGAAGTCCCAGTCATAAACAGAGAATGTACCTCTTAATTTTTTAAAATATTTTTTTTGCAATAAAATGTCTGATGAACGACTACATTCACACTTAACATTACCAAATATTACTACATAAAACACAAATTATTTTAACTGCTTACACTGTTTTGCACCAAAATAAAAACCAAGTACTTTACAACTGTTAAATTTAGGCCTATTATCGTCCTACTTTGCATGCCTGTGATCAGCACATTAACCAGTCTTTCTTCATGGTCACCTGCAGCACAGGTTTCACCAGAACAGTTGACCAAAACATGCCTAAA
This sequence comes from Myxocyprinus asiaticus, assembly GCF_019703515.2. Lineage (NCBI taxonomy): Eukaryota > Metazoa > Chordata > Actinopteri > Cypriniformes > Catostomidae > Myxocyprinus > Myxocyprinus asiaticus. Next base: position 43,233,621 of record NC_059349.1, read on the forward strand.
ATGTCAAAAGGTCGATATCAGCTTCTTGTTAATAGAACAGTTGTATATAGGCAATCACACACACACACAACTGTCCTGTTGTACAATGCAAAAGCACTTTTGCTCAAGCAATATTGCTTAAATGTATTAGACTAGTAAATTTCCACATTCCAAGAGTGATTTAATTAAAATTCAGGAGACTCCGGTTCAATTATTTGGGTAGAGATTTACTGGACTCCCACTGCACATATTCTCCTCAGTTGCAAAACAACAACTGCTTCCCCATTAATCTGTACTCAGATCTGTTTTTTTGTTTTGTTTTTTTAAAAAATGTAGAATTCAAATTCATGATCATGCACATGATCTATATGGCACATTCTGCACGATATCAGACACTTGGGATAATTACATTACTAACATTTCAATAGCAAATTCTTTCATTTTTAAACTGTGTTTCCATCTGTAGAAAGAATAACTACAGAATATAGAACAATTATTTATTAATCATAGCATAAGGATAGGATGCATAAATCAGAGAGAAAGAACAAGTGAGCAAGACTGCATTTATCTTCGGCTGTTGGTACCAGATTTCCTCTTTCCAGAAAGGAGATGTTTAGGTTTGAGATCAAACACATGGCGGTCAGATTCACCCTTCCTGCCCTGTTTGTTCATATCCTTCTGTGAGCTCTTCATCATGGTCTTCACCTTCTTCAACATCTGGGGTAAAAATAAGGAGACAGTCTGATGAACACGTTTCTTTGAAGAACATGTGAAAAATCTTTCTCTATAACTTGCTATATTGACTTAACATCTTTGTTAATGTGGGCGATTACAGAACTGTTATGAGTGTTTCTTATAGGTTAAAACAAAGAATGCTAAAGGTGATGTGGGCGGTACCTTAGCATCTCTGACACCTGATTGGTGCCGTGGTGGCTTTGAGGCACTCTGGCTGCGAGTGCGTGATGTCGGTGGTGCTGACAATTCCCTCTTCCTCTTTCGGACCAGAGAGCGAGATCTCCAAGCATAATGAATCTACAGGGACAAAATGTGAACACAAAAATGCTTAGAGAACTAGTGGTCGACCGATATGGGTTTTTTAATGGACGATGCCAATATCCAGAAAGCAGGGTAGCCGGTAGGCCGATAAAATGCAGATATACAGGTGCATCTCAATAAATTAGAATGTTGTGGAAAAGTTCATTTATTTCAGTAATTCAACTCAAATTGTGAAACTCGTGTATTAAATAAATTCAATGCACACAGACTGAAGTAGTTTAAGTCTTTGGTTCTTTTAATTGTGATGATTTTGGCTCACATTTAACAAAAACCCACCAATTCACTATCTCAAAAAATTAGAATATGGTGACATGCCAATCAGCTAATCAACTCAAAACACCTGCAAAGGTTTCCTGAGCCTTCAAAATGGTCTCTCAGTTTGGTTCACTAGGCTACACAATCATGGGGAAGACTGCTGATCTGACAGTTGTCCAGAAGACAATCATTGACACCCTTCACAAGGAGGGTAAGCCACAAACATTCATTGCCAAAGAAGCTGGCTGTTCACAGAGTGCTGTATCCAAGCATGTTAACAGAAAGTTGAGTGGAAGGAAAAAGTGTGGAAGAAAAAGATGCACAACCAACCGAGAGAACCGCAGCCTTATGAGGATTGTCAAGCAAAATCGATTCAAGAATTTGGGTGAACTTCACAAGGAATGGACTGAGGCTGGGGTCAAGGCATCAAGAGCCACCACACACAGACGTGTCAAGGAATTTGGCTACAGTTGTCGTATTCCTCTTGTTATGCCACTCCTGAACCACAGACAACGTCAGAGGCGTCTTACCTGGGCTAAGGAGAAGAAGAACTGGACTATTGCTCAGTGGTCCAAAGTCCTCTTTTCAGATGAGAGCAAGTTTTGTATTTCATTTGGAAACCAAGGTCCTAGAGTCTGAAGGAAGGGTGGAGAAGCTCATAGCCCAAGTTGCTTGAAGTCCAGTGTTAAGTTTCCACAGTCTGTGATGATTTGGGGTGCAATGTCATCTGCTGGTGTTGGTCCATTGTGTTTTTTGAAAACCAAAGTCACTGCACCCGTTTACCAAGAAATTTTGGAGCACTTCATGCTTCCTTCTGCTGACCAGCTTTTTAAAGATGCTGATTTCATTTTCCAGCAGGATTTGGCACCTGCCCACTCTACCAAAAGCACCAAAAGTTGGTTAAATGACCATGGTGTTGGTGTGCTTGACTGGCCAGCAAACTCACCAGACCTGAACCCCATAGAGAATCTGTGGGGTATTGTCAAGAGGAAAATGAGAAACAAGAGACCAAAAAATGCAGATGAGCTGAAGGCCACTGTCAAAGAAACCTGGGCTTCCATACCACCTCAGCAGTGCCACAAACTGATCACCTCCATGCCACGCCGAATTGAGGCAGTAATTAAAGCAAAAGGAGCCCCTACCAAGTATTGAGTACATATACAGTAAATGAACATACTTTCCAGAAGGCCAACAATTCACTAAAAATGTTTTTTTTTTTTATTGGTCTTATGATGTATTCTAATTTTTTGAGATAGTGAATTGGTGGGTTTTTGTTAAATGTGAGCCAAAATTATCACAATTAAAAGAACCAAAGACTTAAACTACTTCAGTCTGTGTGCATTGAATTTATTTAATACACAAGTTTCACAATTTGAGTCGAATTACTGAAATAAATGAACTTTTCCATGACATTCTAATTTATTGAGATGCACCTGTATAACACAACTTAATATAGTAAATAACAAACATAAAATTGCACACAAAAAACCCCTCTTATTTAGCACTGTATTTACTCACACAAAAGAATCTAAAAAAAGAATATTTTATTTTAAATTGTAGATAGCAGTTTCTTCTGATTTCTGTTCAGTCATAAAAAATTTTTTGCACATTAAGAAATTGTTAATATATTAGGAAGGAGGACATAAGAGCATACACAGTAGTCCAGCAACCATAGATGGCATGTCCATGTTACCAATCACATTTTCTCAAAAAATACTGAATCAAATTAATTGTACAGACTGTGCATAGTGAATAAGACATTTACTTATAGCACACGTGAAGCGCTTTTACTTTGAAATTGCACCAGAGACTATTTAGCACCAGAGACTATTCTATTAAAATGAATGGGAAAAATTTGAATGCCCAACTGCAGTCAACGGCTGTAAATAGGAAGTCCGCCTTAGAGGTAAAAGAGCCAATCACCTTTTAGATACAGACACTGCCAATCAACCTGGACGCGCATGCGCACTGGCTATAAAAGCTGGGAAAATTACTTTTTTGGGGGTAATCTGAGGTAAAGAAGCTCCATTTATGATACCCGTGTTCTCATATGTTACTGTTGATTTAAAATATGTTCTTTGATCATAATCATGACCAACCGTTTTGGAGATTTTGGTCTTTCTCCATTCAAGTAGAAAGGGGCTGCACTTTCATGACTGGAAATAGCCTCCCGAGAGCGTTCCAAACATGGCCGACAGCGGACTGACTTGCTAGAAAGACTTTGGTCGCACTCACGCTCTCGTGCGTATCCAGCGTGAGCCTCAATCTCCTGACAGTTTAAACGGCCTGGATCGCCTGCTTGGATTGTCGTCATGATTTGTAAATCAGAGTAACTTTTGATCCTGAAGTTTTGATTCTGGCTGATAGAATACATGCTTCAGAGGAAGATATTAGATGAGCGCTCGATGGAAAGAAAACGCTGGATTTTCGTGAGGTTCGTGAATTACACCTGTTTAAACGAGATATCTGCATATAATAAAAGTTTAATTTATATTTGCCTTTTATAATTAGAAAAGTGACAGGGAACTGTTGAGGAGTTAGAATACGTGCTTTAGAGGAAGATAAAAGAGCACTTCACAGGATGCTGAAGTTATGTGAGGTTGGTTTATTACATCTGTTTAAATGAGATATGTGCATATTTGCAGACAGTATATTATATTCATTTTATTGATATTTGCCTTTTTATCATTAGACAAGACAGTTAAAAGTTACAGGGAACTGTTGAGGAGAGAGATGGAGAATGAAACAGGCGAGCACTTTAATATTATGAGCTCAAATGCGTCTGCCGCGGCTCTGATATGTGGATCGCTTAAATGACACTGTGTTGCACACCAGTCTATTATTGTAGTAACAAGATGGCACGTAACAATAAAACGAACTGTAACTGCTCGTTTACATGTCTCAGTCACTTCACATGCAAGCAGCCGATTCTCGGCGCCCTCAAGAAACAAATCGGGCAAAGGGGAAAATTTATCGGCCGATGCGATAATTAAAAAAGTCAGAATATTGGCCATTTTATCAGCCTGGCCGATATATTGGTCGACCACTATAGAGAACACAAGTTATCGTTATGAACAAATAACTTACAGAATCAACCAACCAGAGTATGGAAAGAGTATGCAATTATATGAGATGTTCTTACATCATCTTTATCTGTCATGTCCAAACTTAGATCACCCAGCTCCTTCTCCAGAGTCGCTCTCTCCATCTGCAAACACATATCAATCAAATCAACACATCTATAAACCAGCTAATTAATGAACAATTTGTTTCTTAAAGGTGCACTCAGTACTTTTTAAAAATAGGTTTAAAATGATGTACTTAAGACTCATGTTGGACCTGTAGAATTATTCTTAATGGCACCAGCGCATTAGGATCACAACACCAGGAAAATACTACTCGCCTTATCTCAGTAACCCCCATGTTATTGAACCGTTTTGCTCACAGAATAAATTAATTAGGGCTGACTTCAAATAGTGATTTTCTACAATGGTATCAGTAAAGGAAAATGTTTGTTATTACATAATGCTGCATCTAAGTGTGATAAATCCAAGACCAATGAAATATGACAACCAGGATTGGGACGTTACTTTTAAAATGTATTCAACTACAGATTACAGAATGTTATGATTATAAACAAGTTAATAACAAGTGAAAAAAAATCTACCAGTACAGTAAGACAAAATACACTTATATTAAAAATACATTCTCTGAAAAAGGTCTAAATATTTTATGCAGTGTTGCTTCTAAAACAAGAGAAAGCAAATTTATCTTGTTTTAAGGATTTTTAGATATTTTTACAGAGAAACAAAACAAAAAATTCTCATTAAGAATAAGATTTTTGCCGTGATATCAAAGGTCTTAGTAGAGAAAATAAAATTATGATCTAACGTGGATTTTCTTGATTTGATCCTGCCTGGTAACTGGTGTGTGTAGCATTTTAGCTTAGCATAAAGCTAAATATTCACATGAAAATCTACATAAGGTTTCTTTCTATTGCAACTGCTCAAAACATACCTCAAACTTACTTCTCTGTCTGCTCGTATAAATGTATCACATTTTAAGGATGTGTTTCACCGCTGTTTTAACACTCATTGGATCGCATAATTTATATTAATAAAGGTTTTTCAACTGAATAGACTAAATATTAAATGAAACAAATGACAATAAAATGCAAAATAATCTCTCCAATAATCAAAATATTTTTGAATGTAACTATATTCTGATTACCAACTATTTAAATTGTAACTTTAGTGGAATACAGTTACTTATATTTTGTATTTTAAATACGCAAACAGTTACATGTATTCCGTTACTTCCCAACCCCGATTATAATTTAGATTGGATTAACAACCAGTATAAACCTATTCGCTGTAAATTCACTATTTAGCAATGAAATGAGATATTCTGGAAAGAGAGGCAGACCTTCTTGGCTGTGCGGGGCATCCTGGGTCCCTGAGTGTCTTTCTCTTTGGACTCGAAAATCTTCAGTTTCCTTTTCTCTCGAATCTGACTGGCCAGCTGCTGGATTTCCTTCATCTCCTCATCTTCACTCTCTTCCTCAGAGTCATATTCTCCGGCCTGCTCGCGCAGTTCCTCTTCATGTTCCAAATCCACCAGCCTCTGATATAGAGAGAAAAAGACAGAGAAATTCAGAACATATCATCTGAAATAAGAGGTGTATTATGACATCATGACGTCTGATTGGGTTTCAAACCTTCATGATCTCCGGGTCGATGTAGTCAGCAATATTGTGTCCCTCCCAAACCTCAGGAATCTTTTCCTGCTTCTCATCTGGATTTACCAAATCCCAGTATTCTAAACACACATCGACAGACATCCTTTTAGTCATGACTGCAGCATGAATGTGTATGTGTACATACAGGCTATGCATTTTATACTCCGTAGGTCCAGTGTGTAGTAGTCTCCCAGCTCCATCTCCAGGTCTTTCTCCAGTCTTTCTTCACAAAAGATAACCAGTGCTTTTATTATGAGACATGCCAATACTGAACACATCTCAGTCATAGAGGGAATGGCAAAGTAAGGAGTGCGTGTTTGTACCTTTTGGTCTCTCTTGGTAGGCACTGCCAGGTGGAGTCTGTTCAAAACCTCATGGACCTTTTTGCCTTTCATCTTTGTGTCCACGCGGTGAGCCAATAGCCAATCACATGCCTGTAAATAAACAAGCAATCACACTCTTAAGGCCCGTTCACACCAAACAGTTTTTTCAGAGTGATTGTTCATTCTGAATGAGCTTTTGAACAGGAACATTGGATTCCCATGGCGCTATTCAAACCGGGTTTGACAAATCTTTTGTTGACAATCTGAAGGTTTTATTATGGAGAGTGGTTCGATTTTTTTTTTCTTCTTTGTACTGCAAAACCCGGTCTGTTTTTGGAAGTCTGCTTATGGTTTTTTGTCTTAATGTACATTATTTTATATGTTTTTCACTGTGCCCGTTATATTCTCATGGCATTAAATATAGCAGCGAGGTTCGACAAATGGTTTGCACCAAGCTCGTAGTAAAATATCCCATAAAAAGACTCTTTACATGCAATGTTTTACTGTTGACAAACAAATTGCAGAACCACACTGCTATTTTTATTGCAAGGATACTATAACAAAATATTGCAATAATTTAAATAAAGAAAACACAGTGCGCCAGTATTTTATATTATTTTTTAATATTATGCATCATATTTTCTACTATACTGGTTATTCTTAATGTACATTATTCCACATGTATTTATATAACTGTACCTTTTGTTATATTATCCAGGCATTATAAAAAGAGAAGTTAGGTTCGGGAGTCCATTTGGTATATACTCGTAGCAAAACGAGTATTTGCAAAAATAAATATGCTACAGTGCTCTATATTCATCTCACTCGCATAAAACATAGATATATACTCCTCAAAATGCATCAACACCATGGAAAGAACATAATGAAACAGTTATGCCAAATTAGGTAAATAAATGCTTATTGCTAGCAAATATATTAATCTCTTAACAGCTGGAGGCAAGAGGTCCTCGCTGCGGACTGTAGCCCGATGACGTAGTGGATTTCATCCGCTACGTCACGGACATCCATTACGTAGTGGAGCCGGTAGCTGTGATATACTGGATGTTTTAATGCAAACATTTTCAGCGTGTACAGTATATAGAATTATGTGTAAATAAAAAGTGAGAGAGTGTAATAATTATTGTATTTCCTTAACCTTAAACTTTTTTTATATTAGTAGTATAGTATAGCGTACTAATAACTTTTGAGCATCGGGGATTTTAGTCTTCTAAAGACTATGAGATGTTGCTGAATTATGGATGATGACTATTATATGTTTTTTATTATTTGTTTGTTCAGTTTCGAAAACATATACAGTTCTATTTCTTTGATTTGGGATTAAAATCTTATTTTATACTCTTTCACGTATATCACAGAGGGACAAAGAAATAATATAGCTTTTATTTGATTCATACATTAATGATTATAACATGCCGATGACTGCTTCTACACATCTATGAAACAACATCTCTATAAAACAAGAGAATTATACAGTTACAGATAGATATTTTCAGTCTCTAAACCTTACAAAACAAAAAGGACAAATAAAAATGTGTAGGCTAGTAGATTTTTATGTTCAAAACTTAACAAAATGGCATAATCCAAAGTTATGTGGATTATGGACAACACATATATTATATAAAATATGACTTGCTTGAAATAACAAGAATAAAAAGAAGAAAACGTTTATTTTTATGTATCCTGCAATGGTCGATTATGATACGGCACAAGTAGAGCGGTTTTGTGGAGATAAAATACAAAACATTGAATATATCCAGTATTTAAAATAAACTCCAAACTTTGAAGCTGCCAGAGAGAAACAAACATTTATTATATGGATGAATTTATTAAACATTAAAGCTTATATAGACACAGATCTACTGGCAGACTTTTAGTTATCCACTAGGCTAATATAACCTGTCAAACAAAATTGCGTATAGTCTATATGCCGTACTGACAACACTAAATAACATAATATTGTAAAGAGAATCTAATATAATGTGTAGCTGTGGGCACTTCGACTACGTAGTGGATTAAATCCACTACAGTCAGGAGCGAGGAGTCTCTCTGAAGGTGCGAGGAAGAGACTGGTATAAATGTTTACAGAACAGCAACAGCGCCGCCTACTGTACACGAAATGAAAAGTTTTCGTTTCATTTTTTTAAGGACTTTTAACAGACCTTTCATCGGAAATTCATCCTGCAAAATTGTTACGGATTTGATGTGAACAGGCCTTTACGCTTTACAACTCATGCATGAAACTGATTGACTGTTTTCAGTGAGCGTGTGAGAGATTAAAGCTGATTGGCTGTTCTTACCTCCATCTTCACCTGCATCACTCCCTGTTCTGTCAGAGAGCTGGTTTCAATCACTGTAATCCCATCAGCAGAGATTTTCTATACAAACACAGATCTCAGTTTCAGCACTACTCCAGAATGTCTTAAAGGAATATTCCAGGTTCAAAACAAGGTAAGCTAAATCGACAGCTTTTGTGGCATAATGCTGATCACTACAAAAAACTATTTCCTTTTCTTAAAAAAGAAAATAATAAAAAAAAAAGAAGAAGCAAAAATCAAGGTTACAGTGAGTCACTTACAATATTTGGAGGTTTTAAAGACAGAAATGCAAAGCTTATAATTTTATAACAGCACTTACATTAATTCTTCTGTTAAATTCATGTATTATTTGAGCTGTAAAGTTGTTTAAATCATCATGTTTACAGTCTTTTTAGGGTTTGAAGACATTACATCGCCATTGCAACGAGGTTGTAAAATTGGCTATAACTTTACAGAGAAAAGTAAGTGATTATCACATTAAAATCATATTAACACGCATACTGTTTACATCTTGTGGCTATACTTTTTAAACGGATAGTATTTTTTACATGTGTACAGATTGGCCCCATTTACTTCCATTGTAAGTGCCTCACTGGAACCCAGAATTTTCAAATGTATCATAAAACCAGTCCATGGAACTTCATGTTTGTCATATTCAAAGTCTTCTAAAGGCAAAAAATAGGTCCACTGTGCACTCGGAAGGGCAGCAATATTAATTAAAACATCTCTTTTTGTGTTTCACATCTAAGTCATACAGGTTTGGAACGACATGAGGATGAGTAAATTGACAGAATTTTCATTTTCAGGAACTATGAAGGTCATCAAATATCATTCATTGGTGATAAAAATTCCTTTAAATTTCTTTCATCTGCAGGAATTCTAGATCCTGACTTTAATAAAATACTAAAGAATTTGGGCCCCTATTCACAAATATCTTAAGGCTAACGAAATTTAGGAGCAACTCTTCACTCCTAATTGTAGGACTCGTAAAATTTTCATCAAAAAGTAATTCATGAAGCATTTTAATTATAAAGTAGCTCCTAAACCTACGACAGTTTAAGTCGTCCTGAGGACTTCTAACTCCCAAAGAGTGACTCCCAAACGATCTGAAGCACGTCTGCTGTCGTCAATCCACAATAAAAATTATATATTCTAATATTAGTATGACATGGACTGTTTAAAAAGGCATCGTCTGAATCACAATTGAGTAATGCATTTTAATAATATAATACTATAAATATTACAATGTTGATATTGACCTTTAAAAATCGCGAGGGTGTTCTCATTATTGTAAACTTATATACAGTTACCTCTACTACAAACCAAAACAACCCAATTACACCGGAGATAAAGGTTTTGACAACTCTGCGCCGCAGATGAAATGGGAATTTCTGTCATCCGTCAGCAGAATCATCTATCAAACTATACATGCCCTCTTCAGACCGCATATCACCCACATACACAATCGCTGCAGAGAAAAAGCTTGTGAATATATATCGTTGTCTGTCTCCCGACCAATAGCGGTTCCGTCTACCAATCACTGTGTGCAATTTAAAAGAGCACGCACATAAAACGTGACATCAACTCCGCCTTACTCTTATCTTGAAGTTTCACTAGTATAAGTTGCTCTTAGCAGTTTTGTGAATAGGCTAGCAAAACTCCTAGCAGTAAGATAAAAATGTTTGTGAATACTCTCCCTGAGGCCGTATTCATAGAACTTCTCAGAAATGCTCCTAACAATAGTCTTAAGCTTTGACTTAAGTGTCAAAAAAAATCTTAGCAAAGAGAAGTACTTGTGTAAGAGTGGGAGCTTTTTATAAAGATGCTAAAAGCAACTTTCAGCAAAGTCTAAGACTGATTCTTAGGTGCTAACTGAGGTGACACTTAAGTGTTGTGAAATAAGGACTACAGTGATGTCTACCCAAAATGGCCACCCTCAACCACTGAATCAGCCAACAGTGAGCCTGCAAGGGTAATATGTCCCAGCTGGAATGACATCATTAAATCACTCATGATTTAATACAACACATTATACAACCATGTTTTGATAATAGGTTATTTTCTGTTGATTAATTCTTTGGTTAATCAAATGAAGCCAAAATGGATTTCCTGTATTGTAAAACATTATTCCTCATTTTGCCGAATGTTGTCCTCAAACAATGTGCAAATTGAAGGCTACAAAAAAATCCAAATGCAAAATTTTGCAGTATAAATATAAAGAAATATAAATGTAAATCACAAAATGAAATAATAAACCAAACTGTTATAATCCCTTTACAGTTACATATAAGATTTCAGTGAAACACTGTTCAATTTAATGATTAATTTGACATTCAACATATCAACAATATTTTAATGTGGCACTCTGTTTGTTTACATCACTCCATTAATTTTTTATTTTATTTTTTATTTAATTTAATTTTAAATTTTTGGCTTATTTAAAGTAATAATGACTTGCTGTTTTAGACGAGTTGTTTTGCAAACTGGGAATGTAAACTTACATGACATCGAGTTTATAATATTGACAAATAAGAATAAATCAGTAAAATGTAAGTTATGAGCTGGAGTTAAACATCTCTCAAGCACACTGAACATCGTTTTATATAGTGCTTGTGTTGGGCTCTTTTCAGATGCAGCTCTGTATCATTTTTCAAATGTCTTTTTTTTCCTATCAAAATAAGTTTTCACTACTGTAAAGTGGCATCACAGATGGAGGTTTGTCATGTAAATGCAAAGATTTTCAACTAATCATAATTGAATTCATTGTAGATTATTTTCATCATTGATTTTTTATCATTTTAGTGATATTTATATTTTATTAATTAGTTGTTGCAGCCCTCTGAAAGCTTAGACAGGTAACCCATCAAATTTTTCAAATGCTTAATTCACAATGAGTTTCAGTGTATTCATTAAATCAAATGAATGTGCTGCAATAAAATAAAAAAATAAAAAATAATAATAATAATATATATATACCGGTAGTGTATGTATGCATGAGCACACACACACACACACACACACACTACATTTTGCTTAACTACGAAACACATTTGCCCAATTTCCACTGTCATAAGTCCAACACATTCTTTCTTTGTTGTAGAGTGTGTTGTCTCCGCAGAACACAGTCATTGTGCAACTCCTAACTAGGTTAGGAGACCTCCCCACTACACAAACAATTTAGAAGCGGGGACCAAATCTTAACACTTATGAACCTTTATGAATCACACTTATTCTTAAGTCTAGGAATAAGAGTAAAATGATCTCATTCTCAGAATTTTGACACACTTAAGACAAAAATTTTACTCTAAGCAGCTTTATACATACGACCACAGATCTCTGTTACCTGATTCTCCTCTGAGAGTTCACTCATCTTCCTCACGTCACACTTATTGGCCATCACCATCAGAGGCTGCAGGACACATAAACATTACTGCTGCATGTAGGCTTTGTATGTTGTTCTTGCATTCATTTTGACTATGTTTATGTACTTTGTTGGCAAACAGTGGTCGTATATTGCTGAAAAGCTCTAACTCTTGGGAGAGTGTGTGTCCACACTGCTCGGAGAGATCCATGACATAGAGTACAGCGGCACGCAGGTGAGCCAGAGCTGTGATGGCCTGCATTTCTATAGTATTCCTTTCCTCAAGAGGGTGATCCAGAATACCAGGAGTATCAACAACCTACAAAGAGCACACACACACACACACACACACACACACACACACACACACACACACACACACACACACAAAGATCAGTGAGTTTGGTTCATTTTAAATGTTGAAGTTATGTTCATAGTTGTTATAATTGTTTCAAACTCACTTGCCAGCGCAGGTATTTGTAATCCATGTGACCTACAAACAAAGATTTGGTGTTGAAGGCATATGGCTGGACTTCAACATCTGCACGGGTCACCTGCACACACACAAATCCCATTTAAACCACACATACATATAACAATAAACATACATACACACAAACAAACCTTATTGATAAAGCTGGACTTGCCGACATTGGAGTAGCCACATAGCAGGGTTCTGGTGTTTGGGTCGATGGTAGGTAAACGGGACAGATGCTGCCGCACTGAGACAAACAAAAACTTCCATTTACTGTGTGTAAATGTGTACTGCATGTAACAGGGTTTGTGTTTGGTAATTGATGCGTCATATGCAACCATATGCACACTTATGCTTTTGTGGGTAAAATATTTGTGTGTATGTTTGTGCATGTGTACCTTGTTCCAAATACTCTATGCTCTGTTTCTGTTTCTTTAAGATGGTGCACATGCGACCCAGTGCGGCCCGCTTCAGCTGCTTGCAACGATACAGTGAGTCTCCATATTTCATCAGACGGACATCATTTTTAGCAACACTACACACAGACACATACATTTTTACTCTGTAACATAAATCTTATATGAGCAGAGCTGTACGGAGCCCCTTAGAGGACAGGGTGGGAATTTTTTTTTAGTTTTGCGTGGCCACGCAATACGTTTATGTTCCCTCACAATAGTTTGTGCTTCTTCCCTTGTTTCTTACCTCACAATACCATTGTAGTAAACATAGTTTTTGCCGGAAATAATGTTTCTATAGTAATACTGTAGTAACAATGACTGTTGTAGGCTAACCATGTTTTGTTTTTGATTTTTTGGCAGAAACCATGGTTTTACTATAGTAATATTGTACTAACTATGAAAAGTCAGTCAAGTAACCATGTTTTTTTAACACAGTATACTGCATCCATATAGTAACCATGGTTTTACTACAGATTAACCATAGTAATTCTTGTGGTTACTATGGTTTTACTACACACCATGGTATTTGTAGTAAAACCATAAATCACAACATTTTGATTTTAATTACCATAGTTTTAATTTTCCTGTATTATTTCTGTGGTTTTACTACAAATATCAAGGTTAAAATATGGTTACTACAGTAAAACCATGGTACATTTATTGTGAGGGAATGCAAAACTTATTTCAGAAAGAAATTCCCAACCTCTCATCTAAGGGGCATAGTACTATGAAGCTACAAGGTGGGCCATATCAGAAATATTTTCAACAAGAATCGTAACACCTTTTTAATTAAATCAACAAAAATGCATTTTAAAGTTAGTATGGAAGAGAATTGTGTTTTTTGTAAAAGTGCCCCCAAGACTAATAATAATTTATTTTGGGGGTTGTCCTAAAGTGCAAGTCTTTTGGAGAGAGTAGAAAAATATTTCCAAAAACAAAAAAACAAGATTGTTGTTACTCTGGAAGAATTTGATGTTAACATGTATCTCAATTGATAATATTTCTAAGTGATTTAATTATTACTATGGGTCGTTATTATATACATGAAGTTAAATGGACTGAAAAAATATCTGTGTTTCAACTATTTCAAACTGAAATTAAAACATACGTGGAAACGATATCTACAAGTAAAAATCTGAAAGCAACAAGAACACTATTTACAACATTTTTCTATAATGTCATTTTTGTTGCTTCACTTTCATGTAATTTTTTCCCCATATACCCCTGACATGTTTGTTTTATAAGAATGTTTTTATATTGGTATATGTACTCTTGTTTGTACCATTTGAACTGTTTCCAATGAATTTTTAAAATAAAATAAATCAACAATGTTTTACATTTAAACAACACTTTACGGTTGCAGCCATTAATGGTGGTGATTATTATTATATGGTTATTTGGTGTCTACACCATGAGAGAAGTGACAAAAATGCTTGTGGATATACGTAATACTCTAATGATAAAACTTGTGTATGATGATGATGAAGAAAATAACAGAGAGACTCACTTGTCAGTCAGGTTCTTTGCAATATTGATCTGTCCCAGAGCCAGTTTATAATGATCTTTATCATACAACACATTCATCAAATCAGCATAGAAGGGGTGGATGTCCTAGGAGAGAGCATAGAGAGCAGTGCAGTACTCTTTTATCAAACATGTTATTATTGAAAAGCATTAGTGTGTGACGTTTTCCCCATCTGTGTTGTGAAGTGTGTGAGACTTAAGTCCAGTTTGGGGAAGTCAGTGAGGATCTGAGAGAGCCGGTCATGGTAGTTTTGCTGGGTGAATTCAACTTTGAGCATGTAGAAATGTGTTACTCTGTGGATCTGATAGTGTTTGTGTATGACAGTGGGAGTTTTTCTCTGGGTTTTGGATAAAGTCACATCTGTGAAGTCCTGCATAAAGAATATATATATATATATATATATATATATATATATATAAATAATAAACTAATATATGGAAATAATTTTTATATAATATCGAGACACAAGTTTAAGGTTAAAGGCTTGTCAAAACATATGACAAACAAAAACACAAAAGTATTTCACCCCTTTCCAGATCTATAACACAAGTTTCAACTCAAGTCTTATACTTTTAATGTTAGTAAATACATAAATGCTTAAATGTTGTCAGTGACGGGATGAACATACAACACATTAAAAGTTTAAAGGCTCAGCTCCGCGCGCACGTGTACTGCACGAGCACATTCTGTCAGTCTCCGTCAATAACGAGATCTCACACAGCATCGTATGTAACATTCAACCGCACAAATGTGAAACATAATACGGCATAAATGCCGTACCTTAGCGGTGGGAACCACTATAATATTTTTAAAGTTGTAGAGAGCCATGATTACGGCACCACTGAACACGCTGAAGGATCGAACACGTGTCACGATGAGAAACACGTGTGGTCTACAGTGCCGTCTACTGAGGAGAGGAACCACATTGGACTGGTATGATGAGGACCATTGATTTAAAGGGATAGTTCACCCAAAAATGAAAATTCATCATTTACTCACCCTCATGCCATCCCAGATGTGTATGACTTTCTTTCTTCTGCAGAACACAAACAAAGATTTTTAGAAGAATATCTCAGCTCTGTAGGTCCATACAATGTAAGTGAATCGTGACTAGAAATTTGAAGCTCTAAAAATCAAATAAAGGCCACATAAAAGTAATCCACATGACTCCAGTGAATCAGAACGTGAAAGTGGAGATTTATGGTAAAATAAATAAATAAATAAAAAAAGGACTTAAATATCTATCTTTTTCTCACCCACACAAAGCAGCATTATATTCTACCAAAATCACTTCCAATTGCTGAAACCGTTATGCTTCAGCATGGATTCATAAAAACACTCCAAACCAAAATCTGTTTTATTTCAGCATTTTTTATTGACACAATTCATTTATTTATACATGTAAACCAAAAAATGTAATAAAGAATTACTCTAGTTTTACCTCTGATTAAACAAACCTTCAAGTACTTTAAAGTACCTACAAATAAATAACTGTATTAATTGTGTCTTGTTTGCAAACAGAGCACAGTAACAGGAGAGTCGGAAAAGTGGGAGGGAAAAATCCAACATACTCTTTCTTCAGCAGTTGCTCAGTATTCGTGTGAATTCTGCTCTGTTTTTTACTGAAGTCCTGCAGTGATCAGGACTGCAGCTGATTTCTGCTCACAGCAGTAATTGTGTTATCAACAACACCACTAATACTGGCTCAGCGCTAACAGGACACCATCTAGAGAGATGTGAGAGCGTTTTTTAAGAGTATATGTGATGTGGGTGTACTTGAGATGACGTCTTCTATTAGTGTGTGTGTGTGTGTGTGTGTGTGTGTGTGTGTGTGTGTGTGTGTGCGCATGTCATTTACAGAGGTGAATGCTGACCACTAAAATCAGATGCATTCAAGACCAAGGAAAGAGAACATTTTGAATATTGATATGATGCACAAGTATTATGACCAGTGTTGGGTGTAATCCAATTAAAGTAATTAGTTACTGTAATCTAATTACATTTTAAGTCAAAGTAGTGTAATCCAATAGATTTTAAATTCTTGTAATCAGATTTCAATTACTTTAATTACTTTTAAGTACATTACAGGGTTATGCTTATTTCTAATATATGATTTATGTAGAATACATGAATTATGGCCCTGTAATGAGTCATTGTGAAGCAGAAATGTGAGGTGCTGAGTGTATGTATGTCTTGTGTGTAACAATGAACAAACAAGAAATATAGACATTATTCTGAATTTGTTGAGCAGAAAAGTGTTTTAGAAAGTAACTATTCATTTTATAATTTTTTCATTTAAGTAATTAGTAAAGTAATCTGATAACAATTTTAGAGAAATAATTAGTAATTTGAAGTGGATTACTATTTTTAAGCAACCTACCCAACACTGATTATGACAAAAAGGACACAAATGAAGCTTATTTTAACAGATGTTTGTGTTGCACCGACTGCTGCAAACTCAAAAGTTCAAAGCACCATAAATGAAAACAGCTGAAAAATAAGGAAGTTTCATGCTGTGGGAGGGGCTAATGTGGTTTGGGTGGAGCCAGTGCTGTGGCAGGGGTTATGATTCAGGAGGGACTAATATGGTTTTGATGGAACCAGTGCTGTGGGAGGGGTTATTAATCAGGAGGGACTAATGTGGTTTGGGTGGAGCCAGTGCTGTGGCAGGGGTTATGATTCAGGAGGGACTAATATGGTTTGGGTGGAGCCAATGCTGTGGGAGGAGTTATTAATCAGGAGAGACTAATATGGTTTGGGTGGAGCCAATGCTGTGGGAGGGGTTTTTAATCAGGAGGGACAAATTTGGTTAGGGTGGAGCCAATGCTGTGGGAGGGGTTATTAATTAGGAGGAACTAATATGGTTTGGGTGGAGCCAATGCTGTGGGAGGGGTTATTAATCAGGAGGGACTAATATGGTTTGGGTGGAGCCAATGCTGTGGGAGGGGTTATTAATCAGGAGGGACTAATATGGTTTAGGTGGAGCCAATGCTGTGGGAGGGGTTATTAATCAGGAGGGACTAATATGGTTTGGGTGGAGCCAGTGCTGTGGGAGGGGTTTATGAGTAAGGAAAGGCTAATATGTTTTAGGTGGAGCCAGTGCTATGAGAGTTCACAGTTTGGGAGGAGCTTATATGATCTGGGTGGTGTTAGAGCTAGGGAAAAAGTTTGCATAGTAAAGTTTGCAGTCTTTTTCCCGTCGCTTTTTCAAAACCGAAAGGATGAATCACTGAGGTAAACAAGTAAATATATCAATCTGCTGTATAGAAGAAGAGTAGAGCAGATGAGTATGTGCACAAACAGCAATATAACAGTATGGGGAGATGACTATGTTAAGTGTGTTTGAATTTGTACAATATATGACAATAATCAGAGGTATCTGTCCTGCTGAGGTATTGTGTCAAAAAAAAGTCTTATATTACTAATCAGTGCTTTACGAACTTACTGCGTTAATGTGTGTCACAATTGTGTGTGTGATTAAAAAAAGGCACCAGCAATGGCTATAAGCAGTGTGTTGTGTGTTTACATTTACAGTCTTCCCTCATAACTGTATGATGTATGAGTTTACATGCTTGTGTATGAAAGAGATTAAGTGTATATGTAAATGTTTGTGTGTGTGCATGCATCCACTTGTCTTACACTACCACTTTCTCAAGTGACCGTATGGGTGGAGTTATTGCTTTTAGGCCATTGCCAGGGCAACTGTTCCCACGGCTAAGGGCATTTCCAGTTGGCATGGCAGCGTGGGAGTATTCAGGTAGGCGCGGCAGGAAGACAGGACAGGAGCGTGTGCGGGCGTGGCCTTTGTGACCTCCAGCGTGGCAGATGAGGTGGCTCACCATGTCCAGTGAAGAAAGAGTGTGTGTATGCGTGTGTGCATGTGTCTGCTCCTCAAGCCGCTTCAGAGAATACCAAGTGAGGAAGATGAAGAGGAAGCCCAGGAACTTCAGGCTCGCTGCAAGCCCAAAGTAAACAAACCGTAGGGAAGTGACATCATACTCCCAGCAAGATCCATGGAAACCACAATCTTGCTGCCACAGCATACAGGTGGTGTCAATCACAGCTCCAAAGTAGATGGGAGTGGGGATGTAGGCTGAAGAGATAAAGAAAGAGAAATATTTAAATTATTTCCACAAACTGCACAGCTGACTAATTAAATGCTGTAGTAGACGACAGTGACAGACAAAAAAAAAAAAAAAAAAGTGAATTCTGTAAAATCCTGACAATCGTACCAATTTCAATTCAGGGAGTCATTGCAATTACAAATTCTCTATGTGATTTCTGTGTAAATACAGTTATGCTGCCACAAATGCTGATTACAAAGTGTGTTGTGGTGTCATGCACCTTATACAAGAGTGGAAAACACATTCAATGCATTGTGTTCCCTTAAAAGGATAGTTCACCCAAAAATGAAAAGTCTCCCATTATTTACCCACCCTCATCCCATCCCAGGCGTGAATGACTGTCTTTCTTCAGCAGAACACAAATGAAGATTTTTAGAAGAATATCTCAGCTCTGTGGGTCCATAAAATGCAAGTGAATGGGTTCCAAATTGAAGCTCAAAAAAGCGCATATAGCCATCATAAAAGTAATGCATACGACTCCAGTGGATTAATTATTGCCTTCTGAAGCGAAACACTAGGTATAAGAAATAGATCAATATTTTAAACTTTTATTAAAAATGTTAGCTTCCAGCCAGCTCGTTGATGAGGGTGGAGTTCAAACTGGCTTTCACATGACACAATTGCGTAAGCCTCCTCTGCATAGATATTCATACGTAGATACCTTTTTAGCAGCTGTTCCTATGGACCTCCTATCGCGATACTGTTTCCACACAAAAGCAGTTTATGCAGCAGTCTGACCAAGGAGCTCAGTCTGAGGCATCTTCTCCATTCACTTGCATTCAAACCAATTCAAACAGCTCTCCTTGTTGACCGTTCTAAGCTGGCACCACAGTTGACGTATCCAAACCAGCCGAATGAGGCATCTATGTATGAGTATCTATGCTCCTCTGTTGTGAACAACACTGTGCTTCCGTATTTTTTCGTATTTCACACATCAGTTCTCGCGCGAACTTGCAAATGCGCTTACGTCACGTGAGAGGCTGCTTGACCTCGACCCTCCTGAATTTTTTGTAAAAATAGTTTTAAATATTGATCTACTCCTTACATATAGCGTTTCGCCTCAGAAGACATTAATTAATCCAGTGCAGTTTTCCCCTAGGATCTTTTCAGCAGCGGTGCTGTTGGGTGCACATCCATGAGCCTGCAACAAAAAAATGGAGTTTGACGTGTATTTGTGTGTGTGTGTGGCGGGGTCTCTTTCGCAGTTTAGAAACTGAACTGCTAACTGGGGCTAGCAAGCGTTACGTTGTTTCAAGAATATTAAATGAACCTTGTGAAATGTAATAGCGGTGCTGCGCCGCTGCAAAACACATATACGGGAAACACTGCAATGGAGTCGTATGAATTACTTTTATTATGGCTATATGTACTTTTTTGTGCTTCAAAATTTGGCACCCATTCACTTGCATTTTATGAACCTACAGAGTTCAAATATTCTTCCAAAAAATCTTCATTTGTGTTCTGCTTCAGAAAAACAGTCATACACATCTGGGATGGCATGATGGTGAGAAAATGATGAAAAAATGTTCCTTTAAGTTCATGACAAAACGCTAGTTGGTTTTTAACTTGTTCAGCCTTGTCTATTAAACTGAGGGCTCCCATGTATGTTTATTTGCACCTTTTTGTGGTGTACAGTATATATGCAGAAGGCTATATTGCACACCACATAGTGCTTATGTCTATGTTTTGTCCTACATATGTTTTATCAATAAACAGAATTGTTAATACTTAATTTAAAATTACGATACAACATTTTTGTTCATCAATGTAGAATCATTTCAGAGAGAATATCGATGCATCTGTGAATAACTTTTTTCCCCTCCAGCACAACCTACCAAGAGTCCTGAGAAGAACGAACTGCATTCCCAGAGCAAACGGTCTGTCCTCCTCCTCTACTGACCTGTACAAAAAAAAAGAGAGAGGGGTTAGAACAAGAGCAAAACAGAGATAATTGCTATGAGCGAAGAGAGAGGCAGACCTGAGCGTAACGATAATGACGGACGGCTGAGCGCAGGCAGTTATGAGAGTGACGATGAAGAGAAAGATGAGGAAGGTGATGAGCGTTCCGCAGGTGCGTTCACACTTTCCTGCCAGTGCATAACCGTTCTCGTTCAGGTACGTTTTAACGATCACAACCTGCAGCTCGTGGTTCCCTCCTGACGGCGTGATCACCTGTCTGCTTTGAACACACGCACAGTCCGAATAGTTTCTGATCTGATAGGGAGAAAGACACACGTGTTATTCATACACCATTTTCATCTAACTTTGTACTGTGTATGGCTGTCAACTGATTTAAAATGTAATAAACTTAATGACATTACATGCAAACTAAAAAAATCGAATTTATCACAAATGATCGCATCAATGAATCAAAAAGTGATTGCAATACTTGCAGAGAAAAGCCCCCAAATGAATATAATTCACAGCCATTACATTATTGTGGCAGATGAGTGTTGAATAGAGAATGCAAAAAGAGCAATTAAGAGTCAGTACATTATATTTAATTTCCATATCATTGAACTTAATCCTATCACTGTCCTCAGCAAGCCATTTTGCAGTCGAATTTGTCAAACTGTCCAAAGTAGACTGTTCAGCTCCTTATTCATTCTGTGCTGCTTGCTCTCGTTAACCCTTAAATGCATGGGTGTTTCACCAAACATTATTACATACTCTAGTTTTTAACAAACCGGCACGTATATATCTATCGCAAATGGATCTACAAAATACTCAGATAGTGTCAAATTGTCAAAACATCTTCAAGACAATTAGAAAATAATAGAATAGAATAGAATCTGATATATTTTGATGTTTTATTTTTCATATATCAAAGAGATGATGCAAGAAATATAGAACAGGATTCATTACATCCACACTGAAATTTCATGAGACGCAACTGGCTGTCAAACACATACTGAGCTACACATAACACATAATCTACACATTTATATTTTCTCAGGCACTTTTTGAGTTTAAATAGACACAACATAATTTCAGTAGTACACTCCAATGACAAACGCCAAATCATACTTTTCATGTGTTACACTTGCTATAGTTTACTTCCATGTTGATTCTTCATCAAATAGCAATGTCAAATGTAAATCAGGTCAATCACTGACACATCACTGCCACCTTGAGTAAGAAATAGCATGTATAATATGTGTTTACATGCATATGGAATACTGATAATTTGTCACTGTCACACAGAAAAACAATCGTGATATAGTGGTCATTTGTAAGAATATAGTACTCATTTGTCTTGTAATAAACAAAGAAATATATATTCTGTAAAAGTAAACTCATATAAATATGAAAAAATAATACAAATATGATTTATGGAAGTACAAAAAACAACACTATTACATACTTCGGGTCTTTAATGACCCTATACACTTTTAGTAATCAAACAGTTATAATAATATATATTTTGCATTGTTTTTTTTTTTGTTACACTATTCATAAGAGAAAGCTTAAGGAATACTAAATAGATGTGGACAAAAAATGGATGATATAGAGGGGGTGGAATGAGGTCCCAGATCACTAAAGACTCAAGGTATGCGTTAAAGGGTTAAGTGAGGTTTGGCGATGCACGTTGCAGCTGGAACAAACTTGCAAATACATGCTTTTCCTTTGATGGTAGGAATTTACATACAGGTCAGATGTGATTACCAGAGTTATTTTGTATTACATTTTTAAATAATGAATTGTACTACAGTACATTAGCAGGTTCAATTGAGAGCCCTACTACTGATATTTATAACTCAGGACTTTTACAGTGTGAAGGTACAGCAGGGCATCTGTGGACAGATATGTAAAATGACTTACTCCTGAGGTGTGGTTGGCGATGTTGCTGCATCCAGCCAGGCATGGATTAAAGTATGTAATGCCATCAGAGCCACAGACAGGTGCATACTCATGGATCCTGCAGCCACAGTTGACATTACAGCTTCCCGTAAGGTTACGGTGAGACAGAGTCAGCGTGGGCCTGCAGAATGCAGATCGAACATCATTCAGTGCAGCTCATGTTTGCTGGAGAGTGATTACTGCAGGTGATATGTGTGAGTGTATGGTTTTTTTCTCCATTACCCCGTGGTGTAAGGGATATTGATTCCGCCGAGGTTAATGCTCTCACAGCCGACGATGAAGAGTGTGGAAAAACAGAGCAGGGAAACGCCACTGCAGATCATGGCCAGCTTCGCTGCTTCTCTTGCGCCCAGTTTCAGCTTCTTGATGATGAACCCGCCCAAAAATATACCCACACCTGCACTGGGTACGATGATCAGACCTACACACACAAAGATGCATTTAATAAACACAGACATTAATCTCCACACCCACACTGGGTGCTATGATCAAATGGACAACTGTGTCACTGTGTGTGTATGCATGTACCTGTGTATATACTGGCGCTAGATGCTGGAACACCAAATTGAGACTCAATAAATTTGGGAATGAAAGTGATGAAGGCCGTGACGATGGCGCATTCTGCCGTATACGACAAACTCACAAACAAAAACGTCACATTACTCAAAATTCGCCCTGCTGCTTTTGGCAGATCTGGAGATATAAAGATAGAGAGAGGAACAGATTTATAATTAATCTGTGAACGACAACTTGAAGCCTTCTGCACTTAATAAACAAATAACGATGTCCCACTTTTATTCATTCAGGATCAGGACAGGAGCAGAATCATGAAATGTAGTGAGCCGGACTCAAAATCAAGTTGTCTGTATGAGCACCGCAGCTCACTGCGTTTACTGCTTGGGCATGGCTCTGACATGGATTTTTTTGTTTTAGGCCACAGCCTAAATTATTGCAAAGTTTTGACATTATGTTTTACCTTTGATGTTTTTGCCAAAACCCATAGAAGAGGAGACAGCCTGGCTCTTTTCCTTCATCATTTCGTCATCACTGGAGACGTCGCCTGGACTCTTTTTCACATGCCTCTTACTTTTCTTGTGGCGCGGTGGAAGTTTTTTAGGAAAGGAGAACATGGGGAAGATCACCAACAACATTGCCACAGCACACAAGAGAAACCCACTCCACCTGAGAAAGACAGAGACAGAGAGAGTTACAGGGCTGTTAACTATGCTTGAAGGAATATTCCGGGTTTAATACAAGCTAAGCTCAATCGACAGCATTTGTGGCATAATGTTGATTACCACAAAGATCTATTTTGACCTGCCCCTCCTTATCTTTAAAAAAAGCAAAAATCTGGGTTCCAGTGAGGCACTTACAATGGATGTGAATGGGGGCCAATTCGTAAACGTTAAAATACTTACCGTTTCAAAAGTATAGCCACAAGATGTAAACAATATGCATGTTAACAGGATTTGTGTGATAAAATTGTTTACAAATCCTTTCTGTGTAAAGTTTTAGCCAATTTTACAACTTTGTTGCCATGACAATGTAATGTAAACAAACCCTAAAATGACTGTAATAATTATGATTAAAACAACTTTACTGCTCAAATATTACATGAGTTTTAACAGAAGAATTAATGTAAGTGCTTTTATAAAATTGTAAGCTTCACATTTCTGCTTTTAAACCCTCCAAAAATTGGCCCTCCATTGTAAGAGCCTCATTGTAACCTCAGTTTTTGCTTTTTTTTTAAAAATTTTTTTAGTGGTAATCAACATTATGCCACAAATGCTGTTGATTGAGCTTAAATTGTATTGAACCTGGAATATTCCTTTAAGTGTGTGTTATTTGAGAAAGAGGTTCTCACCAGTTTCCAACAAAACGCGGGTCGCTCTGGTCAATATTGACATTGGTACCGGGGTCAACGTAGAATCCGATCAGTATCCCTCCCAGCAGATAGCCAGCAGCTGGTCCAAGTGCTCCCATTACATACATGATAGCTACACACAAACAAACAAAGAGAATACAGAACTTACTTCATTAAGAGACAATTACAGACTTTGTATGACAGAATACCCTAGTTACAGAATTTCCTCAGAGGGCAAAAAATAACCTGTTAACCACAACACCAGCAGATTAAAAACTGATGTTATAGTCCAAAAACTAAACTCAGCTGTACTTTCAAACACATTCTACATTTGTGACAGATTCACACACCCATACACACACACACACACACTTATGGTCAACTGATATAAATCTGCCCATATTTTTTTATTTTTAAGATTATCTGAATTGCCAACTTGACCGATTAATAGAAGTGTTACTGACAACATTTCTCCCAAATTCCAAACATAAATATTGTCATTTAGAGCATTTATTTGCAGAAAATGACAACTGGTCAAAATAACAAAAAAGATGCAGTTTTTTCAGACCTCGAATAATGCAAAGAAAACAAGTTCATATTCATTGTTAAACATCACAATACTAATGTTTTAATTTAGGAAGAGTTCAGGAATCAATATTTGGTGGAATAACCCTGATTTTCAATCACAGCTTTCATGCGTCTTGGCATGCTCTCCACCAGTCTTTCACATTGCTGTTGGATGACTTTATGCCACTCTTGGCACCCCCCAGATCATCACCGATCCTCCACCAAATTTCACAGTGGGTGCGAGACACTGTGGTTTGAAGGCCTCTCCAGGTCTCCGTCTAACCATTAGACAACCAGGTGGAGCATCGGTGATGATCTGGGGGTGCTTCAGCAAGGCTGGAAATGGACTGATTCGTCTTTGTGAAGGACGCATGAATCAAGCCACGAACAAGGTTATCCTGGAAGAAAACTTGCTTCCTTCTGCTCTGACAATGTTCCCCAACTCTGAGGATTGGTTGTTCCAGCAGAACAATGCTCCATGCCACACAGCCAGATCAATCAAGGTGTGGATGGAGGACCTCCGGATCAAGACCCTGTCATGGCCAGCCCAATCTCCAGACCTGAACCCCATTGAAAACCTCTGGAATGTGATCAAGAGGAAGATGGATGGCCACAAGCCATCAAACAAAGTCAAGCTACTTTAATTTTTGCAACAGGAGTGGCATAAAGTCACCCAACAGCAATGTGAAAGACTGGTAGAGAGCATGGCAAGATGCATGAAAGCTGTGATTGAAAATCAGGGTTATTCCACCAAATATTGATTCCTGAACTCTTCCTAAGTTAAAACATTAGTATTGTGTTGTTTACAAATGAATATGAACTTGTTTTCTTTGCATTATTCGAGGTCTAAAAACACTATATCTTTTTGTTATTTTGACCAGCTGTCATTTTCTGCAAATAAATGCTCTAAATGACAATATTTTTATTTGGAATTTGGGAGAAATGTTGTCAGTACTTTATAGAATAAAACAAAAATGTTCATTTTACTCAAACACATACCTATAAATAGTAAATCCAGAGAAACTGATAATTTTGCAGTGGTCTCTTAATTTTTTTCCAGCGCTGTGTGTGTGTGTGTGTGTGTGTGTATATATATAATACATATAAAGCATTATAACAGAGCCAAGTCTCTATCATTTTTTAAATAAAAGGCCCCAGTGTATTTCGGGCTTGTTTATAGTTACGTTATGCACCAAATCTTTATTCTTCTGGTTATTATTGGAATTTTGGTTGCACAATAACCTGCTTTTGAGATTTTATTCATTTTGGACTCTTGTAGCCTCAATGTCTGTGCCCGTCATATTAAGGAAAGACACAAGAAATCTTTGATCATTCTATAAATCGATTTAAAAAAAACTATCGGCCGATTAATCGGTTATTGGCCTTTTCCACCACCTTAGTTATCGGTATTGGCAAAATCACAATCGGTCGACCTCTAATTACTGTATATCACCATCAGCCATCTAAATATCTGCATCAACCTTTAAAAACCCCAATCAGTCAGCAACTAAGACACAGATTACACTCAAATGAAACCCCACACTGTCTCACCAAGGTACAGTGATGCGTTCTCTTTCTTCACATTGTCATCCAGGTAAGTTGGTCCAAGTGTGTATATGGGAGTCGACCCCATTCCCACCAGGATCTGAGCACATATGAACAGAGCCACATAGAGGGCATGTTCACTCTCCTCTCGGTCCCGTTGGCACCTGGACAGCACTGGCTTCTCCTGTCCACTGCTGTTCCCACTGGCACAGAGCCCCTCACCCCCTACCGTGCTGTTCAGCTCCTCCAGCTGATAGGGTGGAGATATGAAGTGAGGTAGGGAGAAGAGGGCGGCACCCACTGCAATAAATATGCCCCCTACGGCCAGCCAGCGTGGCCTCTGACCCCGTCCACCAAAGTAGCTTATGAAGACCACAACGAGGAGACTACCAATGTCAAAACAGCTGACCAGCAAACCTGACTCTGAGCTCCGAAGACTGTAGCGTTTTTCTGGAAAACACAGGGCACATTTAGTCAGAGACAACATTCATGTAAGACTTCCATGATGCCATAGAATGAGATTGAAATGTTAAAGGGATTGTGCCACTGATATATATATATATATAGAACTGGATTGCTGATGACGCCATAACAGTGAAGCCACTGCGCCGCCATATTGCTATGCCCAAACATTCCATTCTGCCTATTGACTTAACAGGCCATTTAAACAGATTTGTATTTCTAAAATCTGCCTGAACATCCCTACAACGCAAACGTCATACATATGTAATTTATTTGAAGTCGGAAATTGTTTCTTGAAAGCCCGAGCGAGTAATGTATATCTATATCAAACGTATACAGTACCTCTGACAAACTTCAGTGGCGAACAGATCAGCTGAATGTAAACAAGTTCAATGAAACTGAGGTAAGATACAAACAGACATTTTCAGAAATATTTATTTACAACATTGAAGTGTTCGTTCAGAGTTACTTGTTTCACATATGGTAAATGTTTTCATTAAAAAGTGAATTTTTCTTGTGGTCACTTGCCTGAGATCATGCATTCTCTCTCTCCCTCTCTCTATCACACACGTGCAGCGGGCACGCAGAGAATGAGGGAGACAAGCAAAGCAAAGATTATTATACTGATACGCTAGGTTAAAATGGCAAACACACATAATGTATGACGTGTACATTTGAAGTCAGAAGTTTACATACACTTAGGTTGAAGTGATTAAAACTCATTTTTGAACCACTCCACAGATGTCATATTAGCAAACTATAGTTTTGGCAAGTCGTTTAGGACATCTGCTTTGAGCATGACAGAAGTAATTTTTCCAACAATTGTTTACAGACAGATTGTTTCAATTTTAATTGACTATATCACAGTTCCAGTGGGTCAAAAGTTTACATACACTAAGTTAACTGTGCCTTTAAGCAGCTTGGAAAATTCCAGAAAATGATGTCAAGCCTTTAGACAGGGAATGTTTTCTACGATTTAATGTCAGGTATTGTGAAAAACTGAATTTAAATGTATTTGGCTGAGGTGTATGTAAACTTCTGACTTCAATTGTATTGAAGTACTCTTGACTAAAAAGAGCACTTCAATAGGAAAACAGGCAAATCCCGGGCATTTTAGGCGATTTAGAAATACCGGTCTGACTTTTTTAAGAACGCTCTGAGGAAAAAGGACGTGTTGTCACCATAAAACAAGGACATATTACAGCTTTTCCTACTTACATTACAATTTGTGGAGCGTTTTGCCACGTCCTTGATGATCGTAGTGCTGCAACTGATAAGATGCACACCGGGACAGGTGAATGCTCTGACATCACGATTGCTTATATCGTTTCCCTCTTAAAGTGTGCATGAAATGAAAATTCACACTATCTATTTTCTTTTTTTACATTTTTTTTTTTTTTTTACTTCGTAATCTTTAATCAAAATGTAATAATTCCATCTTCCGGTGAAACAGCAGACTTCTCTCTGGTGACGTATGCAGGACTTCTCCAATCATTTAGTCCACTTAAACCCTGCGCCTTTCTTATAAATATCACAACCTTGCGTAGTGTTGAACGAAGCGTCAATCGCATGTTGGCGAAGATGGCAAGGTGTATTTTCATCTGATTTGAATTCAAGCTGGCTTGAATTTACATTTCGAATGAGGAGAAACAAAGGCGAATTTGCAGTTGTGTTCGAGACATTTCATGCCTGAATTGCTGAGGTGATCACTAATAAATACAATGCTTTGGATGCCTCTGGAGTTTATTTATATTTTTGAATGCAGTTATATTGGGATGCACAGCACGAGTAAGTGTTTTTTTTTTTCCTTTATATTTAGTGTATTGTGATTCAAAACGTTAAAGTATGGTTATCTTTTACCTCGCTCATTTTTCAACAGCTACAGCTTTTTCGTAAGCAAAGACCGTGATGTGCTTGTGTGTTTATGTTGTCAGTTTGTTCATAAATGTGTTGATCACTGCTCAATTTCACCGATAACCGGCTCTGACACGAACAACATGGTGGTAGGGGTGTGTGTGTCCACTGCAAACTCGCATTCAGATCTTCCTCCATTCTGCTATGCAACGCCCATATTTTCACAATCCAATCAACGACCAATGGATAAACTCAGATCCCAGCCCTACATTTTGTTTCTTGTTTGATAAGCTGTTTCACTCGGAAATACATCACAATACGGAAGTAAAATCGGTCGCAATTTCCGTTTCATGCCGACTTTAACAAAAATAATCCAAAACAAGCAAATTAAACATTAACCATGATTGTCACTAGAGGGAAAAATGCGACTGCCATATCCAGAGGTCGGAGAGAGTGAAAAGGCAGCGTTATCAGCAGTCAGTCATTGAGGCTCTATGACAGTTGGGGCACACCAAGATGGCCGCTCGAACACTTCCTGTGGCTTCACCTCCTGCTGGCAGTTTCCTGTTGCATCAGTGATCTAGCTCTATATATATATATATATCAGTGGATTGTGCACCAAAAAATGAAAATTCTCTCATCATTTACTCACTTTCATGCCATCCCAGATGTGTATGACTTTATTTCTTCTGCTGAACACAAACAAAGATTTTTAGAAGAATATTTCAGCTCTGTAGGTCCATACAATGCAATTGAATGGTGGCCAGAACTTTGAAGCTCCAAAAAGTACATAAAGGCAGCATCAAAGTAATCCATATGACCCCAGTGGTTAAATCCATGTCTTCTAAAGCAATGCAATCACTTTGGGTAAGAAACAGATCAATATTTAAGTCCTTTTTTTATTTTTAACTATAAATCTCCACTATCACTTTTAGAATATGTAAGTGAAAATTTAGATTTATAATTCACACAGTGGTGGCTCAGCGGTTAAGGCTCTGGGTTACAGATCAGAAGGTCAGGGGTTCAAGCCCCAGTACTACCAAGATGCTACTGTTGGGCCCTTGAGCAAGGCCCTTGACCCAATCTGCTCCAGGGGTGCCATATCATGGCTGACACACCTATTATTTAATCACTTCTGAAAATATAGATTGTATCACTGGGGTCATATGAGTTACTTTTATGCTTCCTTTATGTGATTTTTGGAGCTTGAAAGGTCTGGTCACCATTCACTTGCATTGTAGGGAACTACAGAGCTGAAATATTCTTCTTAAAATCGTTGTGTTTCGCAGGAGAAAGTCAAACACATCTGGGATGGAATGAGGGTGAGTAAATGATGAGAGAATTTACATTTTTGTGTGAACTATCCCTTTAACAAGAAGGAAAGAAGAGATGAGATTGAGAGTAGAGGAAATTGAGGTAAATAATCTGACAGGTGATGTAAATGCGGGTCAGTTGTCAGGTATGTTACCTATGGTAGTGATGACGCTGCTGAGATATCCGGACACCATCAGTGACTGAATAAATGTGAGGTAACACATGCAGAACAGGAAGCAGCGTGAGTCGGCCAGGATCACGTCCACATAGCGTCTGATCGGCAGCCGGAACGCCAAGAGCGCAGCTGTGCCGCGACCCTCCGAATCACGAACTGGGGATCCGCAATGGGGTGAGCTGTACGGGGCAGAGAGCAATGTCTGATCCGCCTCCTGCTCCGGAGCCTGACTACCGCTGAGCACAGGGAGGCTCTGAGATTTCAATCCCTGAGTAGATTCCTCACACAAGCACGGGAACGGTTTAACGGGTGCACGGTCCCCTACCCCAGCGTCCCCACCAGCACCGGAGGCCATACTGACGGGCAGCGCGAGCTCCTGTGTTTAGCGCAAATACGCTGATTGACACACCAACATGACAGACTTTTAGATAAACCAGCAACAGCTTATCTATGTTACTGTAACACCCACTTCCTTTCTATAGATAATGTCCAAATAAAAAAACAAGTGTTAGTGCTGAATCTCCGGCTGTCCAGACCCGTAATAATCGCGATATAGACGCAGTTATTCTGCGCTGGCTCCGTGATTTTATTGAAACAAAAACACATTAATAGATACGTATACACAGATATGCTTTATAAAACAAATGTAAACGCACCCTATTTGTTCACAGCACCATTTTAATTCCCATGACACATATTCACTAAAACAACACGTTGATTGAGTAAGAATCGCCGACCGAGCGCTCACGCGCCTCTGCGCGGATACTGCAGCGGCGCAGCGTTCGCGCTCGGCCGCATCACACACGAGCATTCTGTCCCGTTATCTGCGGGAGATAAATAACACCGATTAATTCCATCTTGCACAGTTAAACGGTAATCGATCGCCTCTCCGTGCGACAATCAGACACACCATCGGGGTAGATCCTCGTCGTGTGATCCAAATATACTTGTCCTTGGACGGCGGACGGTAGCCTTGTCCGTTATTCACGGTAAAAGCGGTATCGCCTCCAAGCGCATTGGTGAGCACCGCAGCAAGAGCATGTAAATAAGTGTTAACTTCCGGTTCACGGTTCCCCTCTGTCAGAAAAAAAGGGAGTGCGTATTTTAACTCGTTTTGCCTATTCTATGTGTGCAAATACAACCCCTGGCAAAAAATAATGGAAGCACCACACTTAGAGGATGTTCACCAGCTTTTTTACTTCGTAGCAAATAAACAAATCACAGATATGACACAAAACAATTTTTGTTTAATAGCTGAACATTCTTGCTTCGTGAAACATCCCTCAAACAAATTAAATTACATTATTTTGATTAATAGCATTTTATTTTTTATTTTTTCCATATCAAGTAGAGGAAAAAATTATGGAATCACCTTGTAATTTGCATTTCTAAAACAAATACCAGCACAAGTCTAAAAATGCAAATTAGTCTGCAGTTAAAAGAGAGTGCTTACAGACCTTAATGAGCTGTTGGACTTGGTTAATTGAAAGGAAACATGGCCCCAACAAGAGAGTTGAAACAATGGAAAGGATTATAAAACTTCTTCAAGAAGGAAATCCAACATGGAGTGTGGCAAAAGAAGTTGGTTGTTCCCAGTCAGCTGTCTAAAATTTGGTGCAAGTATAAACAAAATGAAAAGGTTATGAAAGGAAAACATTTGGGTAGACCAAGGAAGATGTCAAAGCGTCAGGATAGAAAACTCAAAGCAATATGCCTTGAAAATAGAAAATGCACAACAAATGAAAAACAAATGGGTGGAAACGGGAGTCAATATTTGTGACAGAACTGTAAGAAATTGGCTGAATGAAATGGGATTTACATATAGAAAAGCCAAACGAAAACCAGCACTAACACCTAAACAGAAGAAAACAAGGCTACAGTGAGCCAAAGAGAAGCAATCATGGAGTGTGGATGATTGGATGAAAGTGATAATCAGTGATGAATCACGAATCTGCATTGGCCAAGGCGATGAGTGCTGGAACTTTTGATGTCTGGTGCTGTTCTAATGAAACATATAAAGATGACTGCCTGAAGAAAACAATCAAATTTCCCCAGTCATTTATGATATGGGGTTGCATGTCAGGTAAAGGACCAGGGGAGATGGCAATCGTTACCTCAACAGTCAATGCACAGGGGTTCATTGAAATTTTGGACACTTTTCTCATTCCATCGATAGAAAATAGGTTTGGTGATGATGAAGTCATTTTTCAGGATGATAATGCATCTTGCCACAGAGCAAAGAGCTTTTCTCCAGGAAAGGCATTTCAATTCAATGGCATGGCCAGCAAACAGTCCGGATCTCAATCCGATTGAAAATTTATGGTGGAAATTGAAAATATTGGTCCATGACAAGGATCCATCCTGCAAAGCTGATCTGTCAACCGCTATTCGAGAAAGTTGGAACCAGCTTGATGGAGAATATTGGTTTTCATTAGAGAAGTCCATGCCTCCAAAAATTCAGGCCGTCATAAAGGCCAGAGGAGGAGCAACAAAGTACTAATTGTGATTATGTTGATGATTCCATAATTTTTTCCTCAACACTGAGTGATTCCATAATTTTTGCCAGGGGTTTGTACTGTTTCCTCTCAAATTTATTAAACTGTGTTGCTTAAAATATTCGATTTTGCAATTGATTTCAATAATGAACCCATGCCAGCCCATGCTATATGAAACAACACTGTTCTCTAGTGGCAACTAATAAAATAATTCAACATTTCAGACAACAATGACATCAAAAAGGCTTAAGACTTTTTTAATTGGTATTAATTGGTAGCACTTTACAATAAGGTTCCATTTGTTAACATTAGTTAATGCATTGGGCATTACACTGTTATCCCTGATGTTGTTCTAACCGAAATAAATGAAGTACAATAAACATAAATCTCCATTACGTTAAGTGTTTTGAGTTAGGTGGATGATTTTAATTTCTCATTCTACTGGAATTTTTGAGTTCAATCAGTTTGTATACTTAAGTTGAATTAACAAGCGTATTTGCCAAATCAACTCTAAAACATTTGTTGAATCAACTAAAGTGGGTGTCAGTTAACGCAGCATCATTTATCGCAAATCTTAGATACTGAGAAATGTAAATTACTTTGAATCTAAACATGTTAGACAAACAATATCCCCCTAAATGTCATCCCAAATAGCTTAACAAATGTGTCTAAACACTATTTAACATTGAACAATGTTGCTGATTTGCCAGATCCCAGCATGCATTGCGGTATGAATATATTTGTAATGGTTGTTATAGGCTTATGGTTTGCAGACTTTATCTGTGCTGTTGTTTTTGTCATCACTGTTAGTTAATAGTTCTGTAATGATATTCAGAGCTCATCTTTTTAATTGATGTTTGTTGATTGTCACCATTACTGAGGTGTGTGTGCCAAGTGTTGAGCTCTATGTGCGTCAGCACATAATGTGTTTGATTTGCAGTTTGCTATTGCCTTAAAAAAAACAAAGATTGTGCTGTGTACTTGATAAAGTATGCAGATGAATTGCAAGTGTTTAAATAAACAAATGTAATGAATTATATATGTTATTTGAACAAAACAAGTCTACATTACCTATATCAAATGGGTTTTCAATCATTTTTACCTGTTGTCTTAACAAGACTTCATTAGTTTAAAAAAATGATATTTTTATATCAATGTAACTTGAGTCAAAGCAAAGATAACACAACTAAGTTAAGTCAAACCAACTTTTTTAACACAGAAAAATTAACCTTTTTAGGGCAACGAGTATCCATGAAAATTTTTAAGTTCAATGAACATGTTTGGGCTTACATGAACTAACAATGAACAATATATATATATATATTTTTACAGCATTTATTAATATTTGTTAATGTTAGTTAATAAAAATGTAATTGTTCATTGATAGTGCATTAACTAATGTCAACATATATATGTATAGTAAAAATGTATTACTATATGTTGAAATTAACATTAACCAAGATATATAAATGCTTTTAAAAGTATTTATCATTTTTAGTTCATGTTAACTAATATAAGCAAATGCAACCTTATTGTAAAGTTTATGAATGTAAAAAAAAAAGTGCAAATTTTTGTAAGCTGATTCCTTAGATGTTCCAGTCATTAAACCTCTCAATTGGCAAGATCAGGTGCATAGGAACCATTTAGGCATGGGATTTTACAAAGTAGGCTTAATGATTATCCTGAAATACAGAACAGGCAACAAATACATTTCTTAAAGTGGAAATGTGTTCATTCAGTTTTAATGATTGCTACAACCCTGTATGTAGATTAATATGATGAGCAAGTGTTTCCAAAAAAAAATAAACTTCCACAAAACAAAAACACCACCCAAGTCCTATTTGAACCTTTTTTTAAACACTGATGGTGATATGTGCTCTGGGTAAAAATCACAAATTACTCTTCCACTTTTTTCCACTTGAGTCTTCTTCAGCTGCAAGCAAACAAAAAATAATGTTAACTCACATAGAGTACAAGCCCTGAAATGTGGGCCACTTAAAATTAACAAAAGAACATACATAAGAATGTACAACTGTGCACAGACACACATAAACACCTGCATGCACACATACCAAAGCAAATCTTTCCTTCCTTGTAGAGTTTCTTTAAATGGTGCAGCAAGTTAACCTCTGCTGCTCTGTGCAGATGTTCAGGAGTCTCCTGAAATGGCAAAAAACAAGATCACCTAATGAATATTTGGGGGGGGAAACACTTAGTAGTTTGCATCCCTGTAGGTTTAACACAGATATCAAAATCATTTCAACACTACAAAGCCTTTGAGTTCAGTCTAATTACAAAGGTATCATGAATAGGCTGAACCGAGATCAGTAAGAAAAGGGCTTAACCTTGTAAACCACTTTAACCAGTTGGCTGGATGTAAAGACAGTTCCACTGTTCTCCTGTAGAACCTGTAGGACCTGCTGTTCTCTTGCGTTCCAGTGAGTTATGTACTCATAAATCTTAGAGCCTGCATTCTGGACAACTGGCCCATGACCTGACAAATACACACACATCCTTAAGCATCACTTAAAATATAATGCAAAAAGATATATATAACAAAAACAGCAACACGCACTCAACTGGATATATGAAATCAGCCTTCATGCTGAGCAGCTTCTGCAGTGACTTCATGTAATCATGGAGGTCCTCAAACACAGCAGTGCCCTCTCCCAGAATACAGTCACCTGAAAACACGGCTTGCTCTTCCTCCAGTAATAATGCCATGTGATCATCTGTATGACCGGGAGTAAACAACACCCTAAACACACAATATCAAAAACAAATTTGTTTAGTCAGTAAAAAAAAATTAAAAAATACATTTAAAAATATACACACTAATAAGCCTTATGCATAAAGGCTCAAGCCTAAAACAGCCTTTTTAAAGGCCATGTGAATGAATACGAATTCTATTCTGTTCTGTTTTATTGTTATTCTATAAATACAGGTGCATCTCAATAAATTAGAATGTCGTGGAAAAGTTCATTTATTTCAGTAATTCAACTCAAATTGTGAAACTCGTGTATTAAATAAATTCAATGCACACAGACTGAAGTAGTTTAAGTCTTTGGTTCTTTTAATTGTGATGATTTTGGCTCACATTTAACAAAAACCCACCAATTCACTATCTCAAAAAATTAGAATATGGTGACATGCCAATCAGCTAATCAACTCAAAACACCTGCAAAGGTTTCCTGAGCCTTCAAAATGGTCTCTCAGTTTGGTTCACTAGGCTACACAATCATGGGGAAGACTGCTGATCTGACAGTTGTCCAGAAGACAATCATTGACACCCTTCACAAGGAGGGTAAGCCACAAACATTCATTGCCAAAGAAGCTGGCTGTTCACAGAGTGCTGTATCCAAGCATGTTAACAGAAAGTTGAGTGGAAGGAAAAAGTATGGAAGAAAAAGATGCACAACCAACCGAGAGAACCACAGCCTTATGAGGATTGTCAAGCAAAATCGATTCAAGAATTTGGGTGAACTTCACAAGGAATGGACTGAGGCTGGGGTCAAGGCATCAAGAGCCACCACACACAGACATGTCAAGGAATTTGGCTACAGTTGTCGTATTCCTCTTGTTAAGCCACTCCTGAACCACAGACAACGTCAGAGGCGTCTTACCTGGGCTAAGGAGAAGAAGAACTGGACTGTTGCTCAGTGGTCCAAAGTCCTCTTTTCAGATGAGAGCAAGTTTTGTATTTCATTTGGAAACCAAGGTCCTAGAGTCTGGAGGAAGGGTGGAGAAGCTCATAGCCCAAGTTGCTTGAAGTCCAGTGTTAAGTTTCCACAGTCTGTGATGATTTGGGGTGCAGTGTCATCTGCTGGTGTTGGTCCATTGTGTTTTTTGAAAACCAAAGTCACTGCACCCGTTTACCAATAAATTTTGGAGCACTTCATGCTTCCTTCTGCTGACCAGCTTTTTAAAGATGCTGATTTCATTTTCCAGCAGGATTTGGCACCTGCCCACACTGCCAAAAGCACCAAAAGTTGGTAAAATGACCATGGTGTTGGTGTGCTTGACTGGCCAGCAAACTCACCAGACCTGAACCCCATAGAGAATCTATGGGGTATTGTCAAGAGGAAAATGAGAAACAAGAGACCAAAAAATGCAGATGAGCTGAAGGCCACTGTCAAAGAAACCTGGGCTTCCATACCACCTCAGCAGTGCCACAAACTGATCACCTCCATGCCACGCCGAATTGAGGCAGTAATTAAAGCAAAAGGAGCCCCTACCAAGTACTGAGTACATATATAGTAAATTAACATACTTTCCAGAAGGCCAACAATTCACTAAAAATGTTTTTTTTATTGGTCTTATGATGTATTCTAATTTTTTGAGATAGTGAATTGGTGGGTTTTGTTAAATGTGAGCCAAAATCATCACAATTAAAAGAACCAAAGACTTAAACTACTTCAGTCTGTGTGCATTGAATTTATTTAATACACGAGTTTCACAATTTGAGTTGAATTACTGAAATAAATGAACTTTTCCATGACATTCTAATTTATTGAGATGCACCTGTATGAGCATATAACATTAACAAACGCAATAATGTACAGAATGTGTGTGTGTTTACCGTAATGTTGCCCCCTCTGTCTTTATCACATCACCATCACTGAGATATGAATATTTCTTCTTCTCCTCTCCAATACCTTCTTCTTGTGGAGGAGATCGGGGAAGCTTACTTACCCTCAGGTCAGCATCTGTGTAAAATACACACAAGTTTAAAGGAATAGTTCACCCAAAAATGAAAATTCTCTCATTATTCACTTACCCTGATGCCATCCCAGATGTGTATGACTGTCGTTTTTCAGCAGAACACAAATGAAGATTTTTAGAAGAAGATAGATCTCTGTCAGGTCCTTATAATAGAAGTACACGGGTGCCTGCACTTTGACGGTCCAAAAGTCACATTTAGGCAGCAATAAAGTAATCCACACGACTCCAGTTGATCAATTAATGTCTTCTGAAGCAATCTGATAAATTTGTGCAAAAAATAAATCGAAAATGAAAACGTTATTAACTTCTAAAAAGTGCTTCCTGCCAGAAAATCTTCATTTGTGAACTGCTAAAGAAAGACAGTCATACACATCTGGGATGGCATTAGGGTAAGTGAATAATGAGAGAATTTTCATTTTCGGGTGAACTTTTCCTTTAATTTACTTAAAATTCAAATGTTTTTTTTATTTATCTTATTTTAACCCTTTAAAGCATACCTGACCCGAGACCTCATTCCACCCCTGTACCACATTCATTTTTTGGAGTTATGCCCACACCTCTTTAGTATTCCTCAACCTTTCTCTACTGAATAGTGGGTTAAAAAAAAAAAGGCAAAACTGCAAAAAAAAATAAAAAAATAAAAAAATAAAAATGATAATATATATATATATATATATATATTTCATAACTGCTTAAAGGTGCACTCTGTAATTTTTTAAGTATTTCGAAGAGGCTTACATTGACTTACACTGACACCTAGTGGCCTGGATGCTGCATTATTCAAACGCAGTAGTTTTCAGTTACCAATGCCATAGTAGAAATTCACTAAGCACAGTAAACCAGGATTAATTTATTCCCTGAATGAAAGTGTCCAATAACAGGGCAGTTATTGAGATTAAGTGAGTAGTATTCAGATGGTCATGTGATACTAACACGGCAGCCCCCATCAGGGGACCCTGCCCCATTTAGAATAAAAGAGCTTTTATAAGGTTATGACTGAACAGTTCATCTCACAAGAGTGGTTATGAATCCATACATGTTTCAACATTACTATTACATTTTTTAGAAGAAAAACTTCTTAAATAATGAAAATAATTACTCAGTGAACTTTTAATTACCAAAGTGTATAAGGTCTAGGCCTGTCGCGATTATTAAATAATCGTCTGATCGCGGTTATTTAATCTGATCTTGGTTATTTGAGATAACCGCGATTATTGTGCACATTAAATTCCAATCAAGTCCAAATAAGGGAAAGAACGGCGCGTTCGAGTGTCTCCGACTGTCTCAGCAACACTGTGGACCACACTGTGCAGCTCCTGAAGAGTGGGTAAAGAAACCACTTATGAATCTGACTTGAAGTTGACTATTGAATACAAAATGCTCCAGTTTCCCTTTAATTTAACCATCATGTAGTGGCAAATGTTATTTGTCGCTGTGGGTTCATACACGCAGTGTTAATGACACACAGTGACACAGAGAAACCCTGTGCCATGCCCAGGATGACAGAATAAAATAAAACACAGAATCTCAAGATCTGTCTTCATGTGAAATAAGGACTTGTGGGTTTAATTGGAATGCCTTAAAATAACTTGTGAAAGCGAAGAATTTTGGACAAACATTTAATTATTGCATAATAGAATAGAATAGCTATTCAGGTTGTCTGGGTTCCAACAATAACAACAGTGTAAATGTAAAATGACCCAAGACAATAGTTTACCAAAAAGAGAGACATACAGGCCTATTTTAAGTTATTTGAAATATTTTGATATTTAAAATATTATTTTTAATATCATTCATACATTTTTAAAGCCTTCAAGGAAATCATGTAAAAGTTAAATATAAATAAATTAAGGTTTATGAAGCACACATACACCTATAACAAAAGCATGACAATTTGTATGGCAATTAATCGTCAAAATTGTAAGAGCCCAAAAACAGACAATTAATCGCAATTATTTGATTGACAATTAATCGTAAGAGACAAAAGAGTACTAATGACTACTATATCACATTGATTTTCTGTGTGACAATGGTGAATTATCATTATTCCATCTGCGTGTACATTAGGGCTGGGCATCACCAGCCAACTCACGATATGATACATATTGCGATAGACGTCACGATTCGATATATCGCGATACTCCACAATACCATGATTCCATTTTGATTTAGCTTTTAATATAATTTAATCTGGGTCAGTTTTAATGTCCATTTTGCTTTTTCTCATTATACAGGGGACCTTCTGACTTGTTAAATTACGGACATACAGTATCAATTTTACAAATTTTATTTCATCATTCATTTTTCATCATTTTGGTGACATATTAGCTTTTTTTTTTTTTTTTTTTTTAATATAGTCCATGTATTACATCAATAAACATTATGTATTGAAATTGCATATATTATATTGCATATATACAGTAGCTACATGTATGTTGTTCACATGCCTAATTTACACTATTAACAAGTATTTACAAGTGCTAAAATGGTACGGTCTCTTTAAGACCTGTGGCAGTGACTTTGACAGTAGTGTTTGTTTGGTCGAATGGCTTCTTTACAGCATCCATGCTGTGTGTGATTAGAATTAAATGTTTGTTTTGTTGTTTTTGATACATATCTGACTGTAGAGAACAGAAAGAGTTTTAAAAGAGACATTATTAAACAACAAATCATTTGCTTGGATCTAGTCTTTGGACTCATTACACAGAAAGAGTCAAAACTTTAACTCTCAGCATGCAGTGAAAAGATCTTCTACGCCACTACACCACTCAAACACTGGTGAGTGAAATCTAAAAAATTACCAGCCTGTGGCTAAACATTTTTTGTAGCATATGGGAAGCATTTACGCACATATGATTGTAGGGGACTGCAGACAGAATGAAAGAGCGGTATATTAAGAATCAACATTGGGTACGTACAACTGAAGTTTAAGTAGAAAATAAATATTTTTGCCCGGCCCTAGATCCAAACACGTGAGAGGGGTTCAGCATGTCTGTGAGAGAAACCGTGAATGCTGCTGGATTGGTTTCAGTCTCTTTCGTGCCTCATAGAAGCGTCTCAGACTGCATTGAAAATATCACAATATATCACAATACATGGATCGAATTATCAAAACAACATTGTGAGAAAAAGTATCGCGATATATTGGTATTTGATTGTATCACAGCCTAGTATCAGGGGGTCAGGAATTGGCTGGTTAGCAGGTCCCTGTTAGCACCTGCTGGTAGATGCTGGAACTACACCACCCGATAGCAAAAAGCATGTTTCTCCATAGACAGCCATTCAAAAGTAGCCGTGTTTTATGACGAAATTAAACAAAATTCCAAAAACCATTTTAATTTAAATTATTTCATTGGATTGTTTTTGAAGGGCTCTTAAAAGCATGAAATGTATTTATATTTTCCCCTATCTATTCCCATTGATGAGTGATCAGTCACGTGACACCCGATCCCGGAACGGAGCGCCCATGGGCAAAGATGGCAGCCTCCATTTC
This sequence comes from Myxocyprinus asiaticus, assembly GCF_019703515.2. Classification (NCBI taxonomy): domain Eukaryota; kingdom Metazoa; phylum Chordata; class Actinopteri; order Cypriniformes; family Catostomidae; genus Myxocyprinus; species Myxocyprinus asiaticus. The sequence continues at coordinate 43,274,603 of NC_059349.1, forward strand.
GCTAGCTTTCTGGGAACCCTGCGCCAGCTGAGCACAGTCATAAAGATGAATAGGGATGCAAACGGATAGCTCTCTCCAGGTATTTTATATCTCCATGCAGGGTCGTAGATTCCAATTTCTTCAACATGGGGGGTATTGGTCGCAAGTACACCCCCCCATTGTCGAAGAAAAATCGACATATGGTGGCACTGACGTGTCAGTGATTGACTTGATTTACATTTGACATTGCGATTTGACGACGAAGCCACATGGAAGTAAACTATAGCAAGTGTAACATATGAACAGTATGATTTGGCTATTGTCATTTGGGAGAACTTCGAAATGATGTAAGTTGTGCATCTGTTTAGACTAAAAAAAAGCGCCTGAGAAAATGCATATGTGTAACTTATGTGTTACATCACTCACCTGCGTGAACGTTTGCGAGTATGTCCTGTACTCCTCCAGTGTGGTCATAATGCCAGTGTGTTATCAGAATGTGCTGTATAGATGTCTCGTGTTGCTTCAGCGCCTCGCGCAGATTGGCAATATACTCTGGTATCGCGGGCTCACCTGCATCAATTAACACTCGCCTGACAAGATCGATACACATGCACATGAGTCTCACACACACTTGCTACGTTCAATAAATATGTTGTGCATGGCGAATGACTTGATGTACATGCTGTGATGTCTCAATAAAATAAATACGTTCCTCCATGACAGAATTATTTTCTTGAGTGTTGTACCACCTTTTGCCAGTCCCGACCAGGTATGTGTTGGTGCCCTGCAGTGTCATGGGTCCCGGGTTACAGCCCAGAATACGCACCACTCTAGATGACAGCTGCTCGATACGAGGAATCACCGTGGACATTGTCTCCAAGATGAGCCTGACCGACCCAGCGTGAACTTTTAATGAAACGTAAAAGAAAAAAAAAAAAAAGTCCTGGCTGCGACTGACCTGACTGACAGCACTTTGGACTGAGACTTCCTGTTCATAAATCACACTTTACAAAATAAAAGTCTTTTACGCTCAACATTAGTTGATGTTTAATCTCTGATATAGCCTACTTTTTTGATAAATATTAATAAAACAATTAATTTAGTTTCTATGCATTTTAACGCTTTTTGAATCAGCTCCATTAACGATTATGATAGTAAAGAAAGAGATTTACATTTATTCATGCAAATAGTGAAATAGTGATTAGTTTTGTTTTATTCTTTCAAATTGTGTGCACATGTATGGAAATGTGTATGTTTGCAATGTATACAATGCAATGTATGCAATGTTACTAATTCTTTGGCCTTGTAAAATGTAAAGCTTTGTTATTAAAGCTACAGTACATGAACCTGAGATTGGTACGCATTTATTAAACTTATGTACACTTACACTTATTTTTTGATTTTTGTTTTATGCCACTGCTTTTATTGTGTTTATTGATGCTTTGACAATATCGTATGTAAAAAGTACGATAAATAATGCCAATAACAGTCTGGTTCCGGAAGTAAAAATCCCATTCATTTTTTCCATAGACTAATTGTTTTTCAGCGATAAATTATAAACCTTTAAAGCAGACTTACCAAGAGCTCCGAGGTTGTTCATCGATTGTTGAAGCCATCAGTCCATGTTTTTTCAACTTCATTGTTTAAAAATTGGTTGATAGCGGTATTCCTGTTAAACAACTACATTACCCATGGTCCAGCAGAGAAAGCTTCACCAATCAGAGAACCGGGACCAACAAAGCCTGCAAAACGTGCCTCCGAGCGACCGCCCTCTCTGTGAATGATGTAATCAAGTCTCTTCACCTTATATATTTATACATATAGGATTATTATTTTTTTTTTGTTGTTGTTGCAGTAAATGTAAAATATATTGTTTCTGTACTTATAATCAACAACCTAAAATCAACAGTTTTATATAGTCCCATAATTTTCTGTTTGTTTAATTACATCATTTGCAATGCTTCATGGGACTGTAGTTCATGCCTTCATGAAAGATGGTAAATACACACTCTAGTCTCTTTGTCTGATTTTTTTTTTGCCTCAAAACAAAGTTTATATTGTTGTGATTCCCCTCAGAGCTGGTTGGTTTGGTTCATGGCTGGCAACTCTATTATGGAGGATTTAATGATAAGCCTATACAAAAAAATTAATGAGAAAAAATACTTCCGGAACCCACAAAGCTGAAAAAGTAGGCTGACACTGTTGCGCTCTATTGAGATGGTGTTTTTTAATAATATATGATTTTTAATAATACATGCATAAAGGATCAGCAAACAGCAAAACTAGAGTGGAATTAGTGTAATATGTTGGCTAAATGAAAAAGCTAAAAAGATGAGATATTAAGTATCTAAATGGAAATCGTATGTTTTGAGAGCATATATAAAGATGTCATAACATTAAGATGCACATTATGCAATATTAACAAATATGGCATTATATATATTTCAAATTTAAGAAATGATGACATATGTCTGCTTGACAAATACATAATATCATCAAGTGGTTACTTACTGTTTCCATTAGTATTTGTTCCAGTCATACACAAACAAAATAAGGAATTCTACAAAAAGGCACAAACACAGGATATGTGGTTAAAGGGAGATCTCTTAGAATAGCTGGATCTTCTAAGAAATAACTGCTAAAACTACAAATACACTTTGCTGTAACTGATGTGTTCAAAGACTGCTTAGTGTCCAAAGCGGCGCTTGTAAAAATGCCAAATTCACAGATACTCTAATAAAATCTGCCCACGATCAATCATTTGACCACAATTCTCTAGAGAGAGCCTACTAATTCAAAAGTCACAACAGCATTTGCAATTGCCATTTTCCTTTAGTCTCAGCTCAGCACCATTGTCCTCAAAATATGCATTTAAAAACCAATTTAAGTTAGTTAGCAGCTCTCAATGGTTCTCTGAAAATCAATGGTTCTTTGAACAAGGCGAATGGTTGGTTACATGTTTATGTGCATTGTTACATTGTGTGTGCACATAACAATGAATCTGCATGTGTAGGTGTTTGCAAGTAGACTGTGTCTGTAAGTGTGTGCCTGTATTTACCTCACAGACACATGGCACTTTATTATGGAGCTGCACTGGTTCAAAACAGCTTCCGTTATTCTTTAGTAATATGAACTGATGGTCTGTTAAGGATGAAGAAATTAATCAATCTAAATATCCACAGACTGAATTTAGTCAAACAAATGAGCCTGTTAGTAATGATCTTATTACTGGGGTTATAACTGGAATTTTAACAACATTTATTTATTTTCTGTTTATGTACAATGCAGCCTGCTATTGGCTTAAATGTTAATGTCTGAGCTGCTTCTGGGTCAGTCCACGGGAACCTGGTATCAAGAGATTCATTGTATGCCCACTGAGCATTAGGACAAGTTAAATCCATCTATTGATTTTCTTTATGGTCTGTTATTAAAATGAGTGAATGTTTATTGCTCTATTAATCTGGTCTCCATTTGTCTTCCATTTTTACAAATAAGACCATGCCCATGCACTCCTTAAACCTCAAAGTAATAGCAGGTACCTTAATGGAGATCAGACATTGTGTCTGTGATTTTGACAATAATATTTATTTGTTTACGTTCTGCTGTAAGATCGTAAAGCACAACTGCACAAGTCTTGCATGCATTTCAACTTGCTATAAACAAGTATTTATTGTAATCCATACACAGTTTGTGCATACTGCATTTTAATACACTTTGTAAGTGGGACTTGACAAGATTTTGGTTTAATGGCAAATGAAAATGATAACTTGAACTTCATGACTTAAATATTTCCTTGGCTTGGAGAGGCAGAAATGTCCTCATGTTCTTGGCATGAATCATGGTTTATGTGTTTGTATGTTATGTGCACATTATCTCATGCAAGATGTTTCTACTTTTTATATATCTCTGATGATCAGATAAATTAAATCTGCACACATAACCCGTAGAACAAAATTCTAAATCTTATATCAAAGCACTTAAACAGACAGATTAATTTGACATGAGGAAAAATAAAATGTACTTTCTTATTCACACAAAACTAAAACAGCACATAATTCCTAATTACTAATATAGTCCAATAATTTTACTGACAAAATAGTTTCTATGGGACATATATGTTCAGGGTCAGAGTTTATATATACAACAGACAGAGAGAAAAAATGAGAGGCAAAAAAGTTGAGAGAAAAAAGAAGAGAAGAAGGATCACTGTGGCAGGACTTTGAGAATAGCGTTCACTTCCTCTGCTACAGCTGTCAATGCAAACTCAAACTGCTCCTGAGGAAGACAGACAGAGTGCATGTCAGTTTGAAAATATGTATCTGTGTTTCAGTGTGCATGTCCCCTCATATGTTTAAGTTCATGTACCTTGGTCTGGACCATGCCAGGTCTCTGGTCTCTCAGGTGTTCCAGCGTAGCAGCAATATCAATCTCTTTTGCACCTGTAAAACACACAAACAGCTCACACTGAGAGGAAGGTTCTATATCTGAATTTTGTATAAGATTATCCATAATGCGTGAAACTTCACTGAACTGATCAGGCTCTGCTCCAGATGTAAGGAGGGCCATAAGTCTCTCAGGGTGGGCTGAACACCCCATGGGATTACCCCTTTTTACATGGTACCATGGTAATTGCTTTGTATTCTTTGAAGCATCTAAGTGTACCATGTAAATACCATGATATATGTATTGTTCAGTAGCAATGTATATATCACTGTAACATGGCATTACAATTTGACTCCATCACTTTACCATTGTACTGCACTACTATTGTGTGTATGGTGGTGTCCAGGGTGGGCCGAGCTCATAACTGGCTCTCCCGTGAAACTCAGGTCTGTATCTGATTTAACTTCAGCGTCTCTCTCTGAATTTACCTTTAGACATTTTATTCAACACCATGTCAATGAGAATATATGTCCCAGTCCGTCCAGCACCATCACTGATGGAAAGAGAGAAAAAGAGAAAAAAAAAAAACAATTAAAGGAATATTCCAGGTTCAATGCAACATAAGCTCAGACGACACCATTTGTGGCTTATTGTATATTACCCCAAAAAATATTTTCAACTCATCCCTGATTTATTTAAAAAAACAAAAATTGTGGTTACAGTAAGGCACTTACAATGGCAGTGAATGGGGCCAGTCTAAATATGCACTGTTTCAAAAGTATAGCCACAACATTTAACACTATGTACATTATTTTAGTGTGATAAAATTGCTTAGTAACCTTCTCAGTGGAAAGTTCTATTCAATATTACAACTTCATTGCCATAACAACGGAACGCTGGTAAACCCTATGAGCGATTTTATCACACTTAAGTCATGTTTACATGTATAGGGCCCTATTTAAAGAGCACTAGCAAGGCCCTGTAGCCTTAAGTCATATATGCAAAGTCCGTGGGCATGGCCATGAAGTTTTGGTATTTTCGTGCAAGCATGTGCTAAGTCTAGGAGCAAGTGGGTTTGGGCTCGATGAACGCTAGTGGGCAGGGTCAAGTGCAATTTAATTCGGAGATTCTTCTCTGGTTATTGCACCATCTATGTCCTATTATATAGTGCATTCCCTGTCAAGCACCAGTGATATAAACAAAGACAGCACATTTATAAGAAGTTGGTAGTCTAAATGGCCTGTATGCAATGAATTAGAAGAATAGAAATATGGACTTACGTTCTTTTGTGCATTAATTGAATGTCTGGCATATTTCTATGACAGTGACACGCTCCTGTTATACGCACTGGAAAAATGTGGTTCTCGTCAGGATTTGGATTAAATTATAGAGAATGTAAATATTATCAATGATTTTCATCTATTGACACACAAATCATGGCTAGTATTAACAGTGATTGTATCGGAATGCACTTGACTTCTACCGGTCGATTTTGATAAAACATGTTTTTATTAATTTATTGAAACATGAAAAAATTAAACCAGAAATATTTCTACATTCAAATTTGATTTAAACATATAATATATATATATAAATAAAATCAAACTAACAAAGTCATAAAAAAAATCATACCAAATCCAAACATTTTACACTCTCCAACTTCTTCCACTGGCCCCTTTTGCAGTGACTTAAAAATCACTCTTCGACAAAAGGTGGACATTTTATAAATAAAATTGTAAATATAAACATTATAATAATAATTGAAAAATAAACCATGACCTAAAGATAGATTAACACAAATCTCATAAATATTTGTTTCATAAAAGGCCTACAACAGTGATCATCATGGACATAATTTAATGTTCCACTGTATTTTCAGAGTTTGGACATGAACTTTATTACCACCTGCTGTTGGAATCTCCAAACTGCAAATGCAGGAACTCAGTTTGGACTTTGCGCTGAGATAATATGTGCTTTTGATGACAAATTGTGCTTTGTGCCACTTCATTACATACAATACACCCACATTTTATGCACATACACCCACAGTAGCGCAAACACTGCCACCCAATTGCGCTTTGCACTGGCACGAAAATTGCACTTAGAATTAGCACTCTTATGAAAATTGGACGTTGTGCATGGTCGTAGCACTGCACTTTGCTCAGTCACGAAAATAGAGCCCATAATGTTTACGTCATGTGGCTATACTTTTGAAACGTATATTTTAATGTTAATGGACTGGCCAATTTTTAAATAAATGAGGGGCAAGTTAAAAATATTTTTTTATGATAATCAATAGTATTCTACAAATACGGTCAATTGAGCTTAACTTGTATTGAACATGGAATATTCCTTTAAAAACACAGAGAAAGACATATTACGGATTGTTTTGTAGCGACTGAAGTCGGCTTTGATCAGTTTGTGTTTATTTTTTGTGCTTGTGTGTGTGTGAGTTTTTGTACTTGCCTGCAGTGAACAATGACAGGACAGGACCTTCCACGGTAGCATTTGTTTACTTTTCTATTGGAGAGAAGACACACAATCATAGACATACACACAAAAACATAAACACACACATATACACAGACATGAAACACTGTAAATAGACTTAAAATGCAGCTCAACAGAAAAATATGTTTTAAAAGAGCATATCAACTTGTTATAAATTGCCAGAAAAAAACAAACAAACAGATTTTGACATAATAATTACAAAAACACTCAAATTTGAGGATTTGTGGATTAAAGGAGATTATGTAGGACAAATCAATGAACACACTCTCATGATGAGAACAGACTCTCACTCTCTCTCTCTCTCTCTCTCTCACACACACACAGACACACACACACACAGACACACACACACACACAGCAGTCAAGTTAGCTTCAGCCTTGTTGCTTGTTTATGCTCATAAACACTGTTGCTGGTTTTATGCAGATCAGAAATAAAAGATGGCACGGTCTGGAACAAAAGCAAACCATTCTGATAAGAGAAAAACTGAATACATGAGAGAGACAGAAACAGCAGTGGTAGGCAAGGGGGGAAAAGAGAGAGAGAGAGAGAGAGAGTGTTAGAGATTGGTTGGGAAATGGCTTAGGGTGAAGGACGGAGGGGTTGGTATCCGAGGGAGCACTTGGATGCAGAGTCGCAGTTGTCAATGATCACTTTTGTGACTATGCAACTGGAGCCAGTTCACTAGCTGCACGACCACAAAAATGACACTGGCAACCGCTCAGGAGCTGACACATACGCACACACATACAATCACATGTTCTGGCACACACTCTCTAGGGTAGGTGTACCTGCGGAAGTCGAGCAGGGTCTGGCTGGTCTCAGGCGTCTGGTTGTTCAGCCAGGTGTGATAGTGGAACTGTGTGACGGTACGGGTCTCGTTCGTCTGCATGTTCTTAAGGTAAAAGCTCCGAACCAGGAAGTCCTCACACCAGACGTGCTCTGAAACCAGATTAACCTATGCAAACACACATAAGACAAAACAACATATTAATATTCCAAACATCAACAAAACCAGTGAAAAAAAAAAAAGATGATGGTGAAAGATGGTCTTCTGATCTTAGCTGGTCTCCCAACCTGGATTGTTTGCTGGTTTTAAACACTTGTCAGCTGGTCAGGCAGGGTCACCAGCTAAATCAGCTGAAGACCAGTTTGGCAAGACTGGAAGATCAGTTAAACATCTTACACCAGCTAAGACCAGCAAAGCATCTTAGGCTGGTTTAAACTATTTTTAATAGCAGGGAACAGTTAGGATTTTTGATTTGAAGTGAACTTACACTGAACAACAAAACAATAAACACAAGTAAAGCCACAGTTTGTAAAAGTGTGTGTGTGTGTGTGTGTGTGTGTGTGTACGGTACTTCGTAAATGTTGTAGAGATTGGATCCTTCATCGGGCCAGTAGTGGTAACACTGCTTTACACCGTTCTCAGAGAGAGGAGTCAACATGACAATCACCACACACCCGCTTTCCCACACCATCTGCAAAAAAATACACACATATCTGTATGTTACACATATCTGCAAGTCAACACACACATTACACACACATACTTGACACTCAAACTTTCCACAAACATCTGCAAGAGAACACGTACACAACACAATCTGCAAAAGAAAGAAACTCTGTCTATGTGTAATCACATACATTCCACACATACTGTATGTGTTTACCTGCCAGAAGTCTGCAACAGTGGAGGGCAGTGGGCCCTGAGTGGCGATGTACGCTGGGTTACGAGGATCATGATCCATCTGAGAGAGAGAGAACCACATAATCATAAATACACAAACTAGAGAGGAGTCTCTCATGAGCCCTGTGTGGGTGAAAACTGTATGTTACATTGTGTTTGCAATCTACCGGTATGAGATTTACTCCATTACACATACAAATTTCAATTTAAAAAAGTTGGGACACTGTGTAAATTGTAAAAAAACAAAAAAAAACAAAAAAAAATATATGAAAGAAAAAAGAAAAAAACAAAACAACAGAATTAAATGATTTAAAAATCCTTCCTGACTTGTATTCAATTGATGTCTATATATTTATTTATTTATATATATATTTTTTCCCATTTTACATACTGTCCCAGCTTCTTGAGAATCAAGGTTTGTATGTACAATCAAACCATAAAGCATCCATAGTGTGTTTATTCTAAAGCTTTTATCAATATAACACTGTCTAAGTTAGAACTGACCCTGAGATTGCTAAATTATGCTGTCACCAGTACTATGAATGCACAACTTATAGAGTGAAGATCTTTTGTCAGTCAGCTCTTGCACTCATTTACAGTCTAACACACTACAGCTTTCATTTACATGTGATCCGTGCACAGCATGAAGTATGCAAGGTGAAGTTTGGTTACTTGTTTGTTTGCTTACACTTTTTCATCTCTTTTCTCTGGCAGGATTCTCATTTAAACCTATATCTATGCCTAGAGTGTGGTTTGTCCAGTGCTTACTATAGTGTGCAGTTTGTGTAGAAGAGTGTGGTTTGCACTATAGTGTGTAGTGTGCAGTTTGAGCTGCAGTTTGTAGCTTTTGCTCAAGTATGTAGTTTAGGCTCACGATTGGGCTGGCGTTGATGTAGTCAGAGTTTCCTTGATTGTTCTCCGCTTTTAGAGTTATTCTGCAATGATCATCTACACAAATACATACACACAAAGAGATTTTATTTTAAGACCTGAAAAACTAAAAGCTCAATCATATAGAAAAACATTAAATACACACGCAAACAATTCAACATTTTAAAGGAATAGTTTACCCAACAATGAAAATTCTGTCATAATTTACTCACCCTCATGTGTTCCAAACCCATAAGACTTTCTTTCTTCTGTGGGAGACAAAAAAAAGTAGTCACATGGACTACTTTTATGATACTTTTGGGCGCCTTTTTCAACTTTAAAATGTATCCCTATCAACTGTCATTGCATTGAAAAGGACCAGGATATATTAATTTCATTTTCTTCTTTTAGTTCTACATACTAAAGAAAGCCATACAGGTTTGTAACGACATGAGGGTAAGTCATGACAGAATTTTCATTTTTGGGTGAACTATTTTTTTAGGTTTACCATCTGGAAAAATGTGTGTGCACAAATATGTATGCGTTCTACTCACAGGCTATGACTGTGCTTGTGCGGTTTTTCTTGGTGTTGCCGTCTCTCTGACCAATGGTGGTGGCATTGGGCTCAGCCTGGTATGCACAGAGAGCCTCCCACTCTGATTCCAAACGATTCTTATTTTTCAGATGGTCCTCCATATATGCCTACATGTGTACATAGAAAACACATATGTGATTGTGTGTGTCTTGTATTGTTCCTATTTATGCATCATGTCATAATTGCTGTTAAACTGTCACTAGCAAAACTGTAAACATAGTAACAAACATTTTGATTTTTTTTTTAGTTTTGGCTTGTTTATTTCATTACACATTGAATATGCATGTGCCTATTAACTTTAAACATTAATGTATGCTCAACCAGTAACTTAGAGCAATAGAAGAACACATTCGTGAAGACTTTATAATGTTAAAGGGATAGTACATTCGAAAATGGAAATTCTCTCATCATTACTTACCCTCATTCCATCCCAGATGTGTATGATTTTCTTTCTTCCGCTGAACACAAATTAAGATTTTTGACAAATATTTCAGCTCTGTAGGTCCATACAATGCAAGTGAATGGTGGCCAGAACTTTGCAGGTCCAAAAAGCACATAAAGGCAAAGTAATCCCCAGGACTCCAGTGGTTTAATCCATATCTTCAAAAGCAATAAGATAGGTGTGGATGAGTAAAAGATACATATTTTAGTCCTTATTTACTATAAATCTCCACTTTCACATTCTTCCTCTTTTGTTTTTGGTGATTCGCATTCTTCGCTTATGTCGCCACCTATTGCTATTGGGCAGGAAGGAGAATTTATAGTAAAAAAGGACTTCTATTGATTATATTAATATTGATCTGTTTTTTACAGAGTTCGTACAGATGCTTCAAACTTAAATTCAAGGACTTTTCAAGCACATTTTTATTTGTTTTCAAGGACTGTGCTCGAGTCATTAAAACAAATTATTTTTGTTAATTTTAAATACAAATATTTTAACCATTCAGTTAATTTATTTTTTATAAAACACCACTTATTACAAGTACAACAATGAGCTTCTTTAACTACATATTCTCACAGTAACAATTCTTGGTTCATTCATGACGAAATTGATGTGCAATTGTAGTAAGCTCCCTCAAAACGCACTTCGCTTTCCAACAAAAGTGAATAACTGGGTCTGTAAACAGTAGTCCATATGATTCATGTGCTGTGTTCCATGTTTTCTAAAGTCACACAACAGATTTATGTGAGGAACTGACCAAAACTACAAATGGGTCATTCTCAAAACATTTTGACTTTCCAACTTACAAAATATGGAAATTTTCCATTTAGTTCAGTTTTTGCCTATAAATGCTGAGGGTAAATTATTTTGTAACATGTTGACATTATTTTTTATTCATAAAGGACAACTTGGCTGTTGTTCTTTCTTTTATTATTTAATTTTGTTTCATGAACGAAGCAAGTTAACACTAAGTTAACACTTGGGTTACAACACCACATTTTGAGGGTTCAATGGGGTACAACACCAAATATTTTTGTGTGAAAATATTAGTTAAAATGTGAATAACTTTTTAACATGCTGGGAAAAATCACTATATGCATATTTAAGCAGCCTCTGATCTTAAACCTTAAAAATTATTTTCTACAACTTTTTGTTTTTAAAAAAATGTTAAAACATAAAAATAAGGGTTTTAACATTGATAAAACCAATAACATGAAATCAAGGGACAAACATTCTTTTTAAATTATTAAAATTATTAATCATAATTTTATTTGCATTTTTGCACACTTGTTCGACCTTGCAATAATGCTTTTATTAAAAGTACAAAATCAATACACAAACAAATTTACATGTCATAGAAGTGGTGTACCAGATGAAGGGATCAGTGTTTTTTTTCAGGCAATTAAAAATGTCAAATATATTTTCTAAAAAAATTTCAAAACAGAGTCAAGCCATTTCATATCATTAAAGGTTAGGTTATAAAATTATATTTTGATATTGACCCAAATGTTGTCAGAAATAATCTATTTTGTAAGACACAAAGCTTTCTTTACAGAAGGGGATACTAGACGGCTCACAAAACTGAATCCTCCATTGATCTGCATTCAAATCATTCAAAACGTTTTATATCTCATATAATTTTTTCACCCTAGAGAGTAAATTGTAATTGAAACTGATAGTTGCAAGGATTTATACTTGTTAAATCCGCAACAGCAGTATCTATAAAATATATATATTTTAAATCCTCCAGTAACTCGAAGTGATTGGCCCATTCTGAACAGCGCTGCCAAAAGTAACAAGTGCCACATGACAGCCGTCTATGCGCTGCCTGCTTCAGCAGTGGTCTAGTGGTCTGTCGTCGTGTTTTTCCAAAAATAAATAAATACATTTCATTTATTAAATGATTTAAGCAACGTATTTTAAGACTTTCTATAATTCAAGAACTTTTTAAGCACCGCGTGGTAATAATTGCTATTTTCAAGGGTTTTCCAGGACTTCAATTTGAAAAAGCCAAATTCAAGAACTTCAAGCACCTTTTACGAACCCTGTTCTCATCCACACCTATCATATCGCTTCTGAAGACACGGATTAAAAAACTGGAGTCGTGTGGATTACTTTTATGCTGCCTTTGTGCTTTTTGGACCTTTAAAGTTCTGGCCACAATTCAATTGCTTTGTAAGGACCTACAGAGCTGAGATATTTTTCAAAAAATCTTTTGTTCACAAATTTTGTTCAGCAGATAAAAGAACATCAAACACATCTGGGATGGCATGAGGATGAGTAAATGATGAGAGAATTTTCTTTAAATTCCAATTTTTTATGTCTAAAGGAGATGCAAAATGATCATTTAATATGTGTTTGTATGTTCATGTACCAGTATCATGTGGCCAGTAGAGATGTCCATGTTGGAGTGAGCTGGCTCTTCGCTCCAGGAGGAAGTGCTAGTGCGTGCAGAGGGGCTGGGCATTGGCCCGTCACTCAGCTGAGATGACACACTGTTTATTCGAGAAGAGTGAATAGGATCCGACTTCTCTACAGAAGGCTTTACTGCCATTCGCTGCCTACACAGCTCCTAGAGAGAGAGAGAGAGAGAGAGAGAGAGAGAGAGAGAGAGACAAAGAGATGTTGGTCTCACAGCTTTAGATGACACTTAAACCCCATACTACAGGAATAACCTCTACACACACACACTGTGATACCTGATAAGTAGCAGTGGCATCAGTGGTGGGGTCGGAGCCCAGGTTTGTGAGCTTCTCTTTGAGTTTGTGATGAGAACGGTGACGCAGACAGTACACCACACTGGACGCCAGAAGCACTCCAATGATACACACAATAGAAATCACAGTCAGAATGAGAAACTTGAGTGACTCAGAGCGACTGTACTTTGTGGGAATCTGGTTTAGTTTACTCTTCTAGAGAGAGAGAGAGAGAAATACAACATGAAATAATAAAAATTTTATGCGAGAGAAATGTGAAAATGTACCTATTTTCTCATGATTTGCTTTTTGCTAAAGTTATACCAGTTGGCCATTGAAGAAATATACAGTACATACTTTCAACTAGAGAGAAACAGTAAGATGAAAACAGTTGGAAAGTGAGGCTGAGACAGAGAGAATGAAAGAGATTCTTACATCAGTAACTCCAGCTTCCACAATCTTGACTTTTGCTTCTTTCTCCAGTTCATCCTTCTGACGGACTGATAAAATAGAAGAATCAGAGAAGATGGGATAAGAACACTCATCACTCTGAACACTGCATGGACAAATAAAAGTGGACATGCGTGCATATCTTTAGGGTGTGATGTACTGTATATTTGTTGTATTGACTAAGCTCTTACCTGCCACATTAGCCACATCAGCTGTAGTGATGTTCTGAGCATTCGGATGGACTTGAAATGTCACAGCTGGACTAACAACACTGCACACACACAGCAAGTTAGTTTCAGGCATTATTTTGCCATATCCAAACATGAAGTTTACTCACAGTTAGTTCTTTTCAAATCCGTTCTCACACTCCAACCTACAACCATCCATTAAACCTTATTCTTACGGTATGCTCCATACCTGCCTGAACTTTAATTCCGTAACTTAATCCTTAAATGCTCCTGACTCTGACTAAAATGGCATAAAATTTTAGTCAACGAAAATTGTTTTAGTTGATGATAATGTGCATAATGATAAAAACATATGTCAAACTCTAACAGACAACACTTTAATACAATTTTCAAATGTATCAAACATACAGCTAAAAAATACAACAAAATACAATTGTCTCTGAGCTCCTGAAATAATAGCAGAAAAAGAATATACTGAAGTATTAGCTACATTTCAACTTCAAAATTCTTCATGCTTTATAGCAGGACTATTCAACTTCATCAAAAAGTGGGCCAGAGGTAAAACATCTTCAGGGCACGCAGTACAAGCCAGGATATTTTGTTATCGAAAAGCTATCTACAGATATTGTATAACATCTGTGTTATCTACAGATATTGTATAACATCTGTGTTTATAGTAGCTTTCATTTTTTGAACAAGCCTGCTTTAGACTGTTATTCATTTTCTGTGTTTTAGCCAGTTCAGGATATTGCATTGCATGTAGCACATTTTTAAGGAAACAGCGTTTTCACAACGCAAGTTACGCATTCTGGCAAGCACATAATTTAGCTCAAGTTTACATGTTCATTTGCTTCATTGTCTGTGCATTGTGCAGTTGTAAGTTGTAAAATTACATATATGTTGTGGATATAGCGATTAATCCTATATATATATATATATATATATATACACACACGATGCGTTTGAGTGATGTAATTAACCCATTTGTAAAGCGGTTTAGCTCTTTCTGTTCACACAGATCAAGCGGTGAAATGCCCAACATACTGGATTTCTTATAAAAACAGATGTTTCTCTAGATTTTTCTACTTTTGTTTATGCACTGTTAATATCTTGCAGTATTATTGTTTTCTCGTCCTATTTTCATCAACAGTATGTTTTTACTAAAATTGTTTAAATTTTTGTTGTCACGTATTCCCTGTGTTTTTGCTTAGACTTTTATTTTGAAATTCTTGTTTAGTTCCCCGTTCCTGTTTCCCGTTAACGTTGTAGTCCTTTGTAGTTTCTTTTCATGATTGGTTTTCCCCTGATTGTTATCCCCAGGTGTTCTTCGTTTCCTTATTTACCCATTTGTATTTAAGCCCTTGTTTCCCCTGGTTTCTTTGTCGGTCTTCACATGTGTTGTCATGTTCTGTGCCTGGTTTCCTGTGTTTTATTTCCTTTAATTCTGAGTACTTTGTTTATCTTTGGTTTCTATTAAAAGCTGCATTTAGACCCTCATTCCTCGCCTGCCTCCTCACAATTGTCAAAATTCAACTTTTAGTTTCATCTTAGTTATTCCTGGCAAAATAAAAAAAAACCTTTGTCTATGAACATTTTCCTCAGTTATTTAATTAACGAGATTAACACTGTTTCCATTATTCTACAATTTCTAATTTTCTAGTTTTTTCAATCTATAAATATGACCACTCCAACTACAGTATATATACTGAACTGGCCAATATATTAAACAAATTGTGGCTTTTCTTGTTTGTAAGTTAGTGTGGCCCCTGCTTTAAGAATCACAAGTATACACAGACATGCAATCACGACTCACGAGAGCTCTGAGAAATCTGTCATTTGAATTTTCGCTTTACGAGCCACCAGCTCCATCAGATACAAACCCTTATCAGTGGGAAGAGACCTGATCCAAAGGAAGAGAGAGAGGGAGAGAAAGAGAAGTTAAAAAACAAACTTTAAAAGCTCTTGATTCAATTTAACAACAAAGTGATAAAATGTGTCTTATGGGATACAACATGCATATACTGTATTTAAGGTCACAGAAAAAGATTGATGTTTAGGCTCAAGTTTGTTCAATATATTTATAATCAATGAGTTGCAATATCAATATTCATAGCCTACAATGAGCAATACTGTATATAAAATAATGTATGTTACCTTAATAATGCCAAAACCCTCACAGAGACAATACAACCCAAACAATACACTTTAGACCTCAGAAATACATATAAATAATTTTTGAATGGGTACGAACTTGATGAATTTGTTCACTAATGTCTATATTGTATAGTTGCTTCTGTACTGATTGAATCCTTTGATAATGTTGTATAGAAAAGAGTCGGATAAAGAACACTGAATTGAAAACTGAATTAAGAGAGGGGGGGGTCACTTTGGTGTGTGTGTGTGTGTGTGTGTGTCTGTGTAATGTGCAGTAAACAACTCACTCTGTATCAGTGATAATGTACCCATAGATATCATTCTTAGCATTGTTCTGGACATCCAGCTGAAGATCTTGCACTTTCATGTTCTTGCGGCGTGGTGTAGGGTTGTCCTCCAGGCCAGAGGATGGCGCTATAGCAGCTGCATGTACCCAGCCCTCCACTTCCTCCACTTGCTCTATTGCCTTTTTCTGCATCCCCACTTCTCGATGTGTCGTTCGGCTGTGCACCGTCTCCACAGACACACCCTTCCCTTCACCAACAGACTCAGGTTCTGTTTTATCCAGGTACTCCAGCAGCTTGCCTAAAATGCCCCCATCCTGTTTAAGCAGGACATATACACATTAAAGCTGGGAAGTAGGGAATGACAATCTGTCCTCTAAGGGAAAACTCTATGCATGTTTCGAATGTAATCAGACTTTTATATGATTTTTATTTAATTTATTTTAATGACGTTTTATTCAACATTCAGTCCCCTGCTGGAATAACCAGGTGGCCAGGTTTAACAGGAAAATCCAGCTTGAGGTGATTAAGGTGGATTTGGGACATATTTTCTGGTTTGTTACTGGTCCAAGGTTATCTGTCAGCCTTAACCTGCTTTACCAAGATAGCTTACCAGGTTAAAACCAGGTCCACCAGTCAATAGTCCAGTTGACTGACCATCTAGAAACTTTAGGAAACCAGCCACTATCACTGGTTTTAGCTGGATTGTTGAACAGGGAAATGCATTTGTCTTCCTCCCTCTGTCTAAGCATTTTCTATAATCGTAATGTCAGTAGAAGTACCTTGTTGTCCATGGTTCTTTTCTCCCCCCCTACAGTTTGTCTCTCTGAAAGAGAAACACAATGATCTTTATATGCGTTTGTCTATGTATGAATGAAGTCATCATGGCTTTGCTTCAGATGTGTGTTACCTGTCACAAGTGGGATGGTTTGGACAGTTTTTTGAGTGACTGATGAACTTTCCTGAGCCACTTCCATCTGTTTCTGAACACTGTCTTCTGGGGTCTGATCCATCAAATCACTCTCAGGAAGCTGGTCCTCTGTTTGGTCCTCATATTGCAGATCTTCTGTCTGGTCCTCAGGCTGCTGCTGGGTCTCCAGGTCTCTGGGTGTTTCTCCCTGTCCTGCCTGTTTTTCCACAACATGCAGAGCATCTGCAATAAGGACAGAAAGCTTATCCAGATCTGCTGCTTCCAGACTCTTCACGTCCACACTGTGCCTGCCCACATTCCTCAAAATTTTGCTGATGAAGGTTTCTGTTAACAGATGAACCATGACATCAGTTTTTTCACATCTAGAACTGTATATCTTCACATTCATATTCAAAATTGACAATCAGTCACGAGACATGTAAGAACATTTTACATTTACTTTTGCAAATTTTGAAATAGATTTGAGATTCACACAGTTACATTTGAGAGTTAAATTTTGGTCTGTTCCTCATAAAAAGCTATCGTATGGTTTCAGAAGACTGGGAATACAGAGCACTACTAGTATGGAATCAATTATATGGACCATTATGGTGCTTCTTTGTCCTTTTTGGAGCTTTACAGCTACTGGTAACTACTTTTGTTGAAACTAAAATATTCAACTAAACATCTCCTTTTATGTTTCACAGAAGAAAGAAAATCATACATGTTTCGACAACCAGAGGTTGAGCAAATGATGACAGAATTTTCATTTTTTTGTGTGAACTATGCCCAAACAGGTGCGAGATGGATGTCATACCATCCACAGGAGTGAGGGAGTCACTGGCTGAGGGCTTTGTGGATCCATCTTTTAGAAAGAGTCGTTCCGCTCTTGATCTGTCTCCCACATCAGGCTGAGGGGGTTTGTTCTTGTAAAGGTACTTTTGAAGAGCGGCCACGAGCAGGTCTGAGCCATCTTCCTGTGGAGGAGTTTGTACCGCATCGCTCTGGTACCAGCTAAGATCAGGGTAAGACTGTGATTGATAGGGCAACTCTGGAATGAACTCAGGAGGGGTGGAGTCAGTTTTAGGGTGTGGTTCTCCAGAGCGATAATAGTGAAGCTCCGCCTCCTGTGCAGGGAGAATGAATATTCACATTTAAAACCTATTAGCAACTTTAAGAAATTAGTTTAATTGCTTTACAAATATTTTAGTCCAGGATATGTCTTAATTAGTATGAATGAAAGAAATGAGTGCGTTCAAAATCATAGTACCATAAAATAGTAACTTGTCGGTGCCCAGATGATAAGATGTTTTTAGTGGATTTTTTAAGTGTTTAACCGTGCATGCTTTTTCAGCTAAATGTCGTACTACACACACTTAAAAGTATAAACTTTCACATCAACACGAAGTATACGCGTTGTACTCCCCAGATTTGTTAGTTAACGTGTATGTTAGCGAATTCTAAACATTCATAAACAGGGGGCGTGTGCATGTTCATACACAATTTTTATTTTTTATTTTAGCAGATGCTTTTTTGCAAAGCAACCCACAATACAGTCAAGGTATACATTTTATCATTATGTTCCCTGTGGATGCACACACACAGATCATACACACACTCATCACCTTTTGCGATGTTTTTGGTAGCAGTCCCAGGTGCTGCAGGTATTTCAGAGTCTTCCGAAGCTCCGCCTCTGATGATTTCATTCTTCTGTCTCCGACAACAGCAGCACTATAAGGTCTATTAAAATGTAAAGATATAGGCCATGACATCAAGAATCTTATGACATCAAGGGATTTATGAGTAACTCTGAGGGTTAACTGTGTTCCTAATCTAATACCCACAGGAACATTTTGTTGCTCAGAGGTTGCTTCTTTATAGCCCAGGAGACTTACTGTACATCAGTTATGTTTCATTTATCAACTTTGTCTCAGATGTTTCTCCTGTGCCCTAGATGAAATAACAGTGGACTATATAAATCTATCAAATTAATGTGATGATAAATTGGCTTAAATAATTTGGTCTTGGAAAATTTGTATGATTTCATTCTGAATTTTTATTGCAGACTTTGGTATCTTGGCAGATCTGAGCCCAGTGCGTAATACTGTTGAGATCTCTTCTGAAAGTCTAAATGAGACACATCTGAGACTACTGTGGTCTTTTTCTCAGAAGAAATATCTAAGTAGGGGACTTCAGCAAAAGTCTCATTTGCTCTCCATTTAATCTTATTTGTGTCTAGGAGAAACAATTGAAAAACATCTCATTTGTGATGATCTTTTCTGTGTACCTGTGCTCTGGTAATGGAAGGGAAATCTTGCTTAGTTTGGAGAACTCATTTGATAAAACCTGTTGTGTGACGTCATCCTCCCACGCTAACCCTATTGGAGTAAAAATGCAAAATAAACATTTTTATTTCCAAGATGATAACTGGATGGCACTCACTGAATTAAACAGGCAACTTTATGAGGTCTTGTGAAAACAATGCAGCATATCACTGTTTGAAATGTTTACTGTGGAATAATGACTACTGTTTCACTTACTATTTGTAAAAACTAGTAGCTAGGTAGTATATACTGTGCAGAGGTATATATAGTGCACTAGTTTTTAATTCCGTACATAGCCTGAGGCTTTGATTTGATCCTCAAATGCGGCCAAGCTAGTAGCCTTGGTGACAGTGATGTGTGCAGTTGCTATGGCAACACTAATGCACCTACCTCTGTGAGCCAGTCTCTGAAGCAGCGCACGAAATCTCTGAACTGTTGCTGGCTTGACGTCATATGTGTAGACATCTGTTAATGGAGCAGACTCACAGCGGCCAAACATGCCATCTATAGAGAAAAACAGTTCAACAACCTGCAGCACTCCAGACTGACAATTATGTACACAAGAATACATCTGTGTGTGCGTGTATTTTTAGATCCACTGTGACATTAGTGCGGTCGCTAGTGGCAACTGAGATAGGACCAGCTGGAGTCTCCGCCACCTGTCTGATAATGAGGTCACAACATGTGTGAGTGTTTGTGTGTACACTACACGCTTTAAATTACTATTCGTTTGCTTTCTCTCTCTATTATTATTATTTGATGAATATTCAGTATGTAACTGAAGTGGGGTAAATGATCTGGCAGTCAGTGATTTGTACAGTAAGCAGAGCTCAGATCAATGCATAGAAAATAGAGCATGACAAACACATTCATATGCAGTAAAATTCATAGCTTAAAGCTTATATATAAAAAATTATGTATTAACAATTATTTCTTTAACCCTTTAAGCTCTGAAGGTGTTTTTAAAGATTTCTTGTTTCAGTGGCATGCCCAAAATTAAAGACTTATAGCTCTCCAAAAAAAAAAAAAAAGAAAAAAAAAAAGGGTCAATTATTTGGAATCATTTTATTGTATTAATTTTTTTTTTTATGCTACAGATTATGATAAATTATGAGACACTCAGCCTTAGAATCTGTTGAAAAAAAGCAAAAAATTTACTTTTTTTCGTATTTTTCTGATTTGATATTATACTGTAGAATGTAAATAAGATAGCCCCGAAAAACTGCTTTTGTTTTGTTCCCAATCATGTCACCTGTTACTGAGTAAAATTTTGTGTTGGTACGACAACAAAGCAATCGTACATAAGAACTAAGGACACATACAAATACAACAATGACTAAAGGTATGCTCTCTCCAAAGCAGTAATGAGTAATGAGTATCTCATTCAGTTCCATTCTGTGGAACTGCCTATATTTGGATGATTTTCACCTCTGGTTTCAGCGATCTGAATCCTAATACGACTGGTTTAGCGTTCCATTACGCTGGACAACATACTAAATCATTTCCGGTGAAAGTCATCTGGTCCAGGAAATCTAATGTGTTTTAAGCCAGATAGCACATTTTGTGCTGTGTGCACATTGTGCTTCATGTGGATTATCTAATGATCTATGCAGCCGATTCTGTGTGTGTGCGTGGGCTTGTTTTAATGGGAATCCCCTCCTCTAAGTAATGGTATTATATTTTATATAATACCTGTTCTGTTTTTTGGCGAATTTATAAGCGAAAACGTGTCTTATAAGCAGCACCTGTTTACATGTCACATGTATGTCAAAGACATGTACATGTCATTGACATGACATTGACATTGTGAGTAAAACAAATAGGCTGGTTGTATTCTACTCTTTGAGAGCTTTCCAACGACATATGACACACGGCTATTTGATCAGTTTGATGTTTTTACTGATTACAATAATATGTACTGAGCAAATGTCAAAATCACAGCATGTCGAGAAAACAATTATCAAAATATTAATATTTACAGTCTTGACCAACACAAAATAGGTACTTATGTATCAAAACCATAGGATTTACCCTTGATAAAGGATAAGGCCAACTATATTCGTCATCAGCAAAACTGCAACATTGGCTAAAAGGTAATTTACATAGAAGTCTTAAAGGTACAGTGGCAAAAACTGCCTGTTTGATTCTAAGAGTCAAAAAGAGGGTGGAAAATATTCATGAAAAACTAATTTGCATTTTTAGGGCATGACTAAAATTATTAGGACTTAAATGAAAAAATTATAAAAACAAATATGACCCCTTGAATGTAAATAAAAATGTACTAAAAACAAATATTTAAATTTGTCATAAAATAAGTTGTTAATCCAAAATATTTAAAAGTGAACAAATAATTAATCTTTTGTCAACCTACACACTCTGATATCCTTTTTCACAGTAAAGCTGAATTAAATAAAATTAAATATACAGTAACACACACTCTTGAAGAATATCAGTAGGAGAGTAGGTTACTAATCTGAATGTGAATGTTTCATTCATATTACCCTAGCATTGAGTGCAACTCAGTGTGTGAAAATATCACAGCAACAAAAAACATTTAACCTTTGACCTTTTGGAGTTCTGAAAGGTTACAAAGCAACTCAAAAGTTATATTGAACAACATGTTTGTTGTATGACGCACTAAGAAATGCATTTTTTTATTTTGTTACACTGCTAGTTGTACATACACACACACTGGCTGAATCCAGATAAAAACCTCCACTCTAGATCAAACGGCATGATGCATGAGATCTACTAACAGAGACTGCAGACTCAAGTGTGTAAAGGGGGTAAAAATTTTGCGTGGCAGCATAATATAAAAAATAATATTAAAGAAAACAATGGCTCTTGGTCTTTTCTGTATTTTTTATTTTTATTTTTTTTATTTATCCCCTTTACTCCCCAATTTTGGAATGCCCATTTCCCACTACTTACTAGGTCCTCGTGGTGGCACGGTTACTCACCTCAATCTGGGTGGCGGAGGACAAGTCTCAGTTGCCTCTGCTTCTGAGACCGTCAATCCGTGCATCTTATCACGTGGCTCGCTGTGCATGACACCGCGGAGACTCACAACATGTGGAGGCTCATGCTACTCTCCATGATCCACGCACAACTTACCCCATGCCCCATTGAGAGCAAGAACCACTTAATCACAACCATGAGGAGGTTACCCCATGTGACAGGTGGTAGTCAGCATCAACACTCACTGAGCTACCCAGGCCCCCCGGTCTTTTCTGTATTTAATTATTGCATATTTGTATTGAATTCAGGCTTTCTTGTGCATGGTGAGAAAAAGAGCACTGTTACAGGAATACTTTGTTATACACTGCCTGGCCAAAAAAAAAACCTTGCCATTTGGATTTAAATAAGCAGATACTTAAGAGCCTATGATTGGATCATTACTGCAGTGATTAATATGTTTCAGCTGGCAACAATTCTTTTAACCCTAACTGATGCAGTGTGTGTAGCTTCTCATTTCTTAAGCAACCATGTCAGAAGACGTATCCCGTGGTCGTGGAAAAGATGTTACTGTGTTTCAGAAGGGGTAAATTATTGGCCTGCATCAAGCTAAGAAAACAACTAAGGAGATTGCTGAAATCACTGGAATTGGATTATTAAAACCTGGAAGGATAGTGGTGAACCTTCAGCTTCACGGAAGAAATGTGGTCGAAAAACGTTTGAAGTCAAACCGTAAAAAAATCAGACAGTAGAACTCACAGCAATGTTAAATAGTAAAAGTAAGAGCATTTCCACATGCACAATGCAATGAGAATTTACAGGATTGGGACTAAACAGCAGTGTGGCCACAAGAAAGCCACTAGTTAGTGAGGCTAATCGGAAAAAACAACTTAAATTTGCTAGGGAGCATAGAGATTGGACTGTGGAGCAATGGAAAAAGGTCATGTGGTCTGATGAGTCCAGATTTATCCTATTCCAAAGCGATGGGCGCGTCAGGGTAAGAAGGGAAGTGCATGCAGTGATGCACCTGTCATGCACAGTGCCCACTGTACAAGCCTCTGGAGGAAGTGTTATGATCTGGGGTTGTTTCAATTGGTCAGGTCTAGGCTCAGCAACATTATGTGACAATAAAATGAAGTCAGCTGACTACCTGAATGTACTGAATGACCAGGTTATCCCATCAATAGATTTTTTCTTCCTTGTCGAAACGGGCATATTCCAGGACGACAATGCCAAGATTCATGCATGAGTAATCATTTTCACATATGAATTGGCCACCTCAGAATCCTGAACTTAACCCCATTGAAAGTCTTTGGGATGGGCTGGAGAAGACTTTACGGAGTGGTTCGACTCTCCCGTCATCAATACAAGATCTCGGCCAAAAATTAATGAAACTCTGGATGGAAATAAACATTGTGACATTGCATAAGGTTGTCTAAACAATGCTATGATGAATGCGCACCATAATCAAAGCTAAAGGTGGTCCAACGAAATATTAGAGTGTGCAACTTTTATTTGGGCCAGGCAGTGTATTATACTTGCAATAAAAATAGCAGTAAGGTTCTGCAATTCATTTGTCAGCATTTATCATAAAGTTTTAGTAAAACTACATTCATAGTAAGTCTCAGAGGGACTGCTGCGTTATCTGCCTTACAGAAACTTGGATGTCTGCGGAGATTCCAGACTCAGCCATTGAACCCACGGGGTTCTCCATGCTCCGAGCGGACAGAGCGAAAGACCTCTCAGGTAAAACTAGAGGAGGTGGTGTATGTTTTATGATCAACAAATCCTGGTGTGATCAGAGGAACGTACATTCCATCAAGTCTTTCTGTTCTCCTGATCTGGAATTTCTTATGCTTCTGTGTCGACCATTCTGGCTACCGAGGGAATTCACAGCGGTCATTATCACAGCTGTGTACATTCCCCCACAAGCCGACACAGACCGGGCACTCAAGGAACTGTATGGGAGTATAAGTGAGCAGGAAACCGCGCACCCTGAGGCCGCGTTCATTGTGACCGGGGACTTTAATAAAGCCAGTTTAAAATCAGTCGCACCAAAATATCACCAGCACATTAGTTTCAACACACGAGGGGACCGGGTTTTGGACCATTGCTACTCTCCGTTCCGGGATGGCTACAAATCCCTCCCCCGCCCACCATTTGGCAAATCGGACCACTCTTCCATTCTGCTTCTGCCCGCTTACAGGCAGAAACTGAAACAGGAAGCACCCACCCTCAGAACGATCCAGTGCTGGTCGGACCAATCAGACTCTACGCTACAAGACTGTTTTGATCGCACGGACTGGGAGATGTTCCGGTCCGCCTCTGATGACGACATCGAGCTTTACGCTGATAGCGTAATGTGTTTCATCAGAACGTGTGTAGAGGAAGTGATTCCGACCAGAACTGTGCGAATCTATCCGAATCAGAAGCCGTGGATCAACAGCGATGTTCGCGCGGCACTTAATGTGCGGACCTCCGCTTTTAATTCCGGGAACGCGGAGGAGCATAAACAAGCCAGTTATGCCCTCCGAAAAACTATCAAAACAGCAAAACGCCAGTACAGGAGTAAGATTGAGGGACAGTTTAACACCACCAACTCTAGAAGCATGTGGCAGGGAATTAACATCATCACGGACTTTAAAGGGAATAAAAACTCCGCCATGAACACCGCTGCCTCTCTACCGGATGAGCTAAATACTTTTTATGCTCGTTTCGAGGGAAATAACACCGCCCTCGTGGAGAGAGCTCTCGCGGCCGAAGCTACAGAGGTTAGTTCACTCTCCGTCTCTGTAGCGGATGTAACCCGATCCTTCCGACGGGTGAATATCCGCAAAGCCGCGGGTCCAGACGGCATTCCGGGCCGCGTCAACAGAGCGTGCGCGAACCAGCTGGCTGGTGTTTTTACGGACATTTTCAACCTTTCCCTCTCTTTGTCTGTAGTCCCCACATGCTTTAAAACATCCACCATTGTGCCTGTTACAAAACAATCGAAAATAACTTGGTTAAATGACTGGCGTCCTGTTGCTCTGACCCCCATCATCAGCAAATGTTTTGAGAGACTAATCAGAGATTACATCTGCTCTGTATTACCACTCAATCTTGACCCGCTGCAGTTTGCTTACCGCAACAACCGCTCCACTGATGATGCCATTGCATCTACAATACACACTGCTCTCTCCCACCTGGAAAAAAAGAACACTTATGTGAGAATGCTGTTTGTAGACTACAGCTCAGCATTCAACACCATAGTGCCCTCCAAGCTAGATGAGAAACTCCGGGCTCTGGGCTTAAACAGCTCGCTGTGCAGCTGGATCCTGGACTTCCTGTCAAGCAGACGCCAGGTGGTTAGAATAGGCAGCAACATCTCCTCATCACTGACCCTCAACACTGGAGCCCCACAGGGCTGTGTTCTCAGCCCACTACTGTATTCCCTGTACACACATGACTGTGTGGCAACACATAACTCCAATGCCATCATTAAGTTTGCTGATGACACGACGGTGGTAGGTCTGATCACTGACAATGATGAAACAGCCTACAGAGAGGAGGTGCACACTCTGACACACTGGTGTCAGGAGCACAACCTCTCCCTCAACGTCAGTAAGACAAAGGAGCTTGTGGTGGACTTCAGGAGAAAAGACAGAGAACACAATCCAATCACCATCAATGGAGCACCGGTGGAGAGAGTCAGCAGCTTCAAGTTCCTGGGTGTCCACATCACTGAGGAACTCACATGGTCCGTCCACACTGAAGTCGTTGTGAAGAAGGCTCATCAGCGCCTTTTCTTCCTGAGACGGCTGAGGAAGTTTGGAATGAACCGCCACATCCTCACACGGTTCTACACCTGCACTGTGGAGAGCATCCTGACTGGCTGTATCTCCGCCTGGTACGGCAATAGCACTGCCCACAACCGCAAAGCACTGCAAAGGGTGGTGCGAACTGCCAAACACATCATCGGAGGTGAGCTTCCCTCCCTCCAGGAAATATATACAAGGCGGTGTGTGAAAAAAGCTCGGAGGATCATCAGAGACTCCAGCCACCCGAGCCATGGGCTGTTCTCACTGCTACCATCAGGTAGGCGGTATCGCAGCATCAGGACCCGCACCAGCCGACTCCATGATAGCTTCTTCCCCCAAGCAATCAGACTTCTGAACTCTTGATCTCCCACGATCAAAATACATCAGCCCTGCACTTTATTACTCTTTTATCTCACACCGGACTGTCATAAATTATATTACTGTCATTATATTATGTCTCTCTTAACAACTGACTATCAACCGACAGCCTGAATGTCAATACAGTACAATACTGTACATTCTATATATATACTTTTTTCATATATATTTTAATTTTTATTGAATAATGTGTATCTATATAGTAAAAAACAAAAAAAAAACAAAAAACAAAAACAGCATATTGTATACTGTACAGTGTATGTTATTATTTGTATATTGTTGAGTGTAATTGTGTATAACAGATGTTTAAATTGTGTTGTGTTAATTTGATGTTTTAAGTTGTGTAATTATGTATAACAGATGTTTAAATTGTGTTGTGTTAATTTGATGTTTTAAGTTGTGTAATTATGTATAACAGATGTTTAAATTGTGTTGTGTTAATTTGATGTTTTAAGTCGAGTTTAATTATGTATAACAGATGTTTAAATTGCGTTGTGTTAATTTGATGTTATTGTAAATTGGTATATGTCTCATCACTGTCACGACTGCTATGTTGATCGGAACTGCACCCAAGAATTTCACACACCATTGCACTTGTGTATATGGCTGTGTGACAATAAAGTGATTTGATTTGATTTTTTGATTTTGATTTTTATGGGATATTTTACTACGAGCTTAGTCAAAACGAGTATTTTTAATGCAATCAGAATATAACAGGCACAGTGATATATATATTAACTAATGTACATTAGGAGTAAAACACGAGATATAATATCAAATGTGAGGTATAAATGCATTACATAAATATTCTAAAAAGAAAGAATATGTTTACAGCTTCTACATTATTTACTACATATTTTCATTGAATTTAGTGTTTGTGCATGAGGCGAGTAAAAGCAAAGTCTTTGTTTATGAACTTTTATAATACATGCACATACAGTATATTATAAGCAGATCGGGTTTATGTTTGAAGTACAAAGGATTCATGAACTGCAACTATTTAAGTATATAATTTTCGGGTGTGTGTATCAGCTGCATGTCCAATGCCGGTGTTTGCTAGTTGATTAGCACCACCAATGCGCTGGATTGTGCAGCTGCAGCATTTCTGGAAAAGTGATAAAAAGCTTGTATCTCATTGGTCAGTCAGTTTTTAATTGCAGTCCAAAGGAAATAAATCATACTGCTCTCCGAATTTTTTTTCCCTTATTGTCGGGATACGTTTTGTCGGACCCAGTGTGAATAGCGCCATGGGAATCCATTTTTACAATGCAAAGCCATGTCTGGTCGAGTGGCAGCTGCCTGTGGCTGTGATGCAACGCGACACTCACGTCCAAAGCTTGAATATAGTGGCAATGGTTTCAAGCCGTGTCTGGTCTAGTGGCAGCTAGCTGTGGCAGTGACGGGTCGAGTGGCAGCTGCCTGTGGGAGTGATGGGTCGAGTGGAAGCTGCCTGTGGCGGGTGCGGCTCGAGTGGCAGGTCTCACTGACAATTAAGATTTTACCCCTACTGCAAGTGTGTGTGGGTGTGTGTGTGACTCACCATTAAGACAGACTTCATATTTCAAACACAGACCCTCCTCAAACAGGCAGCCTGAGAAAGAGAGAGAACTTTAAGATTAAGAAAGAAAAAAATTATTTCTGATTCAGATAATTCTATTGAAAGTAAATGTGAAACCACGTTTTAACCCATTTTGGGTCCGTAATTTGACGTATTTCCATGGGAAATAGAGGAAGTGAAAGTTATTGCATTTTGATTAAAGATAACAAAGACATTGTTTTTACATTTAAAAACAATGTGCACTGATGAGTCCATCACCAAAACTGGAATCATGAATTAAGAAAGTAAATAGGGTCAGTTGTTCATGTTGACTTTAAATTGCTTCGAAATCCTCATCTAACCACATCCAAACAGCTGGGATTTGTTGTTACACTTTTCTTAATCAAACCAGTTGAGACAGATGGCAGAACTCTGCCATCTCACCTGCTGCAGGACCAACAACCCAAAACACCAAACAACTGCAGTGTGTTTGATCCTTCATCACTTCATCTGTTCTGATTTCAGTGTGCTTTGCAATTTCTTCATAAAAAATAATTCAGTGTGATTTGTATTCTGACACATTCACACGACTCAAATAGAGCAGCCAGGATGCACCCACACAGCACACTAAACAACGTCATAATGCGTACTTGGCTTTTCATAGTGCTGTTGATGTCTTTTAGAGGCTCTCTGTTACTATGGAGAGTGTTTTGGAAGTCTGTTTTGGGGGAGGCAGTGTGAAGTCACAGTCAAAGAGTATCAAAATAATGGTGGACAGACTGTCCTCTCACTGACATCCTCTCAAAAGAACCTAATGGCTCCACATCTTCTTATCAGTTCGAATTATGACTGCACACTAATAGGTGGTTTGGTTTAATCAAAGCTTTTCAGTTGACTATGACCAGTACTGTGTGCAGCCTTTTAATATTAACGTAATACAGTATATGGTACCCTAAAATGACTGAATAACGGACAATAAACAATTACAGGTACGATACATCTGGCATAAAAGAACAGTTTAAAATAGCTACACTCAAAAAATTGCTCTTTGGCTGAACTTGATTCAGTTTTGGACAGTGGTTGCACATGTTTGGAATGAGTTTTCTTAACTTAAAATTATTATTTAATCTCAACACAAACACTTTGTGTAGAAAGAACCAAGTTGAATTAAATGCATGCTGGTTGGAAGCACTACAGAGTGTAGATTAGTAATTATGCTATGGAAAGTAGAGCAATTGCACAACGAAGTGAAAAATCTATTTCATGTCCGATATCTACCTGTCCTCATCGTCAGCTCAAGCTCCACTTTTCACCATAAAGGTAACCCCCAAAACTCCAACATAACAGAAAGTAGGGATGCCATAAAATATTGATATATCGATTATTGATCGTCACGTTATTTTATCAACACATTCTCACGGCGAAATCGTCAGGATTCGTAGGACTTTTCTAAATTTGGCAAATTCGTATCGTGCGACTGCACTCTTTTGAATTCCTACGACTTTCACTACAGCCAATGACGTCGCTGGACATCGTTTCCATCTAATCAGCGACAATTACTTGCTTCTGTCACACACAACAGCTTCCTATCATGTTTACACACTCTACTGATTGGTTAAGTTTAGATAAGGGGTATGGGTTAGGGCATAATATTAATAAGTATGTCCTTAACACTTCGTGCGTGGAACTCGCACTTACTTCCGCATTAGACATCCGGGAATTTGCACGTGATGAAGTCGTACGGGTTTATGCGAACAACATCGTGCGAGACCATACGAAATAGCCAACTTGTAAATTATGTATGACTTTTCATGATATATTTTTGAGGCATCAATATATTAAAATGAGCTGACATTTAAATTAGAAGCCTAATTTGTGAGCTTTCCAATTCACTCAGTTGGGCTTCTGTTTAATAGTACAGCGTAATAGCGTTGGGATAGCGTTTGTACTTCTTCAGGAATGAACGAAGTGATAAGTTTACAGGTTAGTGTATGAAACTGGTGTAACTGCGCAAACTGAATGATTAGAAATGGCGAAGTTTATTATTCAATTTCTCTGTATGTAGCCTTTAATAGGCCTTTAATTGTAAGCTGTCAAACCACAAAACAACATACTGAAAATACATAGTGTTGGCTATATGAAAGATACATATGCACAATATATCATCCAGCGATGGCTAGAGTAAATAATATTGTCCTTTGATAATGATTTGGGTCGAATTTAATTTAATGGAAGACTGCGAGTTGCACTCCATAGCACTGCAGAAATCTGATGCTGAGCACTGATCTGATGCGCACCTTCTTAGAAAATAATGGTTTTGAATTTTAGAATGCGCCATGTCATGTGTGTGACCCCCTTTATTTACCCTGCCGCTCACACTTTACCAAAGCTGTGTTGAGAAATATGTTTGAAAAGACTACTGTGCAACGAGCAGCCACATTTATGTCTGAAAAAAATCCCAATATATATCGATAATCATCGAGAACATTTTCTGATTTACCAAGCCTATTAACAAGTATCCCCCTTTATATTCATCTTGCACAAAACCACATAAAATAATGCTTCATTTTTAACATTTAGTCTCCCCAACAAGTCCCATGAAAAGCATGCTGGAAAATGGAAATCCCCTGCCCATTTTCATCAATGCTACATTAACACTACAAAAAGTATGAATGTATTCCCAACTTAAATAGATTAAGTAAGCATCCATTTTTACAAATTTAAATGGATAGAATGCAATCAAATAAAGTTGTGACAAAATGTTCTAGAATTGTGTTGCTTTAGTTCATTTTAATTCAGTAAATTGAACAAGCAGCAAAATCCTTTTTTAAGTGTACTGAACTTATAGCAATATTTTGCAATATTTAAATATACAATTGCAAAAAGCTACACACTGAAACATTTTAAAGCTGAAATAAACTGTTGAATTTCTAAAAGTCTTATTTTGTGTAATCGACTCTAGTGTGTAGTGCTGAGTGCTGATAACTGGGCATTAAATCTACCTATAGGCCTATTTTATTGTTGTCATCTATTATAATTATCCGTAACTGTAATCCCACTCCTAATTTACTACATTTAAAACAGAAACTCTGATTTGCACTAACTAGCTGTCTTTGAGCTGACAAACTGTGTATATTTAGATGGTTAATTTAAAGAATATTGCACTGCGAAAGTGTATATATATATATATATATATATATATATATATATATATATATATATATATATTTTTTTTTTTTTCCTCCCTTTTTCTCCCCAATTTGGAATGCCCAATTCCCAATGCGCTCTAAGTCCTCGTGATGGCATAGTGACTCGCCTCAATCCGGGTGGCGGAGGACGAATTTCAGTTGCCTCCGCGTCTGAGACGTCAATCCATGCATTTTATCATGTGGCTTGTTGAGCGCGTTACCACGGAGACCTAGCGTGTGTGGAGGCTTCACGCTATTCTCCGCGGCATCCACGCACAACTCACCACGCACCCCACCGAGAGCGAACTATATTATAGTGACCACGAGGAGGCTACCCCATGTGACTCTACCCTCCCTAGTAACCGGGCCAATTTGGTTGCTTAGGAGACCTGGCTGAAGTCACTCAACATGCCCTGGATTCGAACTCACGACTCCAGGGGTGGTAGTCAGCGTCAATACTCGCTGAGCTACCCAGGCCCCAAAAGTATATTTTCTTCATTTTTAGGCTCACTTGTTTGTCTTGTTTAAATGTTATTTTCAAACTCTCATTTGAACAGAATGAACCCTGGGCTACTATAACAGTTTATATCGCAATTATATCAAAAGTGTGCGTGTGCGCTGGTGTGTTTGTCTGTGTGCACTTGTATTTGTGCCAAATCAATATGAATGTAACATGCTGCAACCAGTTGCCATGGTTACAGTTGCTAATGACTGACAAGAAGACCTTTTTCTGGGCTGGGTTCATGAATCACACAGGCACACACGCAGACCCCATATAAACTCATATTATTGGCGAGCTGTAATCTGTGATGCTTCATTTCCTGTGCTGATGCACTGACTGCAGAAAGAGGTCCAGCTGATGACAAACAATTCTCTGATGTAATGCTCAGATCAATAATATCATTAAAATACTCAATCATATTATTGGATTCATCTGCATGATAAATGAAGCATCCAGGCCGTGGGTGTCTGTCATATATTAATGCATCACTTATTTTCCGTCTCTCCAGCTTCAGACCCAGTTATGTAATGACGGAAATACCAGTTTATAATACAGCTATACAGACTGACAGAACATGGGGTAAAATTAGTATACATTTACAATCAGTGTGTTTTAAAGACTGGAGCCACGGTTTGTTCAGCTCGTTTCGTCTCTCTGCCGGAATAAGCATTAAACTAATTTATGATATTCCCTGTCGCCCTATTTCTTGGCTCCATGAGCGCTCTCAATCTGCCTAAAAACACTCAGCGGGGTGGGGAAAAAGCGTTTGGACGTCCACTGAATTTTTTGGTTGCGATAGTTAAGAGAGATATGGCGCTTTTATCCGCACGCGCTTTTGATAGACTAATAATATTGACATGGCGCGCGCGCTTCTCGCCCTTTTCCCACGGAAACGCGGACGTACACACACACACACACACACACACACATACATATATATATATATATATACACTTACCGAATTTTCGATCCGCCGTGGAGGCGAGACTGGCCCGGAGCGCGAGGAGGACGAGAAACAGGTGAAGCGGTTCCATCCTTCCGATCACTCATCCATCTCACCTGCGCGTTATTAATCCATTCCAGCGGTTTGGTGGTCTACGGCGTATTTTCTGCTTTCTGTTGAGGTCTGAGGTGATGAGGGACAGCGGAGACGTTGTGGAGGAAGAGAGAGAGAGAGAGAGGGAGAAACGGGAGGAGAAAGAGAAGAGAATACGTCAAACGTACGCAAAACCTGTCAGCGAGCGCCGCAGTATCCGCGCGCCGCCAGAATCAGCACTGAACGGCGACCCGCCTCTGACGTCACGAACGCATATACACACACACACACACACACACACACACACAGTATCCAATGTTAATGAACTTAAAGCAGTTGCCACATCTCTTGGTACCCTTTCAAATGAAAAAGCTATTACAGTAGCCAACTTTTTCAACGAGTTAAGTACCCCATAGCTTTTTGATACCCCTTTGCAAAAACGTATCTTTTCAATGTTTTTTTTTATTTTTTTATATTACTTTATATTTAATTTAAATTTATTGCTGTCACGTATTATAATTGTTAACTATGTCTGCCTTTTGAGAACTGTAAATGGTTAATATTGTTTGTTAATGCCTTTTTTGTTTGTAAATTTGTTATTCTTTTCAATAAAAAAAAAAAAAAATTAAAAAAAAAAAAAAAAAAAAAAAAAACACACAGTATCCAATTACACGCTACACATACTGTACTCCTATTTATTTATTTATTTATTTTTTACACTGACTCAAACATAGTGAAAATGTTGTGTCATTGCCATTAAAAAACATCTGGTAAATCATAGCAAAAAATCTGGGTTATAGCAAAGAATTTACAATGAAAGAGAATGGGGCCAATCCGTTAATGTTAAAATACACACTGTTTCAAAAGTATAGCCAAAAGACGTAAACAATATGCCTGTTAACAAGATTTCAGTGAGAAAATTGCTTACTAACCTTTTCTGTGTAAAGTTTTATCCAATTTTACAACTTCCTTGCCTTGAAGTAATGCCTTTAACACTAAAAGTGCCATAAAAACTATGATTTAAACAACTTTACAGCTCAAATAATACACAAGTTTTAACAGAACTCATGAAAGTGCTTTTATAAAATTATAAGCTTCACATTTCTGCCTCTAAACCCTCCTAAAATTGGCCACATTCACTTCCATTGTAAGTGCCTCACTGTATTCTTGATTTATTTGTATTTATTTTTTTAAGAAAAGGAGAAACAAGTCAAATTTTTTTTTTTTTTTGTTGTAACCAGTATTATGCCACAAATGCTTATACGCCCTTGTATATTTTTAATTGTGTTATGCGGGGTGTTGCAGATGTTATTTATGTTATATAAGGTATGTGTGATGTGTAGGATTATATTATGAATGGCATATTGAATGTTATGTTTTACACAGTGTCAGGGATGTTATCCATGTAATGAACAATGTTTAGGATGTTATTATTGTTATAAACAGTGTGTGGGATATTATTTGTGTTATGTAGGGTGTTGCAGATGTTATTTATGTTATAAAAGTGCTTGTTGGATGTTATGCTGTCGATTGAGCTTAACTTGTATTGAAGATGGAATATCCCTTGAAGTGCAAATACATTGTATTAGAAGTTTTTGGATTAGTTGGCAATATCCGCCCTTTATCCGAACATTGTGCACATCTACATGAAACCAATATTCCTTTCACACAGAAAACATGTAAATTAATTCAGATCCTTTAAAACAAATTTTTCCTCAAGCTGAACATTCCCAAAATAATCAAAACAAATTTTCTCTGAACAGCTCTTCAAAATGGCAAAAGTGCATGGTGAAATCTGGGATTGGTTTTGGGATTAAAACATAAACCATCTGACATAATGTAGCTACAACACAAATTATTTGAAATCAATTACTGGTACAGAATAAAATGTTTATTGAAACCAAAAACTTGGACATCAAAATCAAAGACTTTACAATCCTCTTTCTGATGTCAAATATACTCATATAAGTATCATATAAGTATATTATTGGTCGTAAGGCACATTAAACATATATACACATCAATAAGGCAAGCTTAGCAGAGGGGTGCTCTTACAGCATACGTTTGTTGTTTGTGATAATAAGCATTAATCATAATAATAAGCATAATAAAATCTGTCATAATATACACAATAATTTATATAATAAAACATTCTTGCTGACAGAAACAAAGAACAGTTCGAGGTTAGATCATCTGCATACAATAAGCTCAGCTCATTGACAATGCATCAGAGTCTAAACCACAACCTTCACTTAAGATTAGACCACACACAACACATGCTTTTATAAAACTCTGAGACTCAAATGATCATTGAAGGACAGCTGATATGGTAGTGTGTGAGAGGTGAGCAAGTGTTTTTGCAAAAACTGTGAATGTGACCAAGTGCTTTAGAAAAGCAAATCAAGATTCAGAGACATGGCAGCATTTGATATCACACTAAGAATGACATACAACACACCCAGGGTCATGTGAAAATATAGATGCCCATGCATGTTTGAGCACTGACAGTTAGTTCTGTGATGGTGGATGCTGACACCAGCACTGCTCAATCGCAACCAGAGAATATAAACACTCATACTGTACATATACCAACACTTTCAGGTGCATATTTGGTTAAATCATACACTTTAAAATAAGCCAAGCACTTCTTTGGTAGTTGTTGTCTCCTAAAAGGAGCACAGGAAGACATAAACAAAATACACATTATAACACTTTTCATTCAGACGCAAGCGTGAGTTCAGTGTTTTTAACAAGAATTCTTAAAGGTTAATATTCAAACATTTCAAAATATTATATTTTTTTTTAATATTTAATTTAGGTTTATTTACAGTCTGAGCTCCATTTTATATATATATATATATATATATATATATATATATATATATACACACAGTATATATACTCTGTATATATCATATAAAATCTCCACCATCACTGTTTGAATAGTGGATGCTTTTAGAGTTTGCCTTTTAAGAACTTTTAATGTGTAAACAACTAATTTCACAGATGCCACTGAACTGTAACCTTTTTTTTTTTTTTTA
Source organism: Myxocyprinus asiaticus (assembly GCF_019703515.2). Lineage (NCBI taxonomy): Eukaryota > Metazoa > Chordata > Actinopteri > Cypriniformes > Catostomidae > Myxocyprinus > Myxocyprinus asiaticus. The sequence continues at coordinate 43,310,514 of NC_059349.1, forward strand.
AATCTCTAAACTCTCTCTCAATCATTCTTTGCCATGCTCTCATTCTCTCTTTCACTCTTGCTTAGTCAGTGCACATAACATTGATATAATTTTTTTTCTTGTGTACTGTACATAAATCTGTTAAAACTGAAGATACAACAAGTACAAGTTGTGCCTACATTCTAAAACACAAGGCTTAAATATGGCTGACGTTTGGAACTTGTGTTGGGATTTGTAGTTATTTTAAAATGTGTAGGCTGATTCCCTTGCTTAAGGAGACTGTCGCCTCAGTCCGTCCACTGTAAGCTCATACCTGTCATTAAAAAACACAAATATAGGGACACATTAACACATTACATTTTTTAATGTCAGCTAAAGTTTTAAATGTCAATAAGGTTTTTATTTTCTTGTATATTTTTTATATAAACATTTTACCATAGTGTTAAGCCCTTTGATATTTCCTCAGAGGTCAAGTCAACCAATACCTGAGACACACAGACAATCAGAATGTTGGCGATATATTGTTGTATTATACAGTATATTGAACAGACTTTTATGTTAAGTACAAGTTAGGCATGTTATGACATGCTTGTGGCATATTATACATGCTATGAAGGTTGTGACAGATGTTATTTATTTGATAAAAGGTATGTGGGATGTTTATTTTGATATGAATGGCATGTTGGATGTTATTTATATTAAACATGGTGTTAGGGGTGTTATCATGTAATGAACAATATTTAGGATGTTATTATTGTTATGAACAGTGTGTGGGATATCAATTGTGTTATGCAGGGTGTTGCAGATGTTATTTATGTTATAAAAGGTACGTGTAGGATTATGTTATAAATGGCATATTGAATGTTCTTTATGTTTTACACAGTGTCAGGGATGTTATCCATGTAATGAACAATGTTTAGGATGTCATTATTATTATAAACAGTGTGTGGGATATTATGTGTTATGCAGGGTGATGCCGATGTTATTTATGTTATAAAAGGTATGTGGGATGTGTAGGATTATGTTTCGAATATCATGTTGGATGTTATTTATGTTTTACACAGTGTCAGGGATGTTATCAATGTAATGAACAATGTTTAGGATGTTATTATTGTTATAAACAGTGTGTGGGATACATGGTTTTAGGGATGTTATCCATGTAATGAACAATGTTTAGGATGCTATTATTGCTATAAACAGTGTGTGGGATATTATTTGTGTTATGCAGGGTGTTGCAGATGTTATTTATGTTATAAAAGGTATGTGGGATGTGTAGGATTATGTTACGAATATCATGTTGGATGTCATTTATGTTTTACACAGTGTTAGGGATGTTATCCATGTAATGAACAATGTTTAGGATGTTATTATTGTTATAAACAGTGTGTGGGATATTATTTGTGTTATGAAGGGTGTTGCAGATGTTATTTATGTTATAAAAGGTATGTGGGATGTGTAGGATTATGTTATGAATGGTATGTTGGACGTTATTTATAATATACATGGTGTCAAGTGATGTTATCCATGTAATGAACAATGTTAGGATGTTATTATTGTTATAAACAGTGTGGGGGATATTATTTGTGTTATGAAGGGTGTTGTAGATGTTATGTTATAAAAGGTATGTGGGATGTGCAGGATTATGTTATGAATGGCATGTTGGATGTTATTTATGTTAAACATGGTGTCAAGGGATGTTATCAATGTAATGAACAATGTTTAGGATGTTATTATTGTTATAAACTGTGTGTGGGATACATGGTTTTAGGGATGTTATCCATGTAATGAACAATGTTTAGGATGCTATTATTGCTATAAACAGTGTGTGGGATATTATTTGTGTTATGCAGGGTGTTGCAGATGTTATTTATGTTATAAAAGGTATATGGGTTGTGTAGGATTATGTTCTGAATGGCATGTTGGATGTTATTAATGTTATACATGGTGACAGGGATGTCATCCATGTAATGAACAATTTTTAGGATGCTATTATTGCTATAAACAGTGTGTGGGATATGTGGTAAATAAAAGTGATATAAAATGAATGTGGAATGTGTAGGATGTTATTTATGTTATACATGGTGTTAGGGATGTTATCTATTTATGCATGGTGACCGGAAAGTTATGTTACACATGGTGACGGGATGTTGTCTATGTTTGGCATTGCATATGGGATGTAATTTACATTAGAAACTGCGTGAGGGGTGATATTTACATTATGAAGGATGCTATTCATGCTATTAACCATGTGAGGGATGCTATTTGTTATAAATGGTCTATGAGGATGATATTTATGTTTTGTATGGTATGATGGATGTTCTTTCTGGTGTCAGAGATCTCACCTTTCCAAGCAGGCCTCTATGTTTTGACAGGATTCCTCCTCCATTCTTTACAGCCACATCAAGAGTTCTTCTGTGTAACTCCACAAGTGATGCACTAAATTCAAACCTACACACACGTACACATGTACACATAATTAAAATCAACACAAAAAGAAGTTATTATGATGAAAATTCAGAGCAGACTGGTATAGGACAAAGGAGGAAAAATTGGAAGAACTGGAAGGAGGAAAGATGACTAACGTCTGATCGTAGATCGGGTTTACAGTTTTCTTCATTGTGTTTGTTTTTCTGCGTCCAGAGCGTCGTTTATCAGGCAGCAAATACAAGCGGACGTATGGATCAGAACCACTTTCAGTGGAAGAGATCAGATTTCTGCAAACACACACATACTTACATATTGAAAACTTCCTGCATAATTCTTCAAAGTGGTCAAAGTGTTGTGCTTTCTACAGTTAGTCATGATCTGTGTGTACAGTATAAGTTATTTTGTAGCACTGAAATTCTGAAACATAAACAGTCAAGTCTGTCTGTGTGTATTTTACCTGCAGCTGTGTACCACAACTATTAATTTGTTTCTCTGGGGACTGTGCTTGATGGTTAGCTGAATCTCACCCAATGCAGCGAAACCAGGTGAGGCACCACTGTGAATACACACACATTCCATTAAAACCAATAGAAATCAAGCGTTTCAAACTGATAACATCAATAATAAACATCCTTGGAATTGCTCTAAATATACAAAAAATGGTCAAAACAGTTATGTGTCTGAAATTAACTTTAGCATTAAGGGGATAATTCTCCCAAAAATGAAAATTCTCACATCATTTACTCAGCCGCATGCCATCCCAGATGTGTATGACTTTCTTTCTTCTGCTAAACACAAATATTTGTAGAAAAATATCTCAGCTCTGTAGGTCCATAGAATGCAAGTTATTGGTGGCCAGAAATTTGTACGTCCAAAAAAAGCATATAAAGGCAGCATAAAAGTAATCCATAAGACTCCAGTGGTTAAATCCATGTCTTCTGAAGCAATATGATAGGTGTGTTTTTTATTTTTACTATAAATCTCGATTTTTACTTTCACATTCTTCTTTTGTTTTTGCTGATTAGCATTCTTTGTGCATATCGCCACCTACTGGCAGGAAGGAGAATTTATAGTAAAATAGGACTTAAATATTCATCTGTTTCTCACCCACACCTATCATTTCGCTTCTGAAATACAGATTTAACCATTGGAGTTGCCTTTATGTGCTATTTGGACATTCAAAGTTCTAGCCACCATTCACTTACATTGTACCACTTGCACTTGCATAAACCTACAGAGCGGAGATACCCTTCTAAAAATCTTTGTTTGTGTTCAGCAGAAGAAAGAAAGTCATGCACCACTGGGATGGCATGAGGGTGAGTAAATGATGAGAATTTTCATTTTTGGGTGAACTATCCCTTTAAGGGACAATTTTTACCCCCTTGATTTGATTTTCATGGGTATTTTTGTACCTTTATGAAGGCATATTTCTTCTAGCCATAGAAAAATATACTGTTTGTCATACTTTTGTGTCTATGAGGTACAAATAAAAAATAGAGGAATTCATTAAGGGGACATTTTCTGCCCCAAAAACTAAAGTTTCAGTGGCATTTTTTTCCTAAGCCCTGGTTATTTTTGACCCCATGTGTAAGTCATTCAGAGCTGTGTATACTTCTGTAATTGTTGTATTGTTCTCTGGAGATCCTGGGTGGCGCTGGGATTGGAGATATCAGATGCTATGCTGGGTGTTGCCTCTTTGTTGTTCAGGTGCATCTGAGAGCCAGAAATGGCCAGGTTAGACAAGCTCCGCCCTGATTTAGCCAGACGGGCAGGCGAATCCTCCAATGGTGTGTTGTCTGTTAGTGACTCCACCCTCGGGGAAGGTGTTGGGGTTGGTTGTGTTCTAGGTGCTGGGGTCGGCTGGGCTCTGGGTGTTGGGATGGGCTCTGGAACAACAGGTTTCTGCTGAGGGGAGGGGTTGGGGCCTACACTGGCGCTGGGCCGGCGGATCTGGACTGAGGAGGGCTGATCCGATACAGCCAACTTCTCCAAACATAGCACCTGAAATGAACAAACAAACTTTGGATATTGTCTTTTACCAGATAGACTTAGAATACATTTGCTGCTTGGGCAGCTGACATGAAGCAAAACAGGGTTAAAGGTTGTCAAGAGCATAATGGTTATTAGGGATTTAAGCAGCTCTCAAATTCATGAGATCTGCTGAGATTAGGGACCTTTCAGTCAGAGGTGTCTTGCCCGTTAAACTGAGTCAAGTGGAATTTAAAATTGTTTTATCTTTGATTAATAATTAAGTGGTATGATTAATGCAGGTAAAAAAAAAGTGTCTAGAATGTCTAGAAAGAAACAAAAAAAAAACCCACTCATGTCGATTCAAACTCTCATGGAACACAATTAGTTATCAAAATGTCACAGCATTTTATTCCTACATGGACGGTGATCACTGGCTGTCAAGTTCAGTTGCAATTTTGTTTGGTTTAGTAAAAATAAAATACATACAGTATTACAGTAGGTCAGATTTAAACCCACATCCCCAAGCTCACTAAATGAAAGCTGTATCCCTAGACCAGCGGTGCCCAACTGGTAGATCGCGAAAGGACAGCTTCACGATCAATGTGTGTGTGTGTGTGTGTGTTACCCTAAGAGCCATCTTCATTTTAAGTGTAGCACTTGGTCCTGAGTTTTTGAGAGGGAATCTCTGGCTGATCATCATCTGATCCTCCTGTAACAGCTTAGACAGAGGAAGAGAGAACATCCCCAGAGAACAGTCGTGTTTCACATCCTTCACCTGCACACACAACAAAGGAATGTGACTCAAATCAATTCACTGATCACTGCACTGTGAGCAATTCAACTTCCAGATGACATTTAAATAGCTGATTTATGCATAAGCGTGAATCTCACAAAAACATGTTCAGGTTACCTGACAATCAAAAGAAAACTAAATAGTGTTAAAAGTTTTAGGTAAGTTTAAGTATTTGGTTTTGTTTCTGTGTAAACAAATTATGCATTAGAGCCACTTTACTGCTGTTATGACACTGAATATGCATCTTGTTTTCAGTCAGCTGGAAACAAGAATCAACACATAATCACTGTGCAGTATAAAGGTGGCTTTAAATGGTTAAACATATGCAAGAAAGAAGATCAAATCACAATTCAATATACACGTATCATGATAACGACATCACTTTTGGTTACATTTTGAATTCTCCACATTTTAATAATGTAAGTTTATTTTTCTTCAAATGTATGTTCTTTACCTCGACTTCAAGTTCCTGACTCTTTGGATTGTGAATCAGGAATGTGAAGGCCTCCTCCCAAACCGGCTCGTTGGTTTTAAATCGTGTCTACAATGAACAGAGTATGTAAACTATTTGACCATTTAATTTTTAACAACAGTGAAAACACAAAAGGGTGGAGATCCTGGTCTTTTATTCCTATCCTGAAATCACAGCACAATTAACTCAAATATAAGTTAAAAAAAACAACTGCACAAATGGGATCTGAATGGGACCCATAACAGTAATTTCCTTTAGTGCCGTACATACTTATTTTACTTGTCTATTCTTAGTTTTAGAACAAAATTTTGAGTGACATCATCTTAAAGACAATGCAGTTCATTTTTCTCTGTCTTTAAAAAAATTAATACAAAATAAAATACTTCATGCAAAACCATACCTAGTGTCCCTGATTTATATTTCATGTGTATATTAACACCTGTAAGTACAACACTGTCTGATATGCACCTCTATAATTAAAGCCAGATAAAAAAAAATAAAGAAATGAGTGTGGGTATGTGTGCATCTGTTAAAGGACAAGTTCACCCAAAAATGAAAATTCTGTCATCATTTACTCACCCTCACGTTGGTCAGGCGACTGTTCATCATACAAAAGGACCGTTTACCTTTAGAAGACTGGAATATGACGTACGAGTCATATTTACACTTTTGGGTTCTTTATTAAGCGTTAAAGTAAAACACTATCAGTGGCGTCTCAGGCTCTTTATTTCTGGTGGTACACAATCACTCACTTAAAGGGATAGTTCACCCAAAAATGAAAATTCTCTCATTATTCACTTACCCTGATGCCATCCCAGATGTGTATGACGGTCTTTCTTCAGCAGAACTCAAATGAAGATTTTCAGAAGAAGATTGAGCTCTGTCAGGTCCTTATAATGGATGTACACGGGTGCCAGCACTTTGACAGTCCAAAAGTCACATTTAGGCAGCAATAAAGTAATCCATGTGACTCCAGTCGATCAGTGAATTTCTTCTGAAGTGAATCGGTAGGTTTATGTAAGAAATAAGTCGATAATTAAAACGTTTTTTTAATTAACCCATGTACATCCATTATAAGGACCTGACAGAGATCTATCTTCTTCTAAAAATCTTCATTTGTGTTCTGCTGAAGAGAGACAGTCATACACATCTGGGATGTCATCAGGGTTAGTGAATAATGAGGGACTTTTCATTTTGGGTGATGTCAGGGGTTGCGTCACCTCATTCACAGATTTTTTAAATATTGATGGATAATTCCAAATGCTGTCCATCATTTTAACAGATAAAAAAAGAAACAAGAAAATAATTTTAACCTAGTGCATCAGTTTTGACTTCACTCTTTCTCTCACACACACTCCTGCTGTGTCTGTGTGACCTGTTTATTCCCTGATATTAAGATGCTTAAAATGCGTATTAACAGGCATCATGGCCATGAACACATGGTAATAAGCATCTCTTTTGACCAATTGTGTTCGGATTTCGAGGAGAGGGTCTATGATTTCATGACTGCATACATCAGTCATTACATCAGTGTGTTAATGCATGATAATAAAGCACAAAAATGTATAGAAACAAAAAGAAAGCGCAAAAAAGCGGAAAATCGTTTCAAAGTAACTAACATCATTATAATAGTAATTCCATCTCAGCACAAAACACCACTAAAACATCCACATCAAAAAGCTCAAGTGACCATGAAAGCATACAAGATATAGGCAAATCATCAAAGGCTGTGCATTTTATTTCACTAACTTGCACAAACGGCATTAAAAAACTAATCAAAACGAAAGACTCAATATTTTGCAATTATTGTAATCTAATACAAACCAATGAATCATCAACAACACCTTAAAGCAATGGCACACAATTCATTGAAATGATGAGCGGTGCCCTTTAACTAATTCAACCGGCAACATACTAGAATAAAATTTGATTTTAAAACTTATGAATAAAGTTCACTAAGCAAGTCTGCACTCATGAGCGGTAACTTCCGAGGACCATGCCAGCTTGACATACATGCAATCAAATCTTTTGATTAGCTAAGTGGCAAAGGCAAACGTGCCCCTCAGGCCATCACTGAACACTAGTTGCACAATCACATGATGATGTCCAAATCTCCCTTGATTAACACTGAGGACGATGGGCTAGCCCCACGTATAGCAAATGAGAACGATTAAATGGCTTTAATGCAACAGACCGTATTAATTATAGAATTTCTCAAAAGAATGTATACTGTTGTCTTGTATAATAGACATAAAACAAGTTTAAGATACAGAAAATATATTTTTCTTCAAATAAATCTATGATTATGCCGCGCACTTTGAACCACAGCGCCACATCTGGTGGGGAACAGCCCCAAACTGCCCCTAATGTAGAGACGTCATTGAATACTATGTACGGTCATTGTATTGAATTTACAGTGATGTGAAAAAGTATTTGCCCCTTCCTGATTTCTTCTATTTTTGTGTATTTTTCATACTAAATTTTTTTAGATCTTCATACAAGATATAACATAAAACAAAGACAACCTGAGTAAACACAAAATACAGTTTTCAAATATATATATATTTTTTTTATTGAAGCAGAAAAGTTATCCCACACCTACTGTATATTACTCATTTGAAAAACGAACTGCCCCCTTAAATGTAATAGCTGGTTGTGCCACCTTTAGCAGCAACAACTGCAACCAAATGCTTCCAATAACTGGAGATCAGTCTTTCACAACACTGTTCTGGAATTTTGCCCCACTCCTCTTTGCAGAACTGCTTTAGTTCAGCCACATTGTAGGGTTTTCTAACATGAACTGCCCATTTAAGGTCCTGCCAAAGCATCTCAATTGGGTTCAAGTCAGGACTTAAACTAGGCCACTCCAAAACTTTAATTTAGCTTCTTTTGTGCCATTCAGAGGTAGACTTACTCCTATGCTTTGGATCATTGTCTTGCTGCATAATCCAGTTGCACTTGAGCTTCAACTCACGGACTGACGAACGGACATTCTCCTTTAGGATTTTCTGGTATAGAGCAGAATTCATGTTTCCCTCAATTATTGCAAGTAACCCTGGCCCTGAAGCAGCAAAGCATCCCCACACCATCACACAACCACCACCATGATTGACAGTAGGTATGATGTTCTTTTAGTGGAATTCTGTGTTTGATTTAAGCCAGATGTAACGGGACCCCTGTCTTCCAAACAGTTCCACTTTCGACTTATCAGTCCACAAACATTCTCCCAAAAGGTTTGAGGATCATCAAGGTGTGTTTTGGCAAAATTAAGATGAGCCTTAATGTTCTTCTGTGTTAGCAGTAGTTTTCACCACACCACTCTTCCATGGATGCCATTTTTTGCCAGTGTCTTTCTAATAGCAGAGTCATGAACATTGACCTTTATTGATGCGAGAGAGGCCCGCAGTTCCTTGGATGGTGTCCTTGGCTTTTTTGTGACTTCCTGGATGAGTCGTCGCTGTACTCCTGGAGGAATTTTGGAAGGTCGGCCACTTCTGGGAAGGTACATTACTGTGCCAATTTTCTCCATTTGGAGATAATGGCTTTCACTGGGGTTCTTCGGGGTCACAGAGCCTTTGAAATATCTTTGTAACCCTTCCCAGACTGATGTATTTCAATCACCTTTTTCCTCATCATTTCTAGAATTTCTTTTAACCTTGGCAAAGTGTGCTACTGGGTGAGACCTTTTAGCCAACTTCATGCTGCTGAAAAAGTTCTATTTAGGTGTTAATTTGATTGAACAGGGCTGGCAGTAATCAGGCCTGGGTATGTCTAGTCCAGCTGAACCCCATTATGAATGCAGTTTCATATATTTGGGGATTTCGTAACTAAGAGGCAAATACTTTTTCACACAGGCCCAGTTGGTATTGGATAACTTTTTTTGCTTCAATCAATAACATTATCATTTAAAAACTGTATTTTGTATTTACTCAGATTGCCTTTGTTTTATGTTAGATTTAGTTTGAATTTTTGAAACACTTTAACATGAGATATACACAAAAACAGAAGAAATCAGGATGGGGCAAATAATTTTTTACAACAATGTAGCCAACAGGACATTAATTAAAATAAATGATAACAGAATTTTCAATTTTGGGTGAAATGTTCCTTAAATACATTTCCAGTAAAACGTTTAGACATGAATTGATTCATCATTTCAAAATTCATCAATTCATCATTTCAAAATGTGAGTGTGTTTACCTTGCTCTCAAAGGATTTGTGTCCCACAGTAAACTGGACAAATGGACTGGGATCACTGGTGACCTTCTTACCAGACTAAACAAAGTCACGAGCACACAAGTTTAATTAACATCACATTCACATTCAAATATCACAGTTAACATTACCGACACACTTGCTTAAAAAATAACAAAGAAATCAAAGGTGAACTCAGTAATTTTCTTTTCATATTTAAAAATTTGCAACACTTACTTTGAAATGAATAGTACTATTTAAAAATATGTTTAAAAATAATGTACATTAACATGCGATGAAGACTTCCCTAATCAAGGCTAAATGTGAATAGAGCATATCTACAATGATATCGGTAACTACAGTCCATACTGCCATATCAGCCAGCGCAACATAAATAAAATGACTGAGTGCACCTTAAATAACAATGAACTTAATCATACAATTAATCAAAGACTGTCATCTGACATATGACATAGAACATTGTTGAATTAAAATATGGTCACATATGTGTCTTGGCTGCTCAGCTGATTTATACTGTTTTCAGAGAGCCCCTTACTGTCTGAATTCAGTGCATTTCAGATAGTCAGACACACAAAGTCTGTAAGATGCAGGTTTAGATCTGCATGCGGTTAATATTAATGCGGCAAAGCAGACAGACAGCACACACAGCACCTGCTGTGGGTTGATCTCCCTGATTCACTTACACATAATCATCTTGGGCAGTCTTTTAACACCTGTCTATGTGTATGTAAGTGTGCGTAAACTGAAATAATTGGTTGTGTTGTGTTACCTTTATCGCTTTATTGGCTGTACCCTTCTTCAGACCTGCATGGTTGAATTCTAAAGGATTGCGCTTATTTCCCAAGCAGAAAAGGACAACACACACAAATACAGGCAGGATTATTAGGAGGATGGCATGCAGAACAAACACACATAACACAATGATTTATGGGTAAATAATTAAATGCATGGTTAATTTGATGAAATGATAAAAGAAGGAGTCTCTTTTTGTATTTTTTGCAGTTTAATTGGTAAACCCATTAAAACGTGTACTAAATTAATACATCCATAATTAACAACAATAATTAATTTTCAAATAATAAAGCAGTCCTAACTTAGCACATTAATCAGATCACAGTATGTAAAAAGGGGCGGAGTCTCATATCAGTCTGCAGATAGTCTTGCATACTTTGACTTTTGACTTGCGGCATAAAGTCTGGTCCTCATTCCAGCTTATACTGGTCAAGAACCGCCCATTTTGACCATGTAACGCCTGATTCACACTTACTCCGTGAGTGAGGCATGAGTGGGGTGTGAGCAATGCGGTCTTGTTTAGGCTCTCTTCTGCGAGACAGAGCCTGTGGCTGTGTGCAGAAAAAAGTTATATCTAGGTTATATATATATCACCTATATATCAAAGCTCCTTTAAAGGCAAGCCAGTCTACTCGGTGGCCATCTTTGGAACGCTCTTGGGCCACGCTGGGCAGCTATGTAAACATGCGGCATAAAGTACAGCTCGTACTTACATGGAGAAAGACCGAATTTTCCAAAACAATTGGTCAAGATTACGATCAAAGGACATATTTAAAACTAGCAGTAAAATCTGACAACAACAGTATCATAAATTGTGCTTCTTTAGCTCAGATCATGCTAAAAAATGCTTTTTTCAGGCTGGTTCAGCTAATGCGCATGCGTGTTCAAGTTGATGTCTGTATCTAAAAGGTGATTGGCTCTTTTACCTTTCCAATTTCTCCCATTCATTTTAATACCGGTGGTCCATCTCTCCTAAGCTGTCTCTGTATATATACATAACACAGGCAAAAGTCCTGCAGTTTATTTGTTTATTCTTTCCTTTATTTAGATATTTTGTGTTTGTATGCAGATATATAAATTGTAGTTTACTGTAGGTTCGGTTTAAATATGTTTTATTTGCTTTTGCGCCTTTTCTATAATCTTCTGATTATTTTTGTTTTGCACTGCACACAGAGCCGCCGAGTTCAGCGTGAGCCGTGTGACAAAAACAGGCGATAATCGAATAATGAAAACGCGCTGCTCACGCCCCTCACGGAGTATGTGTGAAACAGGCCTACACCAACCAACAAACCACAGTTCATTTTGTTTTTACCTGCCATTTAGTGTTAACTTTGGCAAATCCTGTGAATATTTCATCCTCAAAAGAACTCGTTTCACTTATTAATAAACACCCTGTGTGCCATTACTCCAAGAAGTTGCGTAAAGTCAGCCAGTTAGATTAGAGTTTGCAATATCGAGAAAGTGCTTCCTAGTTCAGTGTGCAATATCAGCGAACAGACCGTGGGTGGTCTGTGAGTGTACCAAAACTGAGACTAGTTTTATGACCTACAATCGCTCCGATATCAAAGAACATTAAAGGTTTTATTAATCTGTGTGTGACTTATGAGGTCTGGAGAGTGGGCACAGGAGAGTACACAGTTGATATGTCAGGGACAGTGATGGAAAAAAATGAAAGAAGATCATGATGCACAAAGATGAAAGAGAAATAAAGACACAGCAATCCAAAGAGAATTTAACAGGAGTCCAACCCACACTTCACTGAAAATGAAACTGCACATCTGGGTGCAGAAATATATACCAGCTCATGGGCAGCTGATGATACAGGATGTCTGAATCTACTTAAATGACAAATGAGGATGGAAGAAAAAGGCATGAGCTCATATAACTGATACATTATAATGTATGTCTTACAGTGAAGTGCCAAGTGAGACCTGTTTCTTTCAACATGCACAAAATATTACAAAAAATGTAATTTTCTACACCTCACAGACACACCTATCCACACCTGTCTAACTACAGAAGTTGTCTAACAGCCCCGCCCACTCCTGTCTCATTTACCTTTATTCATTTAGCAGATAATTCCAGTTACAATAATTAACAGTATGTTTTGGCCTTCCATCCACACTGAGACAGTGTTTTTGACAGCAAAAACAGACTCAGAGCTTTATTTAAATTTGAAAACGCCATCTTCGTGTTGTAGTGTGGAGAGGGAAAATGGAGATATCTAAAAATGATGATGTATTTTTTGTCATGTGATCCAGTCAACCCGAAACAATCAAGATGGCAGCCCATGTTGTAGCAGTGTTGTTGTGCCTGCTATTCACTTTGATAGCATTGTTCAAGATAAATATTACTTTGTACAACCTTCCTAATGTATTCCTTTAAAGGCAACAGGAAGTTTACTCGGAATTGCTTTCCGGCAATGGAACACAAGGACAATTGCATTTCAGACTGTAAATTAGTGGTGTAGTCGGTGCCATATGCATGTATATGCCATATGCTTACTTTCTTCCCAGGGCTGTTTTCGTATAACGAATTCTAAGGATCAATATTTGCGTATACCCTCGGTATACCCACTTGTTTTGCTGCTTCAGAAGTCCATAATACACTGTCGTGTTAGTTTCCCTTTAACTGTATTGGATGCTATTTTGTGAAACTAGAGATTCTTTGTTATAACTGGTGCATTATCACTTGAATTTTACCATTCCCCGCCCCTGACAACCACTGTCACTGCCATCATCGACTGAGGGAATTTATGACAGTGAGTGGATAGAGAGAGTCTCACCCTCACGTTGAAGCAGTATCAGGTAAAATTAATTAACCGTATATGCCAAATGTCTTGTCAAATAAGGAATTGTCCCGTAATTAAGGAGAAAAAAAAATTGCGTTTCGTATGAAATCCATACGCGATGCCGTTTGTCCCTTATTTTAGCATCACACACCCAAACTGCTGAGAATGTTTCACAAATTGAGAGAAATGGACCTGAAACACACACTTTTCGCGTGAGTTTTGTGAGATATCAGATGTTGCTTTACATGGACGCTACACTTGACAGAAATGGCTGGGGGAAAGATCAGTGACAATCAGTGGACGTCTTCTGTCAGAAGCAAGATAATTATTTCAAAATCATATAGCATTCGAGTGCATGTTAATTGTTTCACTGTCAACTCTATTGTTTTATTTAGGTTTTCCTTTATTTTGTTGTGTTACTCATATGTGGTCAAGCACAACATGTCCACCCTATTATGGGAAGATATATGGGTAATTAATATAATTTAAAAAAAATTAATATACAGTATTTATGTAAACAGAATTTGTTTCCTAGATATCAACCACAGACCACGCAGTGGCTCATTTATCCACTGAATGTCCACCCTGGTGCTGCCCATTTAACTGGATGGACTTCTGAATTTTTTAGTAATTTAGCTTGACCAGTAAGACCAATACAATCTTTAATATGTCCCTGTAATGATGAAATGTGAAGAAACTTGTAAAAGTATGTTTTATTTTTCAAAAGTTTCAAAGCCGGAATGTCACTGAATTGTAGGAATTACCCATTTACAATATGTACAGAGTTGCAGTTCCGCAGCTCTCTATACGAAGATTACGCAGTCTACAGTAACAGTAAGTACAGTCTATAGTAACAGACAACCACTTAAACACTAGTAAATCACTTTTTTTGGTAGGACTACACCACTTTTCGAAAATGAAAACGCCATTTTCAAATGTATGCAGATTAATGTGGACGTAGCCTGAGAATAGTACAACAGTATTTTTGATATATATATATTATATATAAAAACAAAATAATATAGTACATACTGTATATAATATCGAATATAAAAGTATAATATACTTTTTAAATTATATATAAATAAAATCAGATTTGAAGATATAGAAATTATTAATCTTTAGCTACTTTATCTTAATCATTGCATATTAAAATATTTTACATTGTATATTTCATAGTATGTATATTTTATCTTTAACATTTAAAATGTTTTATGCTCAAATTTTAACAAATAAACTACATCTCCTCTTATATGTTCATATAAATAAACTATCCCTCAGGGATTAATAAAGTTGTATTGTGCTATTAGAAATTAGATGCAATCACAAAGAGATTTCCCAGAACTGCATCTGATCAAACACCTCTTTATAAAAAAAATTAGCACACAAAATAGGAAAAATACACACAAAAACACCTGTATTAACATTAAATTAATGTGAAAATGTGGGCGGGGCCTCTACGAACATTAGCGTGCTGAAAAACAAATGAAAAACAAAGCACTCAGAGTTCAAAGAGTATTACAGGAAGATTGTAAATGAAAAAGGGAGGTAAAGAAGATCTAACAAGAAGACTTTTGTAATTAGAGAAACTAGCAGTTAATGCACAAAATGCAGGTAAAATGCAAGCTGCAAAATGAAACCAAAATGCCAGCAGAGTGACTCACAAACATTGTCCTGTAGAGGGTAGCAGTGTTCTCACAAAACACAAGCCCAGCAGAGCGGCACTCTCGCAGACACCCAGTGCCCACGTTCCCCTCAAAAACAC
The DNA here is from genome assembly GCF_019703515.2 of Myxocyprinus asiaticus. NCBI lineage: Eukaryota > Metazoa > Chordata > Actinopteri > Cypriniformes > Catostomidae > Myxocyprinus > Myxocyprinus asiaticus. The sequence goes on from NC_059349.1 coordinate 43,325,719, forward strand.
TCTTCAATGACAGGAAACCAGAGAGGGATGACAGAAAGAAACGGAGGATGAAAGAAGAAAGAAGTGATATCAGATAAAAGAGTGAACGATTCATAAGGAGAAGGTGAAGAAAAGGTGAAAGACAAGAAAGCAAGAAGGAGAGGAAGTGTGTGTGGGTGTGTATGTAGGTGTGGTTTGTGTGTGTGCTCACTGGCAGGTTTTTTGCAGAGTCCAGGTGCACCAGTAATAAAGCTGATGACAGTCCGTCGTTTGCCTGCCCCTTATCTGCTTTAATAATGCTTAACACCTAAAACACAAAACATTAAATATTTATTAGCAATAACTCTGTGTGTGTGTGTATGTGTGTGTGATCTGTTCATCTGCTAATGTCCTTCATGACCAGTGTTGGGTAAATTATTCAAAAAAGTAATCCACTACAAATTACTTATCTAAAATGTATCAGATTACTTTTCTGGTTACTTCATCTAAAAAGTAATCACATTACTAATATTTTACTTTTAAGTTACTTTCTAAATCACTTTTCCTAGAAAAGTTTTTGGTTTTCCACACATTCAAAATGTCTATATTTCCTCCACATTCATTGACACACATCCTTCAGCTGTCACAGACAGGTGGCAACAATTCTTTTAACCCTAACTGATGCAGTGCATAGCTTCTCATTTCTTAAACAACCATGTCGGAAGACATACCCCGTGGTTGTGGAAAAGATGTTACTGTGTTTCAGAATGGGGCCAATTATTGGCCTGCATCAAGCCAAGAAAACATCTAAGGAGATTGCTGAAATCACTGGAATTGGGTTACGAACTGTCCAACACATTAATAAAACCTGGAAGGATAGTGGCGAACCATCAGCTTCACGAAAAAAATCTTGAATGATCGTGATCGGAGATCACTAAAATGCTTGGTGAAATCACATCGTAAAAAAAAAAAGAAAAAGAAAAATCGACAGTAGAACTCACGGCTATGTTTAATAGTGAAAGTAAGAGCATTTCCACATGCATAATGCGACGAGAACTTACAGGATTGGGACTAAACAGCAGTGTGGCCACAAGAAAGCCACTACTTAGTGAGGCTAATTGGGGAAAAAATGACTTCAATTTGCTAGGGAGCATAAAGATTGGATTTGGGAGCAATGGAAAAAGGTCATGTGGTCTGATGAGTCCAGAATTACCCTATTCCAAAGCAATGGGCACGTCAGGGTAAGAAGGGAAGAGCATGAAGTGATGCACCCGTCATGCATAGTGCCCACTGTGGTCTAGGCTCAGCAATGTTATGCGACAATAAAATGAAGTCAGCCGACTACTTGAATGTACTGAATGACCAGCTTATCCCATCAATGGATTTTTTCTTCTCTGACAACACGGGCATATTCCAGGACGACAATGCCAAGATTCATCTGGCTTAAATTGTGAAAGAGTGGTTCAGGGAGCATGAGGAATCATTTTCACACATGGATTGGCCACCACAGAATCCTGACCTTAACCCCATTGAAAGTCTTTGGGATGTGCTGCAGAAGACTTTACGGAGTGGTTTGACTCTCCCGTCATCAATGAAAGATCTCGACCAAAAATTAATGCAACTCTGATAAATGTTGTGACATTGCATAAGGTTGTTGAAACAATGCCACAACAAATGCGCACCGTAATCAAAGCTAAAGGTGGTCCAATGAAATATTAGAGTATGCAACTTTTTTTTGGCAAGGCAGTGTATATTGGGTCCAAAACCGCTTCCTCATTCACTTATTAACTATATGGAGAATGTCATATAATTAGGCCCACATGGAATCTGCAGGCCCAGAACTCCAAAATGTCCACAGATTTCTACACAACGCCGCTCATTCACACTTTTCTTCTCATCTCCAGCCTCTTGTGTGTTCATTTTTTAAACTCTCAGCTCTGTTTAACACATTTTACCATGTTTCTCTACTCCACAGAATTCGTCAGATTTCCCCCCAAAATTAGCACAGAAAAATGTGGGAACAAGTTCACAGATTCAATCTGGTTATATGCTTTTTTAAATGCTATATAGAAAAAGAGTGTGTGAACGTGTATTTGGACACAGCTCCATATAATTTTGCTATGCTGGATGGTACATTCACATTGTGACCCATATGATCAAAATAACTTCTTGAAATCTGTTAAGACAGACACAAAAAAAATAAAAAAAATTGGAATTGAATTTAGATTTCAAACCACCAATGTATGCAGTTTGGATCGAGTTTGTAACATCAGATTTCATTTGATTTTTAGCTGTTCAGACTACAAAAAAACTGAACAGATTTGAGTCAGATGCACCAATAAACCCCAAGTGTCCACACAAAGATGGCAAAACCTGAAAAACCTACATTTCGGTGACATATTTAATAATCTCTTCATAAAGAGATTTAATAATGTCTCATTTTACATTTACAAAATTTTAGGGCTATGATTAGGGTAAGGATTAGTCTATAGTAATTTTAATTAGCTAAGAACAACAGAAGCCCATGGGAAGTCCCCACAATGATACAAAAAACAAATGTATGTGCGCAAGTTACCTCGTCGAGTTTATCAGGTTTAGGTTGAAGAGAAAGCCATTCAATTTTCAGGTGAATCTTCCCTGTAGCAGTATCATCAAGTACAAACCACTACAAACATAAAACAGACATGAAAAGTATATGTAACAAAAACATATGTAAAACGCAATAATTTATTTAAAACTAGAGCTTTCAAAATGTAATTCGTTAATGTATGCGATTAATTTAAAAAGTTTAACGTGTTAATTTTTCTTAAAGGGGATTAACGCATTTACCGTTAATACAGGACAAACCAGCATAAACACTGCTTTGAAGGGCGGAAGCTTTGCGATGTGTCCGCCCGGCGTCATAACACTGACGGACACACAACAACACACACACAACAGTGATTCCGTGTCAGTAAATAAAATGATGGAGAAAGGAGCTCTTGACGCTACTTGTTGTACAAAACAAGCCCAGATGGGACTTGTGACAGAAAGTATTTTTCAGCCTAAGTGAGGCGCTTTTTTATGATCACGTAAAGTCTTACCTATCACCAAAACGCAGAATGAGACGTTTTTGTCTGCAATCGCTTTTCATGTGGAGTTCAAAGCGATGACACCCTGATGCAAATCGTGAATGCGGTGGAACGATTGCTTTAACATGGAGGATCAGATTTAATGTCCATTGCAATGAATATGCAACCTAGGTGGGGACTAGTTCTTTCAATTTTTCAAGCTCCCACTTAGACATTGGGAAACGTGTAATGTTACTTGAATTGGTGCTATTTTAGTGCATTTCTATCTTTATACTCTGGAAGGCTTTGTTTGGAAAATGTTAATAAAGCATTATATTGTTACATATTGTTATCTTTTCTTTCCTAAGATGGAAATAAATTCATTTTGACAGGAAAATATCAAATTTGAGCACTTTCAAAATCTGTGATTAATTGCGATTAACTACGAAAAATGATGCAATTAATCGCTATAACATTTTAATCGCCTGACAGCACTATTAAAACACTTTATTATATTTCATGTCATTTTTTAATTTCTGTACTATTTTTAACACTTTAGAAAGTATCACGTTTAATTTAGGACTGCGAGGTGTACTGCTGCAACATGTCATGCCGGATTTTATGTAACTGAGTTTCCGACTAGTAAAAAATGCTCATGGCTTTGACAATCTTGTAATTACAAGTTGGAATCTCTGAATTTTATGAAAGCTCCAACTTCCTACTCGACCATCATATGAAAACTACTTATAGAGATGAATTCATGTAGCTAAAGTATTTTGCTGTTATTAACAATAAAGCTTCAAGTGGATTTTGGAATTCTGAAAATTGCCATAGAAACAAAAAATGAGTCTGAGAACATGAACAGCTCAGAGTAGACGTCATCTTGAATTTTCATTAAATCAGGTGAATGCAGCATAACCCTATACTTTATGGTTTGCATTTTATGGAGGGATGCCTTCCTCTTTTCTTCAAAAACGTAGATGAAAAAAATACTTTTTATTCTTACCTCATCTACTTTCTGTTCTTTTTGCAGTTCATCTACGTTGATTTTAAGGCTAGAGAGGAGGAGAAATATCAGACTGAATTAAACATACAAATCCTGGTGACCTTTCAGGCACAAATCTGAAGGATGATGTCATGTGAATGTCATATTTGATAAGTCTTTGAGCTTGATTAATCAAAGCCGTTACCCTCCCAGAAAATCATCTTTATCTGTGTCCTCATCAAACAACTCTATCAACAGAGTCTGTCCTGTGTGATCATATACACACGCCTAAAACACACATAAACACATCACTTATTAATTAATTAACTGATAAATACAAATATATACATTCAAATAGACTGACCCACACACACCCTTACCTCGTACACTTCATTCCATTTAGGGTTTAATGAATCTTTGATGACTTTAGAGCGGAAGAGCTGATTACCAAGCTGAACAACACCATACGGGTCAGACTTTCCTTTTATCAAACCACCCAGAAACGTGTCCTTCCCTACCAGGTCCTGTGCCTCAAGGAAGTGAATCCGTAGAACGCCCTGCAACAAACACACACATATACATACGTTATATATATATATATATATATATATATATATATATATATATATATATATATATATATATATATAGATAGATACATTATACAGTATATACAGTGTGTTTGTGTCTGCGCATGCGTGAGTGTGTTCAGTGTGTGTGTGTGTTACCTTGGGCAAAGGAAAGCGGAGTTTAGCAATCTGTGCATCATCTACTAGTGGAATAGTGATTTTGTTTGGCAACACCAGATAACTGTAGATGATATCCTGAATGATATTGTCACACAGACCACTGAAAGAAAGAGAGAGAGAGATCAGTACAAATGATGAAGCCAAATTAATAATAAAACAAATCCGTCAAATACATGAAATTCAATCTTTCAATAAATTCACACAGCTTGTGAAATGTTTTTACTAAAACAAGCGTTACATTTAGAAGTGTAACTAAGACTTCAATTTCAGTTTGTTACTCACACACAGCTATCGTATGGCTTCAAAAGATGTGAAACAGCACACAAGTCTTATGTAATTGTCGACCAATATGGGTTTTTGAATGGCCAATGTCCATACCAATATCTAGACTCTATTACTCGAAAGCAGAAAATGTGCACTATCCATTGGTAAGTCTGTCGGTAGATTTTGGAACAGAGAGTCTAAGAGGAATGACCATTTCTGTTAATTAGCCAAGTGGGCACAATTATCGGCCAATAACCTCAAAATGGCCAAATAATCAGTCTGGCCAATATATTTGGTCTATCACTAGTCCTACAGACAACATTAATGGTATTTTTTATTTTTTTGCCCTTTTTGGAGCTTGACAGCCCCTGATCCTCATCCAATTTAATTGTATGGAAAAGAGGAGCCTGAACATTTACAAAATTCTGATTTTTGGCTGGACAATTAAATACAATGTCTGTTCTTGGAAGCTGTGGTCAGAGTTGCAGAGTTTAATGTACATTTTTTTTTTCTTCTACAAAGAGCGCCAGTTGAGGTAACAGTCAAGTTTGCTTAAAGCATTATTATGTTGGATTGACAATGCCAACAAACTGTTTTTATACAGACTTGGTTTAGGTTTTTTTCCAAAATCCCTACGAACAAGAACAAAATTATCAATTGTAACACCTCCTACAGCTCTTCCAAGCCACATTCACCAACTTGGCACAGACCTTCAGACTGTTCTGACTGCTGTCTTTTCTAACTGACTGGACTTATGGTTTTCCTGTAGGGGACAATCAAATATCCAAAAAATCCCATAGACTTACACTGACGGAACGTTCAAATGGCCCAAAACTATTTCAACTTCAACAGTCAAAAATGTAAATGTAAACAAACACGCACAAGGCTTTTAATCAGCTTTATATAGCTCTCTCTCTCTCTCTTAAGCCATCTTTACACTGCAAAGGAGGCACAGAAGCTGCATCTGAAGTGGCATTTAGGTGTATTTACACAGACTATTTAATGCTGCTCAGAGAAGGCATAAATGCATTTACACAGCAATTACAACTGCATATATTATGTTATAAGGTTAATGTTTTAAATATACAATTATGAATATAAAAATATGAAATTAATGAAAATATGAAGTTATACTTTTAAATATGAAACTAAATTATGAAATATATGCTCTTATCATGGCAACAACAAAGTTTAAGGCTGCTCTGATGCTGCATTTAATTTACACAGAACCAAAGCAGAATCAGAACTGCCTTTGATACTCAGGGCTGAGGTGGGTCAGAGCAGGCACAATTTAGTCTGAATTTTATGTGTCATTGTGTCTTTAGACATAATTTTCAGCAGGCACAGAAAAGCTTATCTTGGCTGTGTAACAATGCCTTTAGTGGTGCACCAAAATGAAAATTCTTGACCGAAACCGAACATTCTGGACACACTGGCCCGAAAACATAAATTATTATTTTAAATTAGACGTTGTTTGGGATAATTCAATTCTAAATGTTATTATAAGGGATGCACCAAAACCACCTTTTCCATAACTACATATATCATTATAAAATAGAGTAGACAGAAAATAATTACATTAAAAAAATTAAAAAAATGTGTAGCCTATTAAGAAAATCTTTATTGTTAACAATGCAGCTGCAAAATGAACAGTAATTTGAGTGAAAATCTTTCGTGAACATGAAGCCAGTTCTATTGGCACTTTTATTTTCTCCACACTGTATGTGGACCTAGAATGTGCAATAGATTCTTTACTGGACCTCTTCTGTGTTCACTTTAGTTGTGAAAGGATATCACATTACTTAGATAACATTACTCAAAATAAATATTGTTGAAATGTGTAATATATTATTATTATTGCTAATAATAAAATAATAGCATAGATATATGATACAATAATACAATTTAAGTTGTAATTTATTAACTATAAAGATGGTGTGATTATTTTCCTGGAAAGTTATGCACAAAATGTTCCTACTCCCTGAAAGTTATTAATGAAATAAGTGTCGTGAGATATCTCACCAGTCTCCGTGACCGCCCACGACTCGGTAAACAGTAAAAAAAAATGTCTGTCAATTATTTTGTGCGTTCTCATAGTATTGTAGTTGCAGCGAATGATTGAGGATTAATGCCATTTTTATGCCATGTTGCTCATAACAATTGAAGGCACTAATTTGCTGCTGTTGTTTTTTATAACCGCTTCTGCTCAATGGACCATTTTCACATATCCGGGTTGGAGTGCGGAAGTAGATCCATAGCAGGGTAAACTTGAATGGCAGCGAATGGGAGACCACAGCAAATATAATTTTTGCTTAACCGTTTACAACAGCAAAAGAAAAAAAAAATCATTAATTAAAAGAAAGATTAAGCTTTCACATCTTTGCAAAAGAAGATAAAAATATAGAGCGCTGAATAACAGCAGTAAGAAGAGGGAAATGAGCCAAATTTTCTGTCACTCGCTCAGCAGCTGTGTTAGAAGCCTCCTCTCAGCTGTGGTACCTGACTTTTTAAAAACTTTTTCCAGGGTAATATAATACAAAGCACAATGTTATAAATGTAAAAATGGAAATATAAAAAAACTTTGCTACATTTTCATTGTTAAAGAAGGCGGAAACGCATCATAACAGGTCTGTGAAAAGGGTTCATGTCAGTCTCAAAAAAGTTCATTTGGTATCTTTCGAACTATCAAGCATCTACATCTGAGATGGAGTTTGTGTTAAGCTCTCACATATTGCAAGCCACACGCGTGCTGTGTGTCTTTGTCAACAACAGAGCACCGCTCATTCGCTGAAGCCAGCTGTGCATGCAGACTGTATATTTAATAATTACTCTATCAGATCAGAGATCAAAGAATTCAGATTGAAATCAGCTATACCGTCACACCAGCAGAGGGTATAAATTGTGACTCTTCTAAGAGGGGGTGTGTGTGTGTGTGTGTGTGTGTGTGTGTGTGTGTGTGTGTGTGTGTGTGTGTGTGAGAGAGAGAGAGAGAGAGAGAGAGAGAGAGAGAGAGAGAGAGAATGTAACAAAGGACAAAATCTTATTTTACACGCCTTAACCACAACCCCAGCTCCACCTAGGAATACGACTATAAAAGGAGAGAGAGAAAGTGAGAGAAATAAATAAGAAAGATCTAACGTTACTCCACTGGGGCAAACACACTAAACTCTATGTTTGGACTGAAATCTCACACACACGATGGAGCAAATTTTATGATAAAACTCAATTTTCCCCAATTACAAGAGGGCGTTTCCATGGATCTGCAGATGTTGTCAGACAGGAAGAGCAACATTTCTGAGACTGCAGTGTGCAAAATGTGTGTGAGAAAGTATGTTATCTGTGCCACCTTAAAATATGACAGCATACTGTATGTATGTTGCCTGGACTACTTCCTGGTTTTATAAAAGCTGATATAATAATTTGCTCACAAAATAATCACACACACAAATACTCATCTATACAAACTCATACGACATTCAGTACAGTAGTCTTGTGTGTCACTTACTTTATTCCTGGGATGTCTAGCATGTTTGTAAGACCGGTCCAGTTTATATCCAGCAACTGACAGAGACAAACACACAAAATTTAATAAGCTATAGCTGAAAGAGGGTAGTTGACATGACATGTCAAGCAGTGTCCTGCTTTGTGACATCCTACATCTAAAACTATATTAAACATTTTCCCATTCTTTTATCATTATTATACGTACATACAGAGACTACATTGAATTTGTCTATTGGAAAAAGTGAACTGCAAAAATGCTAAAAGGTGATTAAAATGGTTAAAAACTTCAGTTATAGAGTCTACTCACTGAGCACTTTATTAGGAACACATGTACACCTATTTATTCATGTGATTATTTAAACAGCCAATCGTGTGGCAGCAGATCAGTGCATAAAATCATGCAGATACCGGTCAGGAGCTTCAGTTAATTATCACATCAACCATCAGAATGCGTGTCTTGTGTTAATCATAAGGGGTTTAGTTAACTCAGAAACAGAAACGGAGATATGAGCTGTGTGTCATCCAATATCCATCCACTGTCTTTCACCGAAGCTGCTCACGACTGCGTACGACAAATGCTGTGCTCTGCACTCAGTTAAAAAGCATTCAAAAGGCGCTGCCGGCTAATTATGTTCTGATGAATGAACTTGCGCCTCATTTGGACTTGTTTATTTAATAACGTGGCGTTATTGTGATAAGACATGTTCTGGACTTCGCCATTTTTAATATTTACTTCAGTCACTGTCACTACGGTTCCAGCTGTTAGAATACGGTTGTGACTTTGGTTGTTCGTTCATACAGACCGTATTCAAGCCGCTACTGTAAGCTGTTGTATAAACTGGACATTTAAAGACTCACACCTGTAAGTAAATGCGGTTGTCAATCCCAAACACTGACTGTGTGAATGTAGCCATTGATTTCGACCGTGGCATGATTGTTGGTGCCAGATGGGCTGGTTTGAGTATTTCTGTAACTGATGATCTCCTGGGATTTTCACGCACAACATTCTCTAGTTTACTCAGAATGGTGCCAAAAACATCCACTGTGTGGCACTTCTGCGGACCGAAACGCCTTGTTGATGAGAGAGGTCAACGAAGAATGGCCAGATTGGTTGGAGCTGACAGAAAGGCTACGGTAACTCAGATAATCAATCAGAACAATTGTAGTGAGCAGAATAGCATCTCAGATTGCACAACACGTCGAACCTTAATGCGGATGGGCTACAACAGCAGAAGACCACGTCAGGCACATCATTAGGACCTTAGTGTTCCTAATAAATTGCTCACTGAGTGTATACTCTTCCTTAATTATTGTCATTTCAATTTGAACCTTAAATCTTAATGTTGATAAAAAAATTTTTTGTCAATTATCCAGTATCAGGTGAAAACATATCTTGGTCATCTGTACCAGCATCCAATCAGAGCCATCCATTTAGACTCTTTCCTCTTAATTGGACAACTGGCGGTGTATTAAAACAGCTCAATGGAAGCAGGTCTAATAAAACTGTTTATGACACTGATATTAAAGATGTAAAATTACTTTCCCTTAAGATCAACACCTTTAAAGACAATCAATTAAAATGCTGTTTCATTACTAGTTGAGGATCACAATTTTAGCCAATTTTGAATTAATACATTTAATTTTTGGGACAGCTTGAAGGGAAATAGATTTAGAGATCTTGTTTGACTGCAGTAGTTTCTGAAAAGCAGGTCAGAGCAGTATTTTGAGTTTTAGGAAAGATTCTGACTGTTAAAACCTTTGGAGTTACAAGGGTGTTGGTGTGTGTTTATTAAATTTCAGGCACATTCTCATCATCCTTTAAGTTGTTTGTTTGCCTATGTAAGAAAGTCTGGTCTGCAGTAAAACTGATTAGATAAAGACACACTGAGAGACTGAGAGAAAAAGCATGTTCACTGGTGTGTGTATGCTGTGGTTTCATACCGGTTTCTTGAGGAAGAACACATTCAGTGCTCCAACAAGAGGCATGTCTCCTAGCAATGGCTCCATGATGACTCTCAACACCCCATTAAGCTACACATAAACAAACAAAAGATCAATAAACTTTGGCACCAGAAACAACATAAGCAAATGATAGACAGTTACACAAAATGGGCGGCACTAAATATCAGGTAAGAAACTAACTAGGAACGTTGGGAAGAATAGGAACTAACAATGCCAAGGTCATGGGTTTGATTCTCAGGCAACATAAGTAATGACATACTGATGAAATGAATACTTAAAAGGCCCTGTATGTTGCTTTGGATAAAAGCGTCTGCTAAAAGAATAAATGGTAACACTTTACAATAAGGTTCCATTCGTTAACATTAGTTAACGCATTTGGTATCATGAACAAACAGTTAACAAAATGTTAGTAAATAAAAATACTATTGTTCATTATTAGTTCATGTTAGTTCATATTGCATTAACTATTGTTAACAAATACAACTTTTGATTTGAAAAATGTATACTATATGTTCAAATTAACATCAGCTAAGATTCATTAATGCTTAAGTATTGTTCATTGTTAGTTCATGCTCACTAATGTTGTTAATTAATGTTAACATATGGAACCTTATTGTTAAGTCTTACCGAATAAATGTAATGTAAACGTAAAATGAAAGAAAAACGTCATCAGTTCCGATTTGAACATGCCTCACTGACACTAGCTCTTGAGCTCAATATGACAGAGCATGTGTGCTACCCAGGGACCTAAAATTCACAGAGCCCAGGAATTTTTTTTTTGGATGGGCCCCCTCTTTCCTGGGCCCAATTGCTTCCTGTAAATTCTTAGGTTAAAAAGTAAACATTTGCGAATTGAGGATGATATACAAGCATAGCCAAGTCATCCCCAAACACACACACAAAAACACTCTTACCTGTATGCTCTTGATTCCTGCACGGCAGTAATATCTTTTGATGTCCACATCAATTTCTGTGTTTCCAACAAAACTACACAAATAGAACAATATACAAACTGAGTTTCAATTACTGAACTCCAATAATGAGTCCCAATGGGTAACTGTATTTGTGTGTACTTTACCTGATCTGTAGGTCCATAATAATCTGTCGTTTATCTACATTTTCTGTATAAACTTTCACTCCATCCACCCTGAGTGGCTGCAAACAAAATTAAAGTGATTTCATTTTAAGCATGTATCAGAGTCAAAAGGTAAACATGATTAATAAATACATAAATCATGCAAATGTTTTATTGTAAGGGTAGGGTTTGGATTAGACTGTTGTAATTATATTTAGCTTTATATTAAATAAAAAAATCAATGGTATGTTCTCATTTAGATACTGTAGCTATAGGTAAACATCTATATACATATATACCGTATGTGTGTTATGTGTGTGTACCTTGTCCCCCATGTCTATTTTGGAGAAGGTGAAAGTACTGAGGTGTGCATTGGCTCCCTGAACAGCCGGTTCAATGGTCTCTCTGAAAAGTTTATCTACAAACTGACAAATATACGGCCACATCTGGTGTACTGTCTGAGAGAGAGAGAGAGAGAACCAGAGAGAGTTAATGCTCTGGAGAAGACATTTCTGGGTTAGCACAGACCCAGATCTATTTTTATTAAACCAGCCCACACACACACACACACCTTGTTGAGCCACTCCACTCTCTCCACATCTGGAAAATGAACCTGAAAGAGAAAGCAAATTTAAATAATCAGCATGTATTAATGTAATAAATGTATTACTTTAATTCTCAGGCTGATTTTAGTGCATGTAACATACTCAGTCTTTAATTAGGAACAACACATCACCAGCTCACACATCCACACCTCACAAAACCACACTCAAAGCTTTCAAAGCTTGTATTGAAGTTTAATTCAACTTCAGCATCAAAATGGTGTCTAATCAAACGAATTCATAAAACTTAAAAAAAATGAAAATTGAACAATTGCTTTTCAACATACCATTGCATTCTACTAATCAAATAAAGTGCTTCTGTAAAGATTTCACAGCATAATCTAAAACACAACATTGGTCTTTTTTTTTTTTTGTCAAATAAAGTGCTGCACAAAAAAGCATCACAGTATGAATTAAATAGACATAATTGATAAAAACTTTTATTCAGTGCAACAGTACTCTTGCTTGTGAGATATTGCTTAAACATTATTATAAATATTATTAATATTGGTGAATAAATTTTGGTGAATATTAAATTTTACTATACAGCATTAACATATTTCTGTCGCAAGTTGAATTGAGCTTTTATTTTGACATAAAGGCTTTTCAGTTTGTGTGTGTTTTTGATGGTATTTTCACACCTCTAGATTAGCACGTTTAAATGGCCCATTGTGATTATTAAAGCGCAAAACTCTACGATTTATTTATATAAATACAGTATAGTCTGCAGGCACTATGCGCTTCACAGTGAATATGCGCTCTGTTCTATAATTTAGCCTGTACAACACGCACAGCATGAGTGATGCTCTTAATGCGGTGATGTTAACATATGAGTGGCTTCACACATTCACTGTAAAGTGCTCAGCACATGCAGACAGACTATTTAATTAAATCGCATCCTTTTGCAGTTTAATACTCGCACTGGTACCTATCATGATTTTAATCAAATTAATTGTGCATTAATCTTTTCCCAAATATGTCAAATTCGTGTGTGAGCATTTGAAAGCAGTCTTGTGTCAGTCAGACAGTGCGCTGGTATTGAATTGAGCTCAGTACTACTGGTGCTGCATAAATACTGGTATTGTGACATATTTTTTTTTTTATTTTAGTATTGACTTGGAATCGAAGTAGCAGTACTTTTGACATTTGGAGAAAGGATCTAGATGGAAAGATGCAGTAAGAGAGATGCCAGGAACACCAAATGGAAAATCCCTGACTTGTCTCAGCTCCATTTCTTTCCAATATTTTCCTGAGGGGGAAAGCCAGCCTATGACTCAAAGCTCTGTTATTTCCTGAATATACACACACACAGAGCATACACCAGCTAAAGTTAGCCTGCTAATTCCCATGGCCTGTCAGACAACAGTCGATGCTGAGCTGATCTGATATTACACAAAGACTACAATCTGTTTACATGTCTTATCTCTGCCACAAACACACAAAGACAAACCTCTGGCCATCAAAGAGCTTCAAAATCTATGCAAGGGATCAGAGTCTCTTTCAAACACACAATTTTCTCTTTGACACTGAAATACAGTGAGTCCACAAATGCAGTAATATTTTTTAAAATAGGGCAATATTTTTTTAACATGACATGCAGCTAGTCTGAGCATTCAAGACTGAGGCATAAAAACATGTACAGTAATGTTTGTGATTTATCTGCATGGGTGGTTATGCATGTTTGCGCATCCGATTTGTTAAGCAACGTTATTTCCTATTTAAGAAAATAACTTTGTCATACGAGAGACCTGCTGTCCAGTTGAGAAATATACCAATGCTAACACACATGCAAATACATGCATTCCGAGAGTAACTGTAGCAATCAGGAAGAACCTCACACAGATTTGAACTTATTTGACCCCTGAATGACTCAAAGAGAGGATAATTGTATTGAAGGTCTCACAGCTATAGCTGTTTAATGATTTGGCTAAATATCTCAGGCTCTTCTCTGAGATGAGTCAGCGTGATTGGTGGACAGGTCAGAGGGCATCTGCTGTGCTATTTTAGCTGTGCTGTGTGTATCTGTCAGCGAACACAGCCAATGTGTCAGACTCAATGCATGAAGCTGGATTTATGAAAAATGTCATTTTTATGCCTCAAAACAACAGTTCTTAAAGGGATAGTTTACCCAAAAATGCCAGTTCTATCATTGTTTACTCACCCTCATGTTGTTACTTATAATGGTATGTTCTAGGTTCAATACAAGTTCAATCGACAACTTCTGTGACACTACCTCAGAAAATAATTTGAACCAGCTTTACAATTGGATATAGCTTTGAACAGACAAGTTAATGAGAGATTTTATCACACATACTCACGCTAACACATAAAATTATAAGCCTTGAGGCTGTACACACTGTGTATAGTGTGTATTTTAACAATTATCCTGGTGCAATGCCCCGTAGTCTTCCACTGAAAGTGCATTACAGTAAAGAAAATGTTTGTATCTTTTACAAACTGAGGGAATGATTGGAAATTATTTTCTGTAGTAATCAGCCACATGCCACAGATCCTGTTGATAGAGCTTAACCCAGAACATTCCTTTAAGACGACACACCAACCAGTTCCTTTCACACCTAAAGACCAGTTTACTGCTCACATGATCAAAAAGAGTTTGATTGTTTTTTAATTTATGTGGAGATAAATAATGGTCTCTGCTGAAGGGAAACAGACAGACAGATCCCTCTCAGCATTTTACAGGCATGATGACAGGCTGACGAGATGAATAAGAGAGGAGATGGAGAGATCTGCAGATGTAAGAGAGGACAGTTTCAGTTTAATTAGAATCAACCAGCGGAGAGAGCTGACATGAGGGAGAGGAGAAAAACACTGTCCCTATAGAACAGACACTGGGTTTCCTAAGAGAAAGATCCGTTGGGAGAGGCTGTGGGTGAATCAGTGCAGCAGACAAGAAGAATCTGAAGTGTGATCCTAAATACAAAAACAAAAAAGCCACTGCCAATGACAAAAAGTCCACCCACTTTTAGATATGCACAATTAGAGTACTGAAAACTTTTATGGTTTTGTGAGGAGCTTGGCACTGCACAAAAAAGAGCAAACAATTCTCCCAGGGCAAAAACAGAAGAAGAAACAGCAGAAGAAATACGTAAACATGCTCTCTGATGAAGGGGTTATGTGATTTATTTTTTATTGGGGGTTTTTTCCTCGACGTCAGCTAACAATATTAGTACGGTAATGTTTTTTTGCGAAGTTTTTCATGACCATTTTCCACCCTCTTTCTGACACTGACAATTGAGGGGCCTGCTTCAATTGATGCAATTCACTGTGGACTTAAACAATCCACAGTGAAATGTGCCACATAATTGGTTAAAACTAGGGCTGGCAGACGATTAAAATATTTAATCGTTATTAATCACGTGGTTTTTCATAGTGAATCGTGATTAATCGTACACATACATAGCTGCGGGAACGGTTTTTGAACAGGGGCTGCTGTAGGCAGATGGATTTATGATCATATAATAATTTATATAACTTATGAAAACCTGAGCTCCTGTAATAAAAGCATATAAAGAGTATAAAGTATTAGCTAGTATTAGTATTATCATTTAAGGAGTTATGGTGTTGTTAATAGTTTTAGGGATTGTTATTAATTTTCCGTGTTTTAGACAGGTGGTCTGTGATCAGCTCAATTCATGCAGCTCAAGCGGGCAAAATCCCCAAAACTATGTTATGTCACGGTCCAAATCACTGAGATTACATTTTTTCCCCATTCTGATGGTTGATGTGAACATTAACTGAAGCTCTTTACCAAATCTGCTTGATTTTATACATTGCACTGCTGACACATGATTGGCTGATTAGATAATCGCATCAATATGTAGGTGTACAGGTGTATCTAATACAGTGGTTGGTGAAAATTGAACAATTGCTTTTCAACATACCATTATATTTACTAATCAAATAAAGTGCTTCTGTAAAGATTTCACAGCATAATCTAAAACACAACATTGGTTTTTTGTCAAATAAAGTGCTGCACAAAAAAGCATCACAGTATAAATTAAATAGACATAATTGATAAAAAACTTTTATTCAGTACAACAGTACTCTTGCTTGTGAGATATTGCTTAAACATTATTATTATAATTATTATTAATATTGGTGAATACATTGTGGTGAATATTACATTTTACTATATAGCATTAACATATTTCTGTCGCAAGTTGAATTGAGCTTTTATTTTGTCATAAAGGCTTTTCAGTTTGTGTGTGTTTTTGAAGATATTTTCACACCTCTAGATTAGCAGTTGTTTAAATGGCCCATTGTGATTATTAAAGCGCAAAATTCTACGATTTATTTATATAAATACAGTATAGTCTGCAGGCACTATGCGCTTCACAGTGAATATGCGCTCTGTTCTGTAATTTAGCCTATACAACACGCACAGCGTGAGTGATGCTCTTAATGCGGTGATGTTAACATATGAGTGGCTTCACACATTCACTGTAAAGTGCTCAGCACACGCAGACTGACTATTTAATTAAATCGCATACTTTTGCAGTTTAATACTCACACTGGTACCTATCTCATTTTTAATCAGATTAATTGTGCATTAATTTTTTCCCAAATATGTCAAATTCGTGTGTGAGCATTTGAAAGCAGTCTTGTGTCAGTCAGACAGTGCGCTGGTATTGAATTGAGCTCGGTACTACTGTGCTGCATAAATACTGGTATTGTGACATATTTTCTTTTATTTTAGTATTGACTTGGTATCGAAGTAGCAGTACTTTTGACATTTGGAGAAAGGATCTAGATGGAAAGATGCAGTAAGAGAGATGCCAGGAACACCAAATGGAAAATCCCTGACTTGTCTCAGCTCCCATGTCCTGTCCGGTGAGTGTGTGTGTCTATATGTATATATATATACACACACACACACACACACACACACACACACACACACACACACACACACACACACACATATATATATATATAAACATATACACACACATATATATACACACACAAATACATACATGACTTAAATACTGTTTAAAAAGCAGCCCAGGGTGATACCTCAAGAAGTTGGTTGAGGAAATGTCAAGAGTACATGTCTGCAAATTCTAGGCAAAGGGTGACTACTTTGAAGATGCTAAAATATAACACAGTTTTGATTTATTTTGGATTTTGTTTAGTCACAACATAAATCCCATGGTTCCATTTATGTTATTCCATAGTTTTGATGACTTTATTATTATTCTAAATTGTGAAAAAAAAACAAAAAACAAAAATGATAATAAAGAATGAGTAAGTGTTTCAAAACTTTTGACCGGTAGTGTACATAAAATAAAAAAACAACAACTTTTATTTAGCATAATATTTACACAAATCTTTGTTCAAATAAAAATCTGTAAAAAAAAATGGTTTGTGTTTTTTTTTTTTTTAGAGTAGATAGCAGCTTCTCATGGTTTCTGTTCAGTCATCCCATATAAATGAAAAAAATTGTTAAGACATAAAAGAAGGAAATAACAACAGTCAATCAAAATCAAATCAAATCACTTTATTGTCACACAGCCATATACACAAGTGCAATGGTGTGTGAAATTCTTGGGTGCAGTTCCAATCAACATAGCAGTCGTGACAGTGATGAGACATATACCAATTTACAATACACAAATTAACACAACACAATTTAAACATCTGTTATACACATAATTACACTCAACAATATACAAATAATAACATACACTGTACAGTATACAATACGCTGTTTTTTTTATTTTTAACTATATAGATACACATTATTCAATAAAAATTAAAAATAAAAATATATAAAAAAAAGTATATATATATATATATATATATATATATATATATATATATATATATATATATATATATATATATATATAGAATGTACAGTATTGTACTGTATTGACATTCAGGCTGTCGGTTGATAGTCAGTTGTTAAGAGAGAATATAATATAATAATAATATACATTTATGACAGTCCGGTGTGAGATATAAGAGTAAGGGTAATAAAGTGCAGTGCTGATGTATTTTGATCGTGGGAGATCAAGAGTTCAGAAGTCTGATTGCTTGGGGGAAGAAGCTATCATGGAGTCGGCTGGTGCGGGTCCTGATGCTGCGATACCGCCTACCTGATGGTAGCAGTGAGAACAGCCCATGGCTCGGGTGGCTGGAGTCTCTGATGATCCTCCGAGCTTTTTTCACACACCGCCTTGTATATATTTCCTGGAGGGAGGGAAGCTCACCTCCGATGATGTGTCTGGCAGTTCGCACCACCCTTTGCAGTGCTTTGCGGTTGTGGGCAGTGCTATTGCCATACCAGGCGGAGATACAGCCAGTCAGGATGCTCTCCACAGTGCAGGTGTAGAACCGTGTGAGGATGTGGCGGTTCATTCCAAACTTCCTCAGCCGTCTTAGGAAGAAGAGGCACTGATGAGCCTTCTTCACAACGACTTCAGTGTGGACGGACCATGTGAGTTCCTCAGTGATGTGGACACCAGGAACTTGAAGCTGCTGACTCTCTCCACTGGTGCTCCATTGATGGTGATGGGACTGTGTTCTCTGTCTTTTCTTCTGAAGTCCACCACAAGCTCCTTTGTTTTACTGACGTTGAGGGAGAGGTTGTGCTCCTGACACCAGTGTGTCAGAGTGTGCACCTCCTCTCTGTAGGCTGTTTCATCATTGTCAGTGATCAGACCTACCACCGTCGTGTCATCAGCAAACTTAATGATGGCATTGGAGCTATGTGTTGCCACACAGTCATGTGTGTACAAGGAATACAGTAGTGGGCTGAGAACACAGCCCTGTGGGGCTCCAGTGTTGAGGGTTAGTGATGAGGAGATGCTGCTGCCTATTCTAACCACCTGGCGTCTGCTTGACAGGAAGTCCAGGATCCAGCTGCACAGCAAGCTGTTTAAGCCCAGAGCCCAGAGTTTCTCATCTAGCTTGGAGGGCACTATGGTGTTGAATGCTGAGCTGTAGTCTACAAACAGCATTCTCACATAAGTGTTCTTTTTTTCCAGTGCACACAGTTATCCAGCCACCATGGACAGTATGCGCATTAGCAAACGCATTTTCTCACAAAAAGACCTAATACTATGACAATAATAGCTAATAATAATAATAATAATATTTTTACACAATCACTTGCATGTGGCATTGCTATACAGCATGTGGCATTGCTTAAACCCTTAAGCCTTTTTCTGAAAACTGAAGAAAGTATTTTTGAGTTTTTGCATGTAGCTGAGTTGACAATGGCCTTTTTTTCTGATTAACAATTTTTTATTGATTCATATATTAAACAGAAAAACAAAACATATATACACAGAATCAATGTTTAACCTCCACTATTACCCCTCCCAATCCCCAACCCCACCCTGACATCCCAGTGGTCGTACATGATTATAGACACACACACACACAAAATAAATAAATAAAATAAATTCCCTCCAAAAATGCCAGATATCTGCCCCATTTCCCCACAAACGAGTCCAATTTCCCCAGTCTTCTAGATGACCCTTCTTCAAAAGCCGCCACCCTCCCCATCTCCGAGCACCACTCCTGAAATGGGAGCGCTCCAGCCAACCTCCATCCCCTTAAAACTATCTGTCTGGCGATCATGACACTGGTTAGGACCCAACTCTTTATGTGACTATCCTCTAAATCGATGACCGCCCCCTTGATTAGACACTGAAAAGCAAACATACTGTAACCAATCCATCTACGACTACACACAAACACATACAGCATAATTATTTTGCATAAAATAAGGAGATGTTTGAAGCCTTTAGGCAACAAATGGAAAATACTAAATAATTTGCATCTTATTTTGTATAGTAAGGCACTGCAGAACTTCCTTGGGTTTTTATAATCTACACAAAGCTTTTAGTTCACGTTAATAAAACAGGCTGTAAATGTGTGTTTTTTTTAAACAGTGTTGTAGTTCTTTTGGCCTACTGGCAGGATTCCAGTAGTTTTCTGTTACTTTAAACAAATGAGTGTGCTGTCTAACCTGAGATAATAGTTGTGGCATATTACCTCATAGCTTTTACAGGACTGTGTGGTGAAAGCGTCATTCAGGGCTACAAAACTCCTCTGTGTTCACTCCACTAGCTGTAATTCATTCTCTGGCATTGTCAGACAGGCTGTTATTGTTCCTTCCCTCATTTTTCAGCAAATCTTCAGAAACATGATCAGGTAAGACGTGAAAAACAGGTTGGCTGATTGTGTGACTTGGGACTGGGTGGCTACTTTTAGTGTTCTCCACCTGTGGGACCTGAATAGGGTGTTTGGTCGTGATCAGACTTTAAGGTTATGTTAATTATTACGCTTATACCATGTGCTTATACCATTAATCGCATAAACATTTATCACATTGGTTTTTGCCCCTAAAACACACTTGTGTGAATAATTTACTAGGCTTGGGATTGATGACTTTTCCATGCATCAATAATCGGAAGATTTTCCAGATGATTATCTATATACAGTAAATCTGAATTATTTGCAGATATAAATTGGGCTGCTCGTGGCACAATAGTCTTTATCTTTTCAAAAATTTTCTCAACACAACTTTGTTGAGAAAAAGTGTGAGCAGCAGGGTTAATTAAAGGGACACCGGACGTATCTAGAGGACGACAGGGCGCGTTCTAAAATTCAAAACAATTATTTTCTACAAAAGATACACACCCACCGCCAACATTCAGCATCAAAATTCTGCAGTGCCACGGAGCACAACTGGCATACTCGTTTTCCATTAAATTCAACCCAAATCATTATCAAAGGACAAAGATTATTTACTCTAGCCATCACTGGATGATATACTGAGTACATATATCTTTCATATAGCCTACACTATGTATTTTCAGTTACAAGTATGTCATTTTGTGGTTTGACAGCTTGAATGAAAGACCTATTTAAGAATACATACAGAGAAATGGCATAATAAACATCACAATTTCTAATTGTTCAGTTTGCGCAGTTTCACCAGTTTCATACACTAACCTGCAAACACATCAGTTCCTTCTTGAAGAAGCACAAAAACCCTCATAACTTTGGACTGCCATCTGCTGTGCCGCATCAGCTTGTCCAGTGTGTTTGTGTGTGGGATCGTGACCGGCTTCAGTAAATATTATATCACCCTCTTGTGGTCTCCCCATGCTACAACACCACACTATTAAACAGAAGGCCAAGTGAATTGGAAAGCACGCAAATTAGGCTTCTAATTTAAATGTCGGCTAATTTTAATACATCGACGCCTCAAAAATATATCGATCAAATAACGTGCCAATCAATAATCGATATATTGATATTTTATGACATCACTATTAATTACATTCTTAAGCCACTGATTGAGCATCCTGCTAAGAAAAAGCCTACTAGTTCAAAAATGTCACAAAAGCCACCATTACAAGTTTAAAAGCATCACTTTAAAAATAGTAACAGTAGCTTGTGCAGTTATTAGAGTAACACATACTATATTATTATATAATTTGTAATACTTTATTACACATTATATAATAATGTGTGATACATTATTATATATTACTGTATTTTTTGGCTTTACAGATGCCTCATTCATTCACTCCTAAATAATGTATATTAAAAGTAATTAGAAAAATCAATTTATTTATTTTTTATTCACTTTATCCATTTTGCTGTACCAGTGGCCTGTTTCATTGTTTGGCTGGGTAAAAAACTTAAATCGTGATATTGACTTTTAAAATCCCAAGATTGATCTTTTACTTTTCCCTTAAAGTTTACTTCAGCTTTGGCTGGGCTGAATATAATATCTGTTGCATAAATAGCAATTGAACTGCATAGTTTGGGCCCTGTTGTTATTTTTTTTATTGAATATTTTCGTAATATACCTACCAAGTTAGAAGGTTCCCAGTATAATTTACAGCATTAGCTGAGAGAGAATTTCTTTCATATGCAAGCAGAACATTATAACTGAAATATACCCATATGAATCAGATTTTAATCAAATCGGATCAAAATCAGAACTGAAGCTTGTGAATTGGAATCTAGCAAAAATCTGTATCGATATCCAGCCCTACATTTGACTTTAGCAAAGTGATATGGAACTGTAATGTGTTCAACCTTGAACAACTACATAGCTGTGCAGTTACTGCAACATTTTCAACACCCTGGAATGTCTGTCAACCAATTAGAATCAAGCATTCATCTATGCCATGGTATAAGACATTGTACAACAGCCTCTTTCAGTGGTAGTGTTCAAAACTGAAAGGGAAAGGCAACGATTTACACACAGAGACATATGACACACGGCACACTCATAAACACTTCATTCACAAAATTCACAACTTCACAGAATCATCACTTTTAGACTTGTTTGAGTGAAGTGGTCTGTGTGTGTCTGTCTGTAAACAGCTGTTGCTGATATTTTGTTAATCCTTTTCAAATAATAGCTCTCTCCTGAGTGGGTGTGGCATGTTACTATAGTGATTGTATTATTATTTTGACATCAAGAGCTATTATTGACATCACCAACCAACTTAAAGTCACATGCTTGAGGGAATGTTGCCATGGTGACATATCAATCAGATGGAGCACACCATATTCCATTTTTGGGCAATAATGTGTGCATGTGTGAGAAGATGAAATGACTCTGCACCTGGAGGACAAGTTTTATAAAGGCAGTGCTCTTGCCCTATTGTTCACCAGTGTTTGTATGCATCAATAACTAACAAGTGAATCATTATATCAAACTTGGAGTATAAAAGTTGTCAGTTAACCCTCAGAGACCCAGTGTAGCAGAATTGCATAGTTTTTACAAAGCAATCAAATAATACCTAATTTTCATTAAATACTGGTAAAAACTACACGTAACAGTAGCTGGCACTCAGAGCTTTCTCACTACATCAGTTTTGGTGACATCACAGCTTGCTTAAGTCAAAACAAAAAAGGTTGCATCTTGCTGACAAAGTGTAACACTTCTGGAACAAATTAAGCCATTTTCAAGTAAGTATCTGACATCAAATATTTTTTTTCTTAATTCCTAACATGTTTAGTGATTGAAAAAAGCTTACATGCCCTGAAATTATCAACTTACTTAAATCTGAGGGGCCTGGGTAGCTCAGTGAGTATTGACGCTGACTACCACACCTGAAGTTGCGAGTTCGTATCCAGGGCGTGCTGAGTGATTCCAGCCAGGTCTCCTAAGCAACCAAATTGGCCCAGTTGCTAGGAAGGGTAGATTCACATGGGGTAACCTCCTTGTGCTCGCTATAATGTGGTTCTTGCTCTTGGTGGGGCACGTGGCGAGTTGTGCTTGGATGCCACGGAGAATAGCGTGGGCCTCCACACGCGCTACGTCTCCGCGTTAATGTGCTCAACAAGCCACGTGATAAGATGTGCGGATTGACGGTCTCAGACGTGGAGGCAACTGAGATTCGTCCTCCGCCACCCAGATTGAGGTGAGTCACTACGCCACAACAAGGACTTAGAGCGCACTGGGAATTGGGCATTCCAAATTGAGGAGAAAAAAAAATAAAATGAGACCAATATTTTAAGTGTGGCAAAAATGCAATGCTGGGCATTAGCGGTCAAACTTTTTTCTAGATTTTTCACACAATGAAACCTATTCAGTAAATCATATATAAACTATTCCAAATTATTTTCAGCTCTCTTCTGTGCTGTTTTCTCATTGTCTCATTAACTAAACTTTTTTTTAAATTGTACTACACATATTACATTGCATACAGTTGGTAAGAGAAGGGCATATTTTATATCTTTTAAGAATGCCACTGACAAAAGGAGGAAGATGTTTTTCAGTTCAGGATGTGTTGGAGGCAATTATTCACGGAGATACAAGTGATTTTTAAATTGAATCAGAGGACTGAATGATAGTGATGAAGAAAGTACAGAAAATGATGTAAGGAAACGGAATCTTACTAATGAAAGTAAGGAAGAAAGACATGAAGAAAGTCAAAGTGAGGAAAAAGAGGAAAGTGAGAATAGTCCCTCTTATGAAAGGTGTGATTCAGCACGTAGCAAGAACAAATCTGCCAGGTGTCGCTGGTACCACAACCAGAAGAGAAGATTAAGCGTTTTGACAAACGTACAAAGTCTTATCTTGAAGTCAGCAGACCTTCTGTTGTGAGAAAATCTTCTGGCACACTATCATACTTGGAGTAGTCAATGCTTGGTTGCTGCACAGGTGTGATTGCAAAGCCTTGCAAATCACAGAAAAAGACACCCTGAAAAGGAGGCACTTCCAGGCACAGCTGGCTGCCTCCCTCATATCAATACTGCAAAGAGAGGCAGACCATCCACAGCTGAAGAGAGGTCATCAGCTCCCAAAGAGAAAAAGATGCACTGCAATGTCCTACCCCCCAGCATTCGGCAAGATAATTTGGAGCATTTGCCGGTGAAGACAAAAAAAAGAGCCAGATGTAGGTACTGCAAAGATGGATTTACAACATCTGCCTGCATGAAGTGTGATGTCTGCTTGTGCTTTAATGACCACAAAAACTGTTTTCTTAATTTTCATATGTAAATGGTCACACAATAGTCATTTTTAATTGAAAACATGAAGAAAAAAAAACAGGAAAATGTAAACTCTTCAAGTTTTAATAATATTCAGATGATCTTTTGCAAAGAATATTGTTTTAAAGATTTTAAATATTTAAAGTTATTAACTATTTATGAGTTTACCCTTACAAGTTGTAATAAAAAAAAGTCATATACATTTGTGTTGAATTGTGTTCAACAATGCAAAATATGTTCCTAAAAACATGTTTAAAAGTGAAAAATTATATGTCAAGAACATCAATGCTTGGGTCTCTCGGGGTTAAAGTTGGACAATAAAGTGTGTGCACAGCGTTTTTCGATCAGTTCTCACAACTCTTTCTGTATAACCAGGGGCGTAGGAACAATGCAATTGAAGTCAATAAATAACTAAATTTACCCATCCCATTAGTGATGGGTTTAGGGTTAGGGTTAAGGTTATAGATTCTTCAACCAATCAGGTATCACTTTCCTCATTGAATATAAAGGACCGATCCCCTTGCCATCCTATGTTTCGGAAATTCGCCTTTCTGACTGACAGATGCCTTCTTTCTCTGTGCGTGCTAATGTGTTTGTGTGCGTTAAAAGCACTCACGACGGACACGCGCCACTGTTACTGTGTGACGGTACACTGTAAAATGCCTGTCTTGACACGAGGTATTACTGTAATTAAAACACAATAAGTTTTGTCTTAAGTAAATGTACAAGCCTGATAGACCTGCCTGTCTATGCTGTTAATATGAATCAAACAATAATAACAAGAAATCAAGACTATTTATTGCTCTTGACTGGATAACTTTAGTAGCTTTAAAAATATGAATGTATTATAATCATGATCTATTAAGTTTTATGGTAAATTATAATTTTTTTCCATTTCTGAACATATACTTGAATACCTATTAATACTGCTGTAAATGTAAGCACTGTTTTCTTTTTTTATTAAATCATACAATAACAGTGAAATGCAAAAAATAAATAAAATCAATATATATTTTATATATATATATATATATATATATATATATATATATATATATTTTTATATTATATATATATATATATATATATATATATATATATATATATATATATATATATATATATATATACACTATATTGCCAAAAGTATTCGCTCACCCATCCAAATAATTGAATTCAGGTGTTCCAATCACTTCCATGGCCACAGGTGTATAAAATGAAGCACCTAGGCATGCAGACTGCTTCTACAAACATTTGTGAAAGAATGGGCCGCTCTCAGGAGCTCAGTGAATTCCAGCGTGGTACTGGGATAGGATGCCACCTGTGCAACAAGTCCAGGCGTGAAATTTCCTCGCTACTAAATATTCCACAGTCAACTGTCAGTGGTATTATAACAAAGTGGAAGCGATTGGGAATGACAGCAACTCAGCCACGAAGTGGTAGGCCATGTAAAATGACAGAGCGGGGTCAGCGGATGCTGAGGCGCATAGTGCGCAGAGGTCGCCAACTTTCTACAGAGTCAATCGCTACAGACCTCCAAAGTTCATGTGGCCTTCAGATTAGCTCAAGAACAGTGCGTAGAGAGCTTCATGGAATGGGTTTCCATGGCCGAGCAGCCGCATCCAAGCCATACATCACCAAGTGCAATGCAAAGCGTCGGATGCAGTGGTGTAAAGCACGCCGCCACTGGACTCTAGAGCAGTGGAGACGCGTTCTCTGGAGTGACGAATCATGCTTCTCCATCTGGCAATCTGATGGACGAGTCTGGGTTTGGCGGTTGCCAGTAGAACGGTACTTGTCTGACTGCATTGTGCCAACTGTGAAGTTTGGTGGAGAGGGGATTATGGTGTGGGGTTGTTTTTCAGGAGCTGGGCTTGGCCCCTTAGTTCCAGTGAAAGGAACTCTGAATGCTTCAGCATACCAAGAGATTTTGGACAATTCCATGGTCCCAACTTTGTGGGAACAGTTTGGGGATGGCCCCTTCCTGTTCCAACATGACTGCGCACCAGTGCACAAAGCAAGGTCCATAAAGACATGGATGAGCGAGTTTGGTGTGGAAGAACTTGACTGGCCTGCACAGAGTCCTGACCTCAACCCAATAGAGCACCTTCGGGATGAATTAGAGTGAAGACTGTGAGCCAGGCCTTCTCGTCCAACATCAGTGTCTGACCTCACAAATGCGCTATATATATATACACACACATACATAAATACATACATACACATAATAATCATACTAACTATAATACACTACTTTCTCCACACCCCACCTGAGAGCCCTCCAAAATCTCCAAATACCTGCCCCATTTCCGTATAAACATATCCAAGCCACCCCGTCTTCCCGATGACACCTCCTCATAAGCTGCCACCCTCCCCACCTCCGCGCACCAGTCTGTATATGGGGGCGCACCAGCTGACCTCCAACCCCTCAAAATAACCCAGTTCTCTATATGGCCATCCCCCAAATCGATGACCGCCCCATCGGTCAGAACACAAAGTCTGGGGCAAAACGAAACCTGAGTGCTCACCACGTCGCACACAATATTCTGAATGTTCGACCAGAATTTCTGGATCTCGACACACCACCAAAAAACATGGGCCATGTCTCCATCCTCCGATTGGCATCTCCAGCAGGTGGGAGTGTCTTAAGACCAAACCTATACAGTCTAGAGGGGGTCCAATAAAATCTATGCAAAATTTTGAATTGTATAAGATGCACCCAGACTTAATGTTTTTAAGAATCTTAGCACCACACTCCTTCCTCCAATGCCAAGTTGAAATCTTTCTCCCAAACTCTCTTGAGAGAAGTTAAGGCTCCGTCCCCCAGACTCTGAATTAACAGGGAGTAATACACTGATGCCTCATGACCTTTTCCAAAAGCCGCAATCACCTCTCCCAAAGCATCTGCCTCCTTAGGGGATGCGTGCTACTCCCAAAAATAGTGCAAATCAGGTGGCGCAGTTGTAAATGCCTATAAAACTGAGGTCTGTGGATCCCAAAATGTTGGACCAAGTTTTCAAACGATCTCAACACTCCACTTTCATATAGGTCACTGAATGTAGCATCCCCCCTCACAATCCACTCTGGCCAGCAGAAAGGGGACTTGCCAAAACACAATCTTGGGTTCTGACATATGCTTGAGGCAACATTTAAATAAGTGTCCAATTTAAACAATCTGGACACTTTAGTCCATACCGAGTGTAAATGCGAAATAACAGGGTGTAGCTTAACTTTTCCGATTAGTTTGATAGAGATACTTTGTAATGGCGAAATAGGGGCAAGAACTGCCTGTTCAATAACAATCCAAGGAGAGGCTCTCTCAGGTGGAAGTGACCAATGAGCCAAATGTCTGAGACTGAATGCATAGTAATAAAACAAAATCTTGGGTAGGCCTAGCCCACCTTTTCTATCGGCCTATGTAACTTATTAAAATGCAATCTGGGACGTTTACCATTCCAAATGAAGGACTTCGCTATGCTATCAAATTGCTTGAAATAAGAGAGGGGGACATCAGCAAGGAGAGATAGTAGCAGGTAGTTAAATCTTGGAATACAATTCATTTTAATAACATTAACCTTCCCAATCATTGATAAATTTAATGAAGCCCACCTGCCCACATCACTCGAAAACCTTTTTATTAAAGGGTCAAAATTAACACTAACTAAATCAGACAAATTTGCTGGGAATAAAATCCCCAAATACTTAATGCCCTGTTTGGGCCACTGGAAGGCGCCCGGCTGGAAAGCCATTACTGGACAGTATGCTGTCAGAGCCAAAACTTCGGATTTAGCCCAATTGACTTTGTATCCTGAGAACTTGGAAAAGGAATTAATAATTCTGTGGAGGCAAGGCATAGATCTAGTAGGTTCAGAGACAAATAAGAAAATATTATCTGCGTAAAGCAGAAGCTTTTGCACCACAACCTCCCGCCACCACCCCTGGAAAATCATCCTCCTTTCTTATCGCGGCTGCTAATGGTTCCAGGGCAAGACAGAACAATAATGGGGAAAGAGGGCAACCCTGCCGAGTGCCCCTGTCTAGAGTAAACTAATCTGAAATTAATCCATTTGTTTGTACTGCTGCTACAGGGTGTCTATAAAGTAACTTAATCCAACCAATAAATGTACTCCCGAACCCATACATTTCCAAAATTTTAAAAAGATAATCCCATTCTACCACATCAAACGCCTTTTCGGCGTCAAGTGAGATGGCAGCGATTGGAGATTGATCATTCGCTACTGACCACATGATACTGATGAGACGCCTGATGTTATCAGAAGAGCTGCGGCCCCGAATAAATCCCACCTGATCTATATGTATAAGTGATGTCATAACTTAATCAATTAGCCAAAATTTTTGACAAAATGTTTACATCTAGTTGGATCAGGGAGATTGGATGGTAACTTTTACACTCGCTTGGATCTTTGTCCTTTTTAAGAATCAGACTGATCCGGGCTTGTGTCATGGTTGGAGGAAGCTTTCCATTCTTTAATGTTTCAGAATAGACTTCTAACAAATTGGAGCCAGTTCTGTAGCATAAGATCTAAAAAAATTCAGCAGCAAAGCCATCTGGCCCCGGAGCCTTGCCAGTAGGTAGGGACTTTATTACCTCATCAAGCTCCTCCAAGGTTATCTCAGAATCAAGAGCGTTTTTTTGCTCAGTCTTCAGTTTAGGAAGATCTAATGGTTCCACAAAGTTTCTAATATCTTCATCAGTAGATGAAGACGTGGAAATATAAAGATCAAGATAGAACACTTTAAAGGCATTATTAATATCAATGGCTGAGGTAAAAATTTCACCACCAGCAGATTTCACTGAGGGAATGATAGAAAGAGACTCTCTCTGCTTTATATATCTAGCCAAAAGCTTCCCTGCTTTTGTCACCTGACTCAACGTATGACTGTCTTGCCCTGAATAACCAAAACTCCACTTTCCATCAGATGACATTCGGCGCTTCAGCTCTGCCTCTGCACTTTTAATATTTCCTTCCAACTCCATAAGTTCTTGTGCTTTGGATTTTTTGATGAATGAGGCATACTGTATGATCCGACCCCTAAGAACCGCCTTAAGTGCCTCCCAAGCCACGCCCACAGAGGATACCGAGGACCAGTTGGTCTCCATATAAATATTGATTTCAGTCTTTAACATTTGTTGGAAATCATGATTTTGTAAAAGGGAGACATTAAGGTGACAACTTTATGATTTCTTTTTCTCTATATGTGGTAACACCTCTAAACAGACCAAGGCTTGATCTGAGACTAAAATGTTTCCAATTGAGCAATCAACAACAGATAAAATGAGGGATTTGGATATAAAAAAAAAAGAAAAAACTATTCTAGAATAAATCTTATGGACTGATGAAAAAAAAAATGGGTTCAAAAGTCTCCAAATATCTGTAAGACCAAGATTTTTACATATCCTGTGAAGCGTCAATGTTGCTCTTGGGGGCTTACACATTTTTGCTTCACTGTGATCAAGGACTGAATCCATCAAAAGATTAAAGTCTCCTCCCAAAATTATATCATGAGGGGTGCCAGCGGCTTGCAACATCCCTTCAAGATCTATAAAAAAGCCCTGATCATCAGCGTTAGGTGCGTATATATTAGCCAGAATCAGACTTTGCCCCTGAATTTCTGCTAAAACAATAATTACTCTTCCTAATTTATCATTAAACTGTTTGAGACATTTGAATTGTAAATGTTTATTTACCAATATAATGACTCCCTTGCTCTTACTTGAGCCAACACTAAAGAAAACATGTCCACCCCATATCTTTCCAAAATGTTCAGCTTCCTGCGGGGAAAGATGCGTTTCTTGAAGAAACACTATATCATATTTCTTACATTTAAGAAAAGAAATAACATTCCTTCTTTTTATGGGGTGCCCCAACCCATTCACATTCCATGTGGAGAGAGATAGTACACTCATATTAACATTTGACATTTTGATATAATAGAAAAAATAAATTGTGTGCCAAAGACAAAATTATGAAGACCACATTTCAACATTAATGCAACAATAAAACCCCGAACTTCCCCCCGAACAAAACAAACAGAAAAAAGACAAACGTGCACAACCGGCATCAATCCCTTTAAACTCAAAGAATCCATGTACGTCTACGAGAGCCCCTGTGACAACTTTGCCATCGGATTACAAATTTGTATGGCAAAATTACATAACATCAAATATTTTGTAAAACAAACCCCAGCCAATAGGCAGAATAAACACACAGAACATGTAGACTCATTCACAGAACTGTCTTGAAGGTGTGTTCCTTCACAAAACAAATTCCAGCCGATATAAAGCCGTTCAGTTTCCTCGGTCAGGCAAACGAATCTTCAGTGAGCCAGCTGATGAGTGCAGCAGATGACATAATCATTCCAGTGTCCCACGAAAATACTCCACAAATCATACTCCAGCCAACAGGAGGCATAAGCACAAGGAACTGACAGATTCATCCATAACTGTCCCGAAGTAGTTTACTTAACAAAACAAGCTCCAACCGCTAGGCGGAACCAGCACAAAAGGAAACAAAACACGCATCCCGGTTCCTCGGATGGTCAAAAGTCGCATAAAAGTATATCCCATGATTTACACAGTCCGCCAACTTCATAAAAGACATCCTTTGTGTGGGCATGTAGATATTTTGAGGTCATCCGTAGTGTCTATTCTCAATCTGCCCAGGAACTTCATTGTAAAAGTGATCTTCCATCAATGCAAAAGTTTCTTTAAGGAAAAGTGTTAATCCACAAAACAAAACAAACTCCAACCACTCGGCGGAGCCAATACAAAAAGAAACAAAAATGGTGCCCAGCTTCCTCCGAAAGCCAGAGTATGTACAGTGAGTCAATCCACTCACAAGAAAAACACCCAATGGTTACTCACCCATTGTTTCAATAAAAGACATTGCCTGGTTGGGACATGTAAATGCTTTGCTGCCGTCCTTGGTGTTTATTCTCAGTCTGGCCGGAAACATCAGAGCAAAAGTGATCTTCCGCTGATGTAAGAGTTTCTTGCATTCCTTAAACCGATCGCGTTTCTCTCGTCGAGTTCGCAAAGTCCGGGAACAAGAAAATATTGTAATTCTTCCAAGAAAGCTTTCCTTTGCTCCTCGCCTGGTGCAACACGAGATCTTTATCGGATGATCTCAAAAATTTGGCCAGAATCGATCGGGACCTTTTTCCCTCAGCAGATCTGTGAGCTGGGACTCTGTGAGCTCGCTCGATTTCCAGTTTGTGGCCTGTTATGTCGAGCAGACTTGGGAAAAGCTTGTCTAGGAATTTCACCATATCTCTCCTCTCCTCATGCTCAGGAATTCCAACAGTTCGAATGTTATTCCTGCGGCTTCTATTCTCAAGATCTTCAAGCTTTTCAAGAACACGTTCCAAATCAACTTTGGTCTCGGGCAGATTAGAGGCTAATTCCCTCTCTGATGCCTCCAAATAATCGATTCGTTTTTCAACATCTGTCACTCTTGTGACTAGCTCAGAGAATTTGTTTTCCATCTCCGTAATCGATCGACGTATTACAGTGAGATCCTCCAAGTCCGCAAGTACCTTCGTCAACATCACCATCGTGTTGGACAGTTGACGCTGGATTCCTTCTCCCTCCACGCCATCCAAATCGAGTCCCCGGTCCACAGATCAGTCTGGGCTTTCATCTTGAACCCGTAAGTGTTTTTTAATGTCTCCAGAGCCCGAGGATTTTGACCTCTTTGCATTGTTTACCTCAAACAGTAAATGTGTAACTGGGTGTATCGAATTTCACCGGATTATATAATGAAAATAATTTTTAAAAATTAGCAAAGTGCGCAGAGCTGTCTCTCACACGTCTGCCCTTCACATGGCATCACGTGGCTCGACCGTAAGCACTGTTTTCTTAATTTGTTTCTATGTTCTTATTACTGTTGTTTCCTTGTCCTGCATAATTGCTTCAGAACTTAAAACAATGTTTACCTAATGAACAAATTAGTAAGTATTAGTTTGGTCTCGAGAATTGTCAAATTTCACTGGTATGCAGGTACCGACAACTCAAATGTTGGTATCATGACAACACTGTCTACAATACATGGTAGATCGTTCTTACTATAATGGCATTATGAAAAAGTAAATCTCATGCCATAGAAGTGTGAGCACCCCTGGTGTAGTGCAGTGGAAAAAACTGCAGCCGTTCACCTAAAATGAAACCTTTAACACCCAGGGGAAGCCTCTGCCAGTTGGGTGCTTCGGTGCTAATCCCACTGGTTTTTGCTCACATTTCACAGACCACATTGTGACGCAGACAGCGTGATTAATATTAATGAGCCCAACAGCCTGTCAGACAATCTATCGGAGACAAGACGTGAGCAAACAGAGAACTCATCTTTGACTATTGTAAGTTAATGTTGTTAAACAAACAGAGAAGTCATCTTTGACTATCGTAAGTTAATGTTGTTAAACAAACAGAGAAGTAATATATGACTAGTGTAAATTAATGTTGTTAAACAAACAGATTAAAATATTTTATATTTTTTATATTTTTGGTAACTTTTAGCAAGTTTTAAAGTTCTGACCTTTTTTTATTTTTAGTCTTTTTCACTGAAAAAGACCAATAATGACCAATATTGTTTCATGTAAAACCAGCAGCCAAAAAACTGAAGGAGACAGACATTAGGGATTTCTATCATTGAGTCATGTGTGTGACAACAATAATCTAATGTCAAAGTATTCATAAACAATGATATTGTTTATTGACTCTTCCATGTTTTTTGTTTGCTATTATATTTAATTAAGATTAATGGTAATGGTTATGTTTGTGGCATAATACTTCTAGAGAGAGGGAAAAAATGATCAGTGACAAAGTCAAAAATGAAGACAGAGAGGTGACACAAGCTTCTGAAATTGTTCAGATAAGATCATATTTGACACTGACATTAAGGATTTATTTTTTTTAGTGCTTTTATTCTTTGGTTCTGGCTGACTGGACAAACGTTAGAAATGTTTGAGAATCATTCAGTTATATATATATATATATATATATATATTTATATGAAAATGTTCATTCATACATGGTTTCTACATTTTTGTTCTAATTATCATAATAAATGCTTATGTTTCTTAAAATTTCTGTTGATATGCTTTCTTTTAAATATCACATATTCTTAAAAACATAATATATATAATACATATATATATATATATATATATATATATATATATATATATATATATATATATATTCTTAATTATTTGGTCCAGGTCATCCATTTCAAAAACTTTTTAATATATATATATATATATATATATATATATATATATATATATATATATATATATATTTATATAAAATTTTTGTTTTATAATTAAATAAATTAATATAGTGGCACAATTATATTTTTGTCTACAAAACTCATTTCAAACATTTTAGCATAGGCCTTCAGATCAAAAGATTTTTAAGATCATGAGAAACATTTCAGGCAAGTGACCCCAAGCTTCTGAATGGTAGTGTGTATATATTTTTATTATATATATATATATATTTATTTTTTTTATTTTTTTTTACTGGCGTATTATTTTTTTAACTGTGTGTATATATATATATATATTTATTTTTTAATTTTTTTTACTGTCTTATTGTGAAGACTCAAGATTTGATTTGTAATCAAATGAGTCATTCGGGTATGCAAGTTATGAAAACAGACATACACAAACTTCTCTCAGCAACATCAGACTTCAACCACAAACACGCCCGTACAGCGAGGACACACCGGTTGAACTGGGCTATGTTAATCAGAATTAGTGCTATAGGTCAAGGCTGAGGTCAGAAGTCAAACTTTCCGTTGTGAATCATTAACAGATGAAGTAAAGGACAGTCTAAAAGACACTCACCCACGGCGGCAGCTCCGATCTCTGAAAGGTCTGACGCACCGCTCGCTCATCCTGCTCCAGGAACGCCAGCGTCTGGTTCACCCGAGCGAATTTGCTGCCCTGGTTCCGTTTAAGCCAAAAAAGCACGGCGAGGACAATGAGGATCCAGCTGAAGCTGAACTCCAGATATCCCAGCACGTAGATGGGGAAAATGAGCAGGAATGTCTTAGCGAACTTAATTCCCATCTGCGTGGCGTCCGTCACCGAAGACTGCGGCTCTTCCTCCGGTACCTCCGGCTCGGGTTCTTTGACATCTCCTGGTTTCGAAACCGGACCGGGTCCATTCTTACTGACTGTTGGTCCCGAGTTAGGGTTCACGCTTTCTGACGCACTCATCTCCAAAGTAAAAATCCAAAAACAAACAAAACTAAAAACTAACCAAAACAAGTAAGAGAGTTTCTACAGAAACATCTCAAATATGCAAAAATGTTCACAGAAAAACAAAACGCGTCGCTCGATTCCGGGGCCCTTCCCAGCAGCACAGATGATTGGATCAGCGCTTCTGCTTAAACTGCTTCTCACCCGACCTTGCCTTGTATGGAGCGGCTGTCGGCCGGTGATTATCCGCCCTTCCAACGAACTTTTAACTCGAGCTCGAGTCCTTCAGCTGCTGCCCGTCTCTGCCCGCGCTACGTCTCGCAGTCACACAATAGTCCCCGCGCGAGCTCAGAGCGGCACCACCTCTCTCGCACTTACCACATCCTGCAATAACACACACGCATTCTCTGACCAAACCCTCCGCTTTGGGCTCAGTAGTAACCTCTCTGACAGGATAAGGGTGTCGCATTGAGCATTCACCAGCAATGTCTGTTAGCGCCATCATGTGGACTCAACTAAACATGAAGACATAGAATACATAATTATTTAACCCTAAAGTGAAAATTCTTTAATCATTTACTCACCACCATTCCATACCAGATGTGTATGACTTTCTCTCTTCTGCTGAACACAAATGAAGATTTTTAGAAGAATATCTCAGCTCTGTAGGTCCATACAAAATAAATAAATAAATAATAAAATTAAATTACAATGCAAGTGAATGGTGACCAGAACTTTAAAGCTCCAAAAAAAAAAAAAAAAAAAAGCAGCACACAAAGGCAGCATAAAAATAATCCATAAAATTCCAGTGGTTTAATCCGTGTCTTCAGAAGTGGTATAATAAGTGTGGGTGAGAAACAGGTCCACATTTAAAATATTTTTTCTATAAATCTCTAATTTCACTTTCTTCTTCTTTTGTTTTTGGTGATTCGCATTTTTTGTGCATATTGCCACCTACTGAGAAGGGAAGAAAACTTATAGAAAAAAAAGGACCTAAATATTGATCTGTTTCTCACCCACACCTTTCAAATTGCTTCTGAAAATATAGATTTAACCACTGGAATTTTATGGATTACTTTTATGCTGCCTTAATGTGCTTTTTGGACCTTCAAAGATCTGGTCATCATTCACTTGCATTGTATGGACCTACAGAGCCAAGATATTCTTCTAAAAAAATTGTTTTGTGTGTTCAGAAGTGAAAAAGTCAAACATCTGGGATGGCACATGAGGTTGGGTAAATGAGAAAATTCGACCATCCATCCATCCATCTAACTATCTATCTATAAAAGAAAATACATTGATGAGCCAAAACATGACCACTCACAGGTGAAGCGAATAACGTTGATCATCTCCTAACAAGGCCACATGTTAAGGTCTGGGTAGATTAGATGGTAAGCGAACAATCAGTTCTCGTGGTCAACATGTTAAATGCAGGAGAAATGGGCAGGAGTAAAGACCTGAGTGACTTTGACAAGGGCCAAATTGTTATGGACAGACGACTGGGTCAGAGCATCCCTGAATCGACAAGGCTTGTGGGGTGCTCCCAATCAGCAGTGCTGAGTACCTGCCGACAGTGGTCCGAAGAGGGACAAACCACAAACTGGCAACAGGGTGTTGAGCACGCAAATCTTATCAATGCACGAGAACAACCAAGGCTATCCCGTCTGGTCCGAACCAACAGAAGGTCTACTGTTGCACAAGTCACAGAAAATTTTAATAATGGTTACGGGAGGAATGTTTCACAACACACAGTGCATTGCACCCAGCTGCGAATGGGGCTGCATAGCCGCAGACCGGTCAGAGTGCCCATGATGACCCCTGTCATCTGTCGAAAGCACCTACAATGGGCACACAAGCATCAGAACTGGACCTTAGAGCAGTGGAAGCAGGTCGCCTGGTCCGATGAGTCCTGTTCCCTTACAATTCAGTACACTTGACATTGCATCACTAAGCTGACACTATGAGGATTGCCCTTCTACACGACCTAGTTGAAACCCTTCTATAATAACGGCAGTATTGACTATGGTGTTTAAGCCCCACCCTTTTAGGCACAAAGCTGTCCGGTATAAAAGCAGGCACGCAAACACCATTCCTCAGAATTTTCTTCCTTCAAGACAGTGATTTATCTCTTGTCTAGAAGCCTTCTATTACTTTGCCGTCGACATACACGAGCAACGAGAAGACTCTCCGCTCAGCTACAGTGTTCCGGCGAACATTTGCTCCACCTCACCACTTGATGCTTCGCTGGTGCATGGGCCGCTTCAGCATCCTGATTCCACACATCGCTTCGGCAGGAATTTTGTATCCTTATAAGCTATTGTTGATATTGTGTGTGTATATATAAATAACTAAAAGAGACGCTTACATGTTCGCGTCTTTTTAAAGATGTCGTTCAGTAAGCGTTCCTTATGCGAGGGACACATCCCGCCGTCAGATCATCATGAGAGCTGGATTCACTGTCTGGGCTGCGCCCATACAGAGACAGCTCTCATAAAGACAGACTGCCATTGCTGTGAGGGCATGAGTCTAAAGACGCTTTGCTCGCGAATCACCCTCGTTCTTAAGGACGATTCAACCTCCCGCGCCCACCCACCTCTTCTGTGACTCCTGAGGGATCGCACGAGGAGGCACAGCGTGGCCTAGAGGTCGAGCAGGATGAATTTGAGGTGGACCTCGTGCCAGCACACACCCCATGAGCCCCTCAATCTCCATATACTGTGTCTATGCCAATACACTATGTGCATGACAAGCATTGGCCCTCTGCAGGAGCACACGACCTCATCACATTTGCCGGTTCTGACGCTGGGGATGATGCTATGTTTCTCGCTGCATCTGGCGAGTGGTCAATGGAGGACATTGCCGCCCCTTCCCTCAGTGAGGGGAGGAGCATGCACACACCACTGACAAGGAGATGCTTCATGTCCTTTCAAGGGCAGTCAAAGAGCTCGGTCTTGAGTGGTCTCCTCCAGAGGAACCTGAAAAATCTCACCTTGATGAATGGTTCTTGCAGTACTGTCAAGCGACCACGTTCCGCAGATCTGCCCCATTGCAGATTGCCAGTGGCGGGCCAAGCTGGTTCAGCATTCCACGTGATGGCGTTGCTCCAATTTTCCAAGCTAAGCTCCTCAAGCAAATGGACAAACAAGGCTACGATCCAGAGATGTTCAAAGAGCTCTGCACTGCTAAGGACTTAGTACTAGGAGCCATGAAAGTCACTGCACAGGCCATTGGCAAGTCAATGAGCAACCTGGTGGTTTTGAATCGTCACATCTGGCTGACCCTCACGGAAATGTGTGAGGCAGAAAAAGCCGCTCTATTTGATGCTCCGGTGTCTCCAGCCGGCCTTTTCGGTGGTTCTTTGGATAGATTTGCTGAGTGCTACGTCACGACTCAGTAACACTCACAGGCTATGAGATATTTTATGCCAAAATGGAGCAGTACTTCATCACAGCCAGCTCGCTCCCGCTCTGTCTCGGGCCAGCAACCGGCTAAAAACCCCACACCTGCTACCTCAGCGACACTCACACTTTTTCAATGAAGAGCTCTTTCCCACTTCAAAGCTCACACATTATGTACAACTGCTTCCCAATGGTGAGCAGTGCAATATATCATACAATGAACAAACCAAATTGCCCTCTGTCCCGTTACGTGGACGCATGGCGAGCCCTTATGGGAATTTCGGACTGGGTGCTAAAAATGACCGAACATGGTTATACGCTCCAATTTGCACTTCGGCCGCCCCGTTTCAACGGTGTTCTGTCTTCCACAGCTCCATCCAAAGACACGCTGGTGTTACGAGCCGAAATACACAATCTTCTCCCAAAAAATGCGATAGAGGTTGGCTGTGTCTTGTTTGGAAGGCTGCATGCTAGGTAGGATGCATCCTTTGAAGGCTGCAGTATACCGAGTGTCCTCCATTAAACAAGCCACGTTTACACGAGACGGCCTTCGTAGGACAAACGGAAACGGAACATAACATGGTTGCTATGACAGCACGCCACTCTTTAACAAGCGCGAGCACTTTGAGTGAGAAGGGAACAAAGTCCTTCTGGAAGGGAATGTATGAGGTACATTTTAGGAGAGTTATAATGATGTAAAGAGAAAAAAAATAGATTTTACAGTTGTACTTTTAGTCTAATACTTTATTTTAATGATATATTAATATAATTATACATATTATATACTCTGCACCCATCTACTGAGGTACTTCAACTTGGGAATTAACATTACTTGCGTTTGAACATCATATTTACGGGCAAATTGGCGTAATTTGTTTAGACATTTCCGTTGAAGCAAAGAATTGTGGGTTGTGAGTCCCCACAAAGGATACACCTCATGCATCCTCCGAATTCCCATGAAAGAAGGTCGCATTCGAAGGCTGCATTCGAAGTGTCAAACTCGCTTTTCTAAAACGAGACAGCCTTGATGACGTATGCGGCCAAAAAATGCGACCTCCGGAGGACGCATCCTTCCAAACGAGACACAGCCATTGTTTCAAATGAATTAATAAGCCTGCTGTCCCACTCCACGAATGCATGGCAAGTTCTCACGGGCGTGTCAGACAGGGTGATTAAAACGATCGAGTCTTAAGATTCAGTTTGTACGCCAGCCACCTCGCTTCACCAGCACTTTGCAATGTGTGGTCTGACCTCAGGATGCGCTGGTGTTGCATGCAGAGATTCACAGTCTCCTCACAAAAATGCTATAGAGACTGCGACACACACAGCGGGATTTACAGCTGTTATTTCCTCATTCTGGAGAAGGACGGAGGGCTTCGACTCATTCTAGTTCTGAAAAGCTTGAAACGTACTCGCAACACGTCCATTCAAAATGTTAACTCAGATCTTATCGCACATCCATCCTCAAGACTGGTTTGCGTCATTAGATCGGAAGGACATGTACTTCATGTACCAATTGCACCGCATTAAAGGTGGCTTTTTAGAGGAATTCTGATGAATGGTGTTTGTGCACCTGATTTTATGCCAGACAGCTTCGTGCCTAAAAGGGTGGGGCTTAAATACCATAGCCAATACTGCTGTTATTGTAGAAAGATTTCAACTAGGTCATGTAGAAGGACACTGCCCATAGCGTCAGCTTAGTGACGCATTGTCTCGTTCCCTTCATCTCAGGGAAACCTGTGCGCCGTTTACCTGGGGAGGTAATGGCACCAGGATACACTGTGAGAAGACGACAAGCTAATGGAAGGAGTGTGATACTCTGGACAATGTTCTGCTGGGAAACCCTGGGTCTTGCCATTCATGTGGACATCAATTTGACACGTGCCACCTACCTAAACGTCATTGCAGACCAGGTACACATCTTCATGGCAATGATATTCCCTGATGGCAGTGGCCTCTTTCAGCAGGATAATGTGCCCTGCCACACTGCACACATTGTTCGTGAATGGTTTGAGGAACATGATGAAGAGTTCAAGGTGTTGACCTGGCCTCCAATTTTCCCAGATCTCAATCCGATTGAGCATCTGTGGGATGTGCTGGACCAACAAGTCCGATCCACGGTGGCTCCACCTCACAATTTACAGGACTTAAAGGATCTGCTGCTAATGTCTTGGTGCCAAATACCACAGGACAACTTCAGGGGTCTTGTAGAGCCATACCTTGGCAGTTTTGGTGGCACAGCGTATTAGGCAGTTGACCATAATGTTTTGGCTCATCAATGTAAAATATAAATATTAAATAAACAATTTAAAACGAACAACAATTATTATTATTATTGTGCAGACCAAGTGCAAATATCAAAATGCAATACTTAATATATCCTATGAGTTAGTTTATAGCTGTACCTAAATTTAATAATTATCAAGTTTCTGACAATTGGAAATAATGAAATTAATTGATAAAAGCTTTAATTTAAAACTTGATTTTATTTTATAATTTTGGCACATACTTTGTGGAAACTGAAATAGTTAATGAGGTTTTTGTTTTTAAGGATTGTATTTGTGTTTGGCAGATTGTAAGGTCCATACATATAATTGGACTGCACTACTAAAGAACAAAAGAAAAAAAAGAAAAAAAACAGCAATGAGCCCAAGCTAAACCACATTTCTTTGACCACCTGGTCAGGCTAGAAGACTATTTTAAACCATCTACAACCAGCTTAGGGAAGATGTTTATTGTAGTGATTCTGTTTGTTGTCTTCAGTCGCCTCGCTGAGGGCAGTTTGGTTAAGAGGTGATGTGTAGATGTGGGTTGGGCTTTAAGTGGGCATGCAATAGGTCAGCAGAACCAGCTTGGCCCAAGAAGACTAAGCAATTCAGTGCCACACACTCTTCTGCTCAGTCAATGTGACATAGCTAGGTACAGTATAGGAAAATACTATGATTGGAACTCAGTGCTGGTGCGTTGATGTAATGTGTCCACTAGATGACAGTGAATGTAGAATGTGAGCCCCCCTTTCACAAATATTGGCAAGACAGCTTTCACAATAAGAATAGTTGAAAATATTTTATTGACATATGAAAAGACATTGTGACTGAATCAAAGTGCTCTAGTTACCATAAGGTCATGGAAGCTTCAAAAATAAATAAAGATATGATAAACACACATTTTGCATATGTCCTCTTTCTCTGTCATTCTTTCCATTTCTCCATTTCTTTAGCTATAAACATAAAACAGTATAGATCAACTGCAGCAAGGCAATTAATCTAGAATGCAGATTCTAGTTGACATTGCTCTGTATTCTCACAGTGCAGAAATGATATTTTTCACATACATGATAAAATAGCCTCATGTTAGCCGAAACGATTAGATCACAAACATGATACTGCAAAAGCAAGACACAATTAAAAACAAAACTGAACCAAATTCTGTACATAATTAACAGTTATGAAATGTCAACATTATTATCTGTAAAAGTATAACAAACATGCTAAATGAGTTGGTATGTGACATACTAAAACAACTTGGAAAAAGCGTACTAACAAAGACAACAACAAGCATAAAACATCAATATGCCAAGAAAGAGCACACAGAAGCCCAAATATGACATGTATATATTTAGATGTGATTGCAGTTATAAAAACACAAATGACATGAATTTAGTTGGCAACAGCAATATATAAAAATTCCTTGTTCTTTAAATCAAAACTTAATACACAAGATAAAAAAGCAACAATATCGAAATAATGAGCAAAAATAAAAACTTGAAGATATGCTACAGCAGTCCTTTCAAGTCCCTCTGTGAATGAGTGTGTGTATGTGTGTGCTTGCTATTTTGAGGGTGCTCAATCTACTGCTAACAGAAGTGCTGACAGTAAGAGGGTAGTGCTGGAAATCGTTGTCGTGCCTGTATTTATGACAATGATTCTCTCTCTGATAAAAACTGTGTTTGTGTGTTTCTACATGTTGTAAGCCACGTATATAGGGTCGAGCTGGTCGGCAAGGAAGCCGTCTCGCAGGTGCATGCGCTGCTTCTCTCCACGAGAGTTGATGGGAATTACACCCATATCCACGACTACCACCACACCCACAATCAAGTAATGTTCCTCTAGAACTACATTAGTTACCATGGGAACCAGATCTAGAGCATCTTGCTCGGAACCGTCCAATTCCACCACCACCACTAAGAGATTAGTCCATGTGAACACCGCACTGAGAGAAAGAGGGAGAGAGTTAGGCCCAAAACATAGTCTATGGAAGTATGTGAATGCAAATGCTTCTAGCTAGCTGGATTACATGCATAGTTGTGTTCCAAAATGTGTACGAATTTACATGAATAATTCACAATTTTTAACTCAACTATGCGTGGCTTTCTTAAGACTTGCCCAAAGAGATGGTCAATTTTCTCTTAGGGCAACTACTGTCATGGTGGAGCAACAGTTTGAAGAGAGAATCTTGCTGAGCAAGTTAGTTGTCATGTTGAATAGTAACACAAACAGTTTAAAGGGATAGTTCACCCAAAAATGATAAGTCTCTCATCATTTTCTCATGCAGTCTCAAACTCGTATGATTTTCTTTTTTTTTATGGAACACAAACAATGATATTTTGAAGGATGTATGATGTGTTTTTGTCCAT
Source organism: Myxocyprinus asiaticus (assembly GCF_019703515.2). Lineage (NCBI taxonomy): Eukaryota > Metazoa > Chordata > Actinopteri > Cypriniformes > Catostomidae > Myxocyprinus > Myxocyprinus asiaticus. Next base: position 43,368,624 of record NC_059349.1, read on the forward strand.
ACAATATAAATCAATGGGGTCCAAAACTTTAAAGCTCCAAAAAGGACATAAAAGCAGCATAGATGTATGACTCAAGTGGTTTAATCCACATCCACATTTACATTGTCATTTAGCAGATGCTTTTATCCAAAGCGACTGACAAATGAGGAACATAGCAAGAAATTTGTCATACAAATTGCATGTTCCATGTCTTCTGAAGTGATACGATCACTTAGGGTGAGAAATCAAATCCTTATTTACTATAAATCTTGACATCTGCCCCAATTAGAACACAGTGCAGGCTTAGAGATGGGTGATTCTCTGATGCGGCATGCGGTTGCCAGGTATTTAATCCTGGTATTATTATACATCATTATCAACCTTCTGCAACTGCGGTACATTTTAAAAGTATTGTAAATAAACTCAATCCGTGACTATGATTTTAACTTGAAAATTAAGAACCTGGCAACCCTGTGTTTGGTTTGTGTACAGCGCTTTTTGTATGTGTCAAGCACGTGGAAGTGGTGAACGAGCTTCTCTCGTTAATGCGTGAAGGAGAGTGCAAAAGTCAAGATGTCTCGTGAATAAGGACTAGAAGGAATATTCCGGGTTCAATACAAACTAAGCTCAGTCGACAGCATTTGTGGCATAATATTGATTATCACAAAAATTTCTTTTGACTTGCTCATCATTTTCTTTAAAAAAAGTAAAAATGTGGCCTGGGTAGCTCAGCGAGTATTGACACTGACTACCACGCCTGGAGTCGTGAGTTCGAATCCAGGGTGTGCTCAGTGACTCCAGCCAGGTCTCCTAAGCAACCAAAATGGCCCTGTTGCTAGGGAGGGTAGAGTCACATGGGGTAACTTCTTCATGGTAGCGATTAGGGATTCTCGCTCACAATTGGGCGTGTGGTAAGCGATGCATGGATCGCGGAGAGCAGCATGAGTCTCCACATGCTGTGAGTCTCTGCGGTGTCATGCACAGCGAGCCACGTGATAAGATGCACGGACTGAGTGTCTCAGAAGTGGAGGCAACTGAGACTTGTCCTTCACCACCCGGATTGAGGTGAGTAACTGCGCCACCACAAGGACCTACTAAGTAGTGGGAATTGGGCATTCCAAATTGGGAGAATTTCACCCCATTCAAAATGAGACTTACAATGGGAGTGAATGGGGCCAATCATTAAACGTTTCAAAAGTATAGCCACAAGACATAAACAATGTGTTTTAACATGATTTTAGTGTGACAAAATCACTTACTAACATTTTCTGTGTAAAGTTATAGCAATTTTACAACTTGACAACGCAATAAAAAATAAAAATAAATAAAATGACTGTAAAAATTATGATTTAAACAACTTAAAGCTCAAATAATACATGAGTTTTAACAGAAGTATTAATGTAAGTGATTTAATAAAATTATAATTTTCACATTTCCACCTTTAAACCCTATAAAAATTAGCCCCATTAACTTACATTGTGAGTGCTTCACTGTAACTTCGATTTTTTTCTTTTTTTTTTTTTTAAGAAAAGTTTGAATTTGAAATAATTTTTTGTGGTAATCAACATTATGCCACAAATGCTGTTGACTGAGGTTAACTTGAGTTAAATCCAGAATATTTGGTCTGCTTCTCACCAAAGTGATCGTATCACTTCAGAAGACATGTAATAAACCACTGCCAACAGCCATGTACTTTTTGGAGCACGAAAGTTTTGAAATCCATTGACTTACATAACAAAAATACGTTATGCATCCTTCAAATATCTTTCTTTGTTTTCTGCAGAAGAAAGAAAGTCATACGAGTTTGAGACAGCATGCAGATGAGTAAATTATGAAAGAATACCATTTTTTGTTGAACTAACCCTTAAATTGCACTGACATTTGAAGGTTGCTCTATCGCCCCATTGAATACTGGGGTTTCTTACTGTCACGGTAACAAAAGAACACACGCTAAGTATGTAAAACCGGACAGCACGCTTGCAATGTGTTGACCAAGCATTTTGTGGAGGTGTGTATAAGTGGGTGTATGTGCTCACCATTCTGTTATATTCCGGTGTGCTCTGATAATGGACGTTTCAATGTCAATAGGATGGTATTTCATCCCTCTCAGCTCCATGACTTCATCCAGTGCTCCCACCACATAAAGGGCATCATGCCTCTCTGAACAAACACACAAATTAATCAGCTGTTTTAACAACCCCAATGTATTGGTGTTTAGTCATGAATGACTCTTTGAAGTAAAGGAATCATTCTTGTTCACTTCCATGCACTGACTCAAAGCATTGACTGATTTGACGGCTTTTTCATGGCTTCAAAAACTGAAATAGCATTGATTGGTCAAAGTTATTGAACTAATACACCCCTGCAATGAGGATTACATTTCTAGCCAGAAAATCAATGTTATTAGATGTTTAGACTTTAAAAATCTTAGTTGGTGCTTTGGTACAGCCTCATTTTTATTTTGCTGCTTTTCTTTTGGTATATCAGCATTTCTCAGTGTACTAAAGGCAAACTACAGAAGTTTAAAATTAACTGCTCAGGTTAATATTAAAAACTCATCCCTCTACTCATTTGGATACAAAATCTTTTAAGGATCTTGGTGTCTTGCCAACTGAGAAAAAAGCTATTATAATAAAATGGGGTCATACCAATACAATTTTAAATAATTCTGTTCCAAGATATTTAGCAAGCTATTTCAACTTGGTAAGATATCATCATAAATATGCCACAAGTGGTTGTATCTGAACAAAAAAGTAACCATGCATATTTAAAGGAATAGTTCATCCAAAAATATAAATTGCCTCATCATTTACTCATCCACATGCCATCCCAGATGTGTATGACTTTCTTTCTTCTGCTGAATACATAGATTTTTAGAAAACTATCTCAGCTTTTTAGGTCCATTCAATGCAAGTGAATGGTGGCAAGAACTTTGAAGCTCAAAAAAGCACAAAAAGGCAGCATGAAAGTAATGCACTCCAGTAGTTAAATCTGTGTCTTCAGAAGTGATATGACAGGTGTGGGTGAGAAAAAGATTAATATTTAAGTCCTTTTTTAACTATAAATCTACATTTACACTCACATTCTTTTTCTTTTGCTTTTGGCAATTTGCATTCTTTGTGCAGATCGCCACCTATTGGGCATGGAGGAGAATATTGGGGACTTAAATATTGATCTGATTCTCACCCACACCTATCATATAGCCAGGGTTGGGAGGGTTACTTTTTAAATGTATTCCACTACAGATTACAGAATACATGCTGTAAAATGTCATTTGTAATGTATTCTGCTAGATTACTCAAGGTCAGTAACGTAATCTAAATACTTTGGATTACTTCTTCAGCACTGGTAGATTTTTTCACTTGTTTTGACTATAAAAACTCTGCCAGTACAGTAAGACAAAATACACATGTTAAAAATACATTCTCTGAAAAACCTAAATATCTTATGCAGTGTTGTTTCTAAAACAAGATAAATCAAATTGATCTTGTTTTAAGGATTTTTAGATATTTTTTACAGGAAATCAATACAAAAATTATTATCAAGAATACGATTTTTGCCCTAATATCAAAGGTCATACTAGAAAAAAATAAATGATTGACCAACGTGAATGTTCTTGATAAAAAATATGATCGTGCCTGGTAACGTGCATGTAAAATGGCTAGAAATAGCATTTTAGCTTAGCGTAAAGCTGACAATTTAAACAAGGTTTATTTCTATTTCTTCTGCTCCAAACTTACCTCTCTGTCTGCTCGTATGAATGTAACACATCATAAGAAAGTGTTTCACCGCTGTTCAAATTCACTTTGGATCACATCATTTATATGTATAAATGTTTTCCATCTAAAAGGATTAAATATTAAATGAAACAAATGACAATAAAATACAAAGTAATCTCTTCAGTAATCAAAATACTTTTTGAATGTAACTGTATTCTAATTACCAATGATTTAAACTGTAACTGTAGTGGAATACTGTTACTTATATTTTGCATTTTATATACGTAATCCCATTACATGTATTCTGTTACTCCCCAAACCTGCATATAGCTTCTGAATATATGGATCAAACCACTGGAGTCATATGGATTACTTTTATGCTGCTCTTTATATACTTTTTGGAACTTCAAAGTTCTGGCCACCATTTCCTTGCATTGTATGGACCTACAGAGCTGAGATATTTAAAAAAAATAATAACTGTGTTCAGCAGAAGAAAGAAAGTCATACACAGCTTGGATGGCACAAGGGTGAGTAAATGATGAGAGAATTTTCATTTTTGAGTGAACTATCCTTTTAAGAGGTCTATGGGGAAAAATGCTGTGCCTTTTTATATACAAGTACAATTGTTTGAAATAGATTATCAGAGCCTCTAAAATATATACAGCTTGAGAGACGTTTTAAAAGATGGCTTTTTGTAATTGATTGATTTTTGTAGTACCGTATGTTATGGTTAGCCTCCTCCCATCTTTTCTGCTCATAGAGGACCACAATGCAAATAAGCCTTTGGCTTTGGATGGTGTAAATATTATAATTCTTGTACATTTTATAAAAAAAAAAAAAATTGTCCAATAAATCAAATCAAATTACATGCTGCCACCTGCTGGTGTAATGATGTTACCTACAGAAAGAGTGACTGAACTAATTAGAGAATGAATCTTAATTTATATTGCTAAATAGATTCAAAAGATTTGAGTAACTGGGATGAATCAAAATCCCCACTACTGTCCCACTGTTCAACCAAAACAAACATCTACACTCTTTAAACCTCTCTCTACTCACACAGTTCCCCTTATCTGTGACAAAAGAACAATAAACATTGAGCGCACACACACACCTCCACTTGCATCTGTGAGGTCAGTTCTGCGCAGGAACCCCAGGTATCCGGTTCTGGCCCAAACAGTCTGAGTGTCTCCAAAGCTCAACCTGGCTCCGAAATGATCCGAACGCACATTTTCCTCTCCAAGCACAGTGAAGTATCCGCTGGCATTCTGTGGACTATGGACCCAGATCTGCACCACAGATGCACATTTCACAGTGACTTTGTGATAATAGACACACAAAAGACCAAAAGATATTATTTGATCTGCTAGTCAAGAAAGAGTGTGGTCTAACCTCCCCTAAATGAGAGTCTCCGATTGGTCCCTTAGTCTCTGGGTTAGCGATGATGATGCGTACACCTGGTAAAATCTGTTAATGAAAGAAAAAATCCTTAATAAATGTTATGTTTATTTCTTTAAGGACATAGACACAGGATTGTTTCATTGTCTTACCTTCCCTGATTCCATGAGAGGTAGGCTGTGTGGAGATCCTCTTTCAACAAGTCTCACCCTACAAACAACGGAACAAAAATCCTTACAAAAAGTACTGAGCCGGTACCATGGAACAGTGATGGCATCAGATGACAATATAATGCCACTTGGATATATAGCATTGTACAGAATCATTACCTTATACAATGGAAATGGCAGGGTTTTAAAGAATACCATGGTCCCATTTTCTGAGTGGAAATAATGACATTCTTAATGTGTTTGTGTGTGTCTTGCCTGTCATGTCTCAGTGCTCTCATGTCCACATAGACAGTTGTGGGATCAGGTCCTGATGTCCCCTGCACAAACAAACAAATCACCTTCTATAAATAACGGTCAAATATACCGTAAAATGTAAAGCATCATGCTCATCTAACTTGCATTAAAAGTGCCGAAAGTGCAGGTAGTAATACTTTACAATTTAAATAATATATCCTTTTTTCACGTTGCAGTAATGAGAGTATAATAATGACTTTTTTCTGACTTTTGTCGGTAATGAGAATTAGGGGTAAAATGTGCATAACTGTCATAAAAATAATGTCAAAATGTTAAAAAGAAATCTTACTGGCCCCAAAAATAGGCTTCACTTTCTATATGCAAAATTAGCTTCTTTTGATTTAAGTAAAATAGGACCAGGACATTTTCTTGACAGGTTTCGTGAAAATAATGGCATTGTTTAAAGTAAGGACTACTTGTTAATATTTTACCATTTCCAAAGCAACAATGTTTTTTAATTTTTTTTTATTTAAAAGAACATAATACGTATGTACACACCACACCCATACATTATGGTCCAGAGAGGGCGCGATGTTTAAAAGCTGTAACTTACAGCACATGAAACATGGAGCTTCTGTTGATGGCAATTTATTAAAATTCCTGAAGGATAATACATATTAAGTCGCAAATACTACTTTGGTCAAAAGCAGATAGTTTAAAGGGGTCATATCATGAGGAGTCAAATTTCCCTTGATATTTTGACAAATAAGAGTCTACTATAAAAACATATTGTAAATTTCAGAACTCAAAACTGAATCCCCAATGCAATAAAAACATTTATTGAAACTAAGCTGCAAAAACACCTCATTCTCTTCTTCCGCGACTTCCCAACGTCACTAGGGGACTCATTAATTCATGACCGCCTCTACAGCAACAACATCAACGCCTACATTACATCACCCTTGACCCAGCCCACTGGGAATCAGTTTGGAAACAGAGAGAGAGAGCAGGATGGACAGGCCTGGTGTGGCCTACTAACTATTCCTGAACACCAAAAGGGACCCATCTGAACTATTTTGAATAATTTTTTTTATATAAACATACAGTAGACAGACAGTAAACCATTGTCATGTATTTTGATCTGCTTTTAAAAGACACGGTGTCAAGTTACAGCTCTGAAGAGGAGACCCTGTTTCATTCATATACACACCAGGATAGTCTGAGGACATGTGCTAAATTTTATCAAATTCCTCTGGTCAACAACAAATAAAAATATTATTTATTTCGACTGTAATTGACAGAAGAAGGATGTACTACTTATTTTGTCCACTAGATGGAGCAGCAAGTTAGGAAATTAAATTAAATCATCTGACTTAAAGTTATTGCTCTTGTAATGTAATATCTGTGCAGTAAAATAGCAACAGCTATCCAACAAATGAAGAGCCCTATGAAATCTGTTTAAGTTTTTCTCAAGTTCAGCTTTTCCTGATTTAACTGTCCAGCAATCCAAAATCTCATTTATGTATTGTAAATGAAGGATGTATTACCGACTTTGCCAAGACTAAAAATCCTTGACAATCCTCTTTGACTTAGCTTTTTGCTCTTGTAATTTGCTGTTGTCCAGTAATCCAAATCTATTCTTCTTCTTCATCTTCTATTGCCATTCTAATAAAATTCTAATTTTGCAACTGTGAAAAAAAAGGTTTTGGAAGAAATTTTACACAAAAACAGCTTTGTTCACAACATCCAGCTCTATTGTGTCCAATTTAATTATTTTGGACATGTCCTGGCCATACGTGCTTGGACCACGATGATTACCGCTTGTGGCTTTATTACTAAATTATGACTGTTTTTATGCTAAAAAACTTACATTATCAGTGGACCTCAGGGAAGATAATAAAATATAATATATATATGAGTATGTCATGACACCTTTAAACTGTTGGCATTTATGTCTGTTGTTTACAGCTGCGAGACACCTAAATGTTGCTATGGTTATCACTATGTCAACCATCGCAAATTCTGTACACAGAATGCAAATTTGCGGATTGACTCCCTCTTTAAGCATATTTTTCACTCCCAAAACTTTGCAGGGTGTATGCAACCAATAATGCATCTCATTGGAGGAGATCAGATAAATGAAGAACAGTCTGGGGTTTGATATGATGATCAGATGAAGATCAGCCATACCTGCTCAGCAAGCTTCCCCAACCTATGAGGCTACATGAGGAGAGGGGGAGGAAAAGAAGAGGCAGATGTGATGTACAAATATGATGTTAAAAATAAGACAAAATCAACTTCATGAAAAATGTTGCCAAATGAATAAAAAAGCTGAACACTGGGGGGTGTAATGAGACTATGACGTCAGATTTGATTCTATATGAACATATTCTGTACTGACCTGTAAGCAGATTGCGAGATTGACCCTGCAGCCGAATGCAGTGCTTACTGCACGGGGATGCAGCCCCACATCCTTAAAGAGCTTACAGAAGGACTGAGTCAGACAAACACGAGGCCTCTCCTCTGCCACAACCACACATGAACGCACACGGGTCAGGTCCAGCCCACGGGCCTAAGAGAGAAAAATACACACACACAGCCGTACAATATGAAGTAGATTTAATGCCATGTCAGAGTACGTGTGCCTACTTCTTTAGCTATAATTTAGGGGCAGAATTGTTGGGGACATTCAGGGACATGCTCAATTGGAAAATCATAAAAAAAGCAAATACTGTTTTTGAACATTCGAAAGGTGTGAATACAAACACACCTTTAGAGGGTCCGTGAGAGAGCTGAGTGATCTCGTGCAGAGCTCCATCACAGAGTATGAACAGAATGTGTCTCGGACTTTAAACTGACTGACGGACTGCAGCCACAGAGCTGGATTCACCTCTAGATCCATTGGAGAGATCAAAACAGACTGCTGCCCTGCATACACACTATACACACACACACACACACACACACACACACACACACACACACACACACACACAGCACACATTCAAAACAGATTTACATAAAGAACAGAGTGTTTGTTTCTTAGTGATTTAACACCATGTCAGCTTCTGTGGCTATTTTCATGGTGAAAAACAAGTAAAAATACAATAAAAGGATAAGAACAGAGCGTAATGCGCAAAATATTTAGTTTAACATAACATCTTCAACTATTTTTTTGCCTATTTATTTTTATTTAGGAAAGGTGATGCAGGAGATAGGTGCTTAAAGAGATATTCTGTGTTTAATACAAATTAATCTCAATTGACATTAATTTTGACATTTGTGACAATGTTGAATACCACAAAACATTTTTGGACTCCTTTTCTTTAAAAAGCAAAAACCGAGGTTACAGTGTGTCACTTACAATGGAAGTGAATGGGGCTAATTTTTTGAGGGTTTAAAGGCAGAAATGCAAAGCTTATAATTTTATAAAAGCACAAATTAATTATTCAGTTAAAACTCATGTATTATTTGAGCAGTAAAGTTGTTTAAATCATTTTTACAGTTGTTTTAGGGTTTGTTGACATAGCATATTCATGGCAGCAAAGTTTTAAAATTGGCTATAACTTTTCACAGAAAAGTTAGTAAGTGATTTTATAACACTAAAATCATTTTAACGATCATATTGTTTATGTCTTGTGGCTATACTTTTGAAACAGTGAGTATTTTAACAAAAAAGGAGGGGCAAGTCAATACATTTTTGTGGTAATCAATATTATGCCACAAATGCTGTCCGGTTAAGCTTAACTCGTATTGAACCCGGAATATTCCTGTAACACCTGTTAGCTAAGGTGGTCCGTACCTGCAAAGACACCAAAGGATGAAGCCGAGGCCGCAGTAGGGGTCAAGACAGACGGCCACCTCACGAGAGGGATACAACTCACATTGCAGTTTAACAGAGCGACACAGAGCACTGGTGGCATTGTGAGACATCTTCAGAGAGAGAAAGAACAGATAATTTCCTTTTTAATGAATAATAAAAAAATAGCATTCTGAGATGATATTCTTCTCACCACAATTGTACAGAGTGGTTATCTGAGTTACCATAGACTTCGTTAGTTCGAACCACTCTCATCAACAAGGCATTTCCGTCCACAGAACTTCCGCTCACTGGATGTTTTTTTGTTTTTGGCACCATTCTGAGTAAATTCTAGAGACTGTTGTGTGAGAAAATCCCAGGAGATCAGTTACAGAAATACTCAAACCAGCTCATCTGGCACCAACAATCATCCATGCAATTATCTAATCAGCCAATTGTGTGGTAGCAGTGCATAAAATCATTCAGATACGGGTCAGGAGCTTCAGTTTATGTTCACATCAACCATCAGAATGGGGAAAACATTTGATCTCAGTGATTTAGACCGTGGCATGATTGGCATCGATGTATTTCTGTAACTTCTGATCTCCTGGGATTTTCACACACAACAGTCTCTAGAATTTACTCAGAATGGTGGCAAAAACAAAAAACATCCAGTGATCAGCAGTTCAATGGACAGAAATGCCTTGTTGATGAGAGAGGTCAACAGAGAATGGCCAGACTGGTTCGAACTGACAAAGCCTACGGTAATTCAGATAACTGCTCTGTACAATTGTGGTGAGAAGAATAGCATCTCAGAATGCTATTCTGAGATGTGGGTTGGCGCTGTTTTGGCGGCACGAGTGGGACCTACACAATATTAGGCAGGTGGTTTTAATGTTGTGGCTGATTGGTGTATAGTGAAGGGGGGATGGGAATATGTGCTAAATGCTGCACTACAATTCTGACTTTTTAAAAAATATTATAAAATTATTTAAATATTTATACATTAAGAATTATAAAATGTATAAATTATTGTTATACTAATTCAATTCCAGTTTTTAAAAGAACCTGAATTAAAACATTCATTTCCAAAAATGACCATGCACTGAAAGACAGAGATGAACATTATGAATATTTCGGAAATCAATTCCGAGAAACTTACAGCCTGTACATAAAATAACACCACCTCCATCCCCAATTCCTCACACATTAGTTGGAGGTAAAAGGAGTCAAACCTTCACTCCAGCGAGCATGCCAGTGGTGGACACACTGAAGTCCAGGTACGCCAATGAGTCTGGGTCACACGGCTTATACAGCAGGGGACAGCGCTTCTTTGGCAAGTCATCTAACAAATACACAAATGCACATATCGTCTGAAGTTCTGTTCAGATGGAGTATAGTTTTCTACTTTTGGCTTATTTCGTGCACAGAAAACAATCAGTTCAATGAAACACCCTGTATTCACCAAGTGCGAGCAATCACAATAAAAATACAGCTTCGTTGATTATAATGGGACTGATAATCAACGTTAGATCGCATTCAGACCGTGTACTTCTGTAAAAATAAATAAATAAATAAATAAAAATACGCAGCACAAAGAATGAAACAGACTGCAGGTGTCTTGAGAAACGTTTTTGAAAGTTGTAGTTCTTTTTAATTGACTCGCCATCTTAAAAATGTGGTGCTCCTGCACCAAACAGAATTTCTTTTTTTAAAACAATGCAAATGAATGCAAAAATGCGTTTGGTGTGAACGGGCCCTTACATGACAACATTCCACTATTCTGAAGTATTTGGCTAAAAAATGTTTGTTGGGTCATTGTGTAAGAAGTTTAAAAATACTATTTCAGCAACTCAGTTGCTGATAAGATCTCTTCTGACAAGAACCTGACAGGTATAACCTCTGAATAAAGATCTCTCACATACTCACCTGTTTCCAGGATAGGAGGCCATGATTTAAAGTCCACAGCCACTGATGCATCTCTGGATCGCAGAAGTTTAGCGATCGCTTGGGATGTCATTACACACATTGAACGACTCACCTACACACACACACACATACACACAAGATTTATTAGAATACATTATAATATAAACTCACTGACCACTTTATTAGGAACACCTGTATACCTACTTATTCATGCAATGATCTAATCAGCCAATCGTGTGGCAGCAGTGCAGATATGGAGCACGATTAAGCTTCAGTTAATATTCACATCAACCATCAAAATGGGGGAAAAAATTTGATCTCAGTGATTACAAATTAGTTGAATTCATGATTGTTGGTGTCAGATGGGCTGGTTTGAGTATTTCTGTAACTGATGATCTCCTGGAATTTTCACGCACAACAGTCTCTAGAGTTTACTCAGAAAGGTGCCATAAACAAAAAACATCCAGTGAGAGGCAGTTCTGCGGACGGAAATGCCTTGTTGATGAGAGAGGTCAGTGGAGAATGGCCAGGCTGGTTCGAGCTGACAGAAAGGCTACGGTAACTCAGATAACCCCTCTGTACAACTGTAGTGAGCAGAATAGCATCTCAGAATGTACAACATGTTGAATCTTTAGGCATATGGTCTACAACAGCAGAAGACCATGTGGACCTGAGGCCCGCTTTTGCCGGTGTCGCTGCGGCTCGTTTCGTGTGCGCTTGTAAAATTTATGGTTTATTATTTCTCTGTAATGTAGAACAGTGTTAGCAATGTTACTTATAACAGCCTTTCTCAGCCCTGGAACTCAAACCATTTTCTGATGCCCCCCAAAAAATATATATTTAAGTAATTAAATTAATATCATAAACCTGCGACAACTAGTCGACTAATGGCTTAAACTAATGACTACTAGTCGACTAGGAAAATCTTTGGTCAGGGGCAGCCCTAGTAGCTCTACTTCTATCGTTTTCCCCCTTTGATTAATAGTCTTCTCATTTGTAAGCCACTTTGGATAAGTGTCTGCTAAATGAATTACTTATGTCTCAATTCTATAATATCAATATAATCACTTTTGTAATAATAACGTAATTAATTTAACTATTAAGTCAGGATCACTTCTAGAATCTATTTAGTTTAATTAATTATAAGTGTGTCTGAGTGTGTGAATTTAATGGTGTGTTCTCACCTCTAAGATCATTTTAACTGTAGGTAGAGTTGTTGAGATATTCTGAGGGTGAGGTGGCCGTACAGTGATCGGAATACAGCCTGCATACAGACAGCCATAAAACGCAGCGATCAAATCTAGACCTGAAACACACAGAAACATAAAATCAGTATGAAATGGAATTACATTTGTAATAAAACAGAATCTAGTGTATAGTTACTCATCCTGGTTCGATGAAATTCTTATAGACATTACATATCTACAACAAGCCATGTTCAGAATTCATCGCTTTAATAACACAAGTTCATTTACAATTATGATGTGAAGTGCGTGAAGAATTAACTGGAGTGGGCAGCTCTTGAATGTGTAAAGGAGGAACAGGTCAGACTGCTGTAGCCAATCTAATTTAAGGGAATATTCTGGGTTCTATACAAGTTAAGCTCAATCGACAGCATTTGTGACAATACTGATTACCACAAAAATTTATTTTGTCTTGCCCCTCCTTTTCATTAAATAAAAGACAAAAATCTGGGTTCCAGTGTGGCACTTACAATGGAAGTGAATGGGGCAAATCCGAAAACATTAAAATACTCACTATTTCAAAAGTATAGCCACAAGACACAAACAATATGTGTGTTAACATGATTTTAGTGTGATAAAATGTCTTACTAACCTTTTCTGTATAAAGTTATAGCCAATTTTACAACTTTGTTGTAACTTATGATTTAAACAATTTTACAGCTCAAATAATACATGAGTTTTAACTGAAGAATTAATGTAAGTGCTTTTATAAAATTATAAGCTTCACGTTTCTGTCTTTAAACCCTCCAAAAATTGGACCCATTCACTTTCATAGTAAGTACCTCACTGTAACCTAGATTTTTGCTTATATAAGGAACGAGTAGAAATGATTTTTTATGGTAATCAACATTATGCCACAAATGCTGTCGATTGAGATTAACTTGTATTGAACCCAGAGTATTCCTTTAAATGAGGTGGAACATTACAATAAGCAGTACAGAAAAACAACTTCAGGTGGGACTTCTATCTTGAACAAGAGTTCAGCACAAAAATAATAAAGACTGCACATGAAGACTGAACAGTTTATGAACTAGTGCGCTGATAACAAAAAATTTGATAAATTACTTACAGCATTATTTGGCTTAAATAAAGGCAAAGGTGTATTACTGCAGATTACACAGGTTCATTGGTAAACACAGGTGGCTAGAGTGAGTGAGGTTGTTTACCTGGAGGGTACAATAATGCAACATGATCTCCATCTCGCAGTTGTCCCCTCTCATACAGCAAAGTGGCAATTTTCTCAGCTCTTTTATGAAGTTGTAGACAGGTCAGAGAGCTTCCTATTGTCCCCTAAACACACACACACACATTTATATAAACGCAACTCCATACGTACACCTGAAATCATATCTACTTTGTACGTTTAATATTACGTGTGGATAAAATATGATTTTCCGAACAAACTCTGCTTTCTGTGTGAGGATAGTGTGTGTGTGTGTGTGTGTTACCCGTGAGTTGATGAGTGTGTACAGGATGTGGTCAGGTGTTGTCTGCACTCTCCACTGCAATACCTCTGACAAAAAGAGAAACTGGAAGACACAAAAGAGATAAAACAGTCATACAGTGAAAAAGACATGTTTACACACATACTTTCATGCCTTCATAGAAACACACACACTCTGTGTTTACCTGTTCACTGTCGTCTATGTGACTCAAGTCTCGTCCACTGGTCTGAGCCATTCGCTTTCCTGCTACGAGATTACCCACCATCACCGAGGCAGGACCCACCTCTGCAACAAACAGGCATATTATTAATAATCTTTATACTACCTCCAAAAAGGAAACTTTTAGCATTTTTTGAACAGTATTTGCATTATTTATGAATTTGTCAAATTTTCCAATTAAGGACATCTCAAAATATCCCTAAAGTGAGGATTTATGCGATTTTGGGGACAATTTTGTCTACACACACATGTTCACTCAGCTGTCTAGATGGGGACGTACCATAGACTTCTATTGTTTTTATATAAAGCTAAATTAACCTTAACCCACACCCTAAACCTAACCCTAACAGAACCTAAACCTTCTGCTAACTTCTGGGTACAAATTTTCCCCAAACTATAGCCAAGCAAGTACAAACACACACACACAGGACACACAGGACACACAGGACACACAGGACACACACTTCATGCATCATGCTCAATAATAAACACAAAGTGCTTTTGTACCGGGTTGTTTCTGTCTGGGTTTGGGCAGGTTGGTGATGCAGGAGTGAGGACACATAAGGATGCTGCAGGGGTGTAGCGCCCCCTCTAAGAACAGCTGTTTGGTCTCAGAAAGGTGAATCCCACCCAGTGGAGTTTTTGGGAGCGTGTTAGCAGGAACCATGGCCAGACAGTACACCCCAACCTGATGAATCCCATCTATAGCCTGAATACACACACACACACACACACACACACGATCAGAGAAATATTTATATATGATACAGTTAATACACAGAGGAGTCCTTACATCATGCCTTCAATGACTAACAGAACTGAGATTTGCAGTCCCTCCAAAATTGAAATGAATAAATATTTGAATATACATTTAAAATAATAATAAAAAAAATATATATATATTTATATGTATATATATATATATATATATATATATATATATATATATATATATATATATATATATATATAGTAAATATATTTATACAGAAAAACTCTACATAACTAAAAGGTATTTATTATCTGAAATAGAATTGTGTTGATTGTTCATTAAATTTATGACTGACTCTGAACTGCTGCATGGCATGAATATAAATAAATAAATAAACAAAAGGACAAAAACAATTCAATTCACTAACAATTCACTGTTGTTGGACAGATTTTGAATGGTGAAATTCTATCAGTGTTTTGTACATTTTTTATTTAAAAAAAGTTGAAGTTAATGGGGAATTTTTTTACTTAAAGGGATAGTTCACCCAAAAATAAAAATGATCATATCATTTACCACCCCCCCCCAACCCCCCGCCCGCCATATGTGTATGACTTTCTTCTGCTGAACACAAACAAAGATTTTAAGAAGAATATCTCAGTTCTGTAGGTCCACACAATGCAAGTAAATGGTACACCTTTAGTAGGTGGCAATATGAAGGAAGAATGTGGAAGTGAAAGTGGAGATCTATAATAAAAAAAAAGGACTTAATTATTTATCCATTTCTCACCCACATGTATCATATTGCTAGTGAAGATATAGATTTAACCACTGGAGTCATATGGATTACTTTTATGCTGCCTTTATGTGCTTTTTGGACCTTCAAAGTTCTGGCCACCATTTACTTGCATTGTATGGACCTACAGAGCTGAGATATCCTTCTAAAAATCTTTTTTTATGTTCAGCAGAAGACAGACAGACATATACATCTGGGATGGAATAAGGGTGAGTAAATGATGAGAGAATTTTCATTTGTGGGTGAACTATCCCTTTAAATCTCAAAGTTTATAGATAGTTTGACAAAAAAAAATTATGTTAAAGTTTCAGATTTATTAGTCTAGGACAGTTGTATGAAGGTAAAGGCTGTCACCTTAGCTCTGAAATTTTGCAAGTACAGCACATTTTACTGTGAAACGTTATCCATCCCATTTGTGTGTGTATGTGTGTTTACCTGCAGCACTCTGCTCATCCACTGATAACTCTCTTCTTCAGTAGAATCTGGTCTCTGTTCAGCCACCAGCACAATCCTCTCATCATACAATACAGTTACTGAGAATACCACTGTCCTACACACACACAGTTAGAAAAGAGACTTAGATGTTATTCAGGTGAAGAATAGGCTGTGTGTTTCTTGTAATCAGAGCTACTGTATGCACAGTTTCATTGATAAACAAACCTCCCCCGATAGATGAACTTCATCGGCTCCACTGCGAGAGCAGTGGCGATGATGTCATCAGCGTTGTGCTTCCGTCCACCGACCTGCATCAGTCCTTCCAGCGTCCCAGAGACAAAGATCATTCCACTCGGACCCACAAACCCAAGCAAACCCGACCGCACAAACACACAGTCACTGACTAAACCACCATCAGATGACACTGGACATACCTGTATCACGGAGAGAGAGACACACACACGCACGCGTGCGCATGCACACATACACACAGACATATTTAATGACCAGAAGGACACATGTATGTTTATAGCAGAAATTACTCGAGCAATATCTTTGTTAGACACTACAGTGAAGTGCATTGCTGAAAGTAACAGTTCACCCAAAAATGGAAATGCCATCATCATTGTCATTCCAAATTCGTATGTCTTACTTTCTTCCATGGAATGCAAATTTTCACGCTGTTCTTTTCTATGCAATGCAAGTTAACAGGTATGGACTATTCTGAGCTCCAAAAACTACAAAAATTGCTTTTTAAAGACTACTTTTATGGTGCTTTTTTGTCATTTAGGACATTCTGCTAAACTTGTTTTGTGTTCCACAGAAGAAAATGAAAAGCCATACACGTTCATAATGACATAGGTGAGAAACTAATGACAAAAATTCCTTTTTTGGGTGAAGTATTCCATAAAGTAGTGCTTAAGTAAAATAGTTACATTTTTTTAAAATTACGATGGTAAAATGCCATGTGTCTTAAAGGAATATTCCAGGCTCAGTACAAATTAAGCTCAATCGACAGCATTTGTGGCATATTGTTGATTATCACAAAAAATAATGGAGATGGAGACTTGTCCGTCCTTTTCTTTAAAGGGGAAACAAATTTTCCTTGATTTTTTGACATAAGAGTTCATTGTACTATAAAAACATACTGTAAGTTTCAGAATTGAAAACTTCCTCAATAGAAAAAGAGCATTTATTAAAACTAAGCTGCAAAAATGGCTCGTTTGGAATTGATGACGTCACAAGGACCAGATACATCTGCATATGCAACGCCTATTTTTCCGTCATTGCACCCTTGCCCTGCCCATTGGTGCTCAGTCAGTCACACAGGTGAAGAAGAGAGAGGAGGCCTCATGGGAGATTCATCCAAAGTGGACTTACACATGACACCTTCATGTGCCTGTCTGGATTTAAATGTTTTTCTACATAAACCTGCTCTAGATGAACGGCTTTGACCGTTATCATACATCTTGTGCTGCTTTTAAAAGACGCAATGTCAAGTTATAACTTTAAAATGGAGACCCCTATTGTGTTTCATTCAGCTGCGCTGACATGCTGTTGTGCTGTTTTGAAGGCGTCCTGGACCGTTTTTGGACACACGTGCTATTTTTAATTGTCTTTTGTTAACATAAGTGCTGCGTTTTAAGAGCGGTACAAACACAGCTTTCATAAACGCATCTCAATCTGCTACTGCCATTGCATAGGAGAAACACATGGTGTTCTGTGTGTAAACAAACTGGGAAAATGTGAGATGTGAAGATCAGTGTCTCTGCTTTTGTCTGCTGAGCAGCCCAACGCCACCACCATGGTCTGTTTACGTTCTTGTATTCAGAACATCTCAGGGAGGATTGTATGATTTCAGCTCATATTATGAGCATGATTGCAGGAACTGTTATTGAAGGATGGGGCAGTTAAAACACTATTGGACTGGAAATCCGTAAGTAAACAATTGAATTCATGAATATTTCATATGTCATGACTGTTTGATAGTTTATGAGTGAACAGTTTAATATACTGAGATGAAATGTGTTTGATGCGGGTTATATGTTAATCCTGAAATTTAGTTTTATAAATGTTGTGGTTTTGTGGAGTTTATTCATTTCCTCCGGATTGCATTTCAAATATGACTCTGTTGGAAGGGTTGCATGATGTCAGACAATCACAACAGTGGGCATTTACAATGAAGTCTTAAAGGGCCAAACAGCTTAAAACAGAGCATTTCAGACAGAGGCCAGAGACAGGGTGGAAAATTACTATATATGACTAAATTATAGGGCTGCCCCCTAACAGTTGACCAAACATTAGTCGATGAGAAGAGTCTTGGTCGACCAAGTTTTGATTGGTCGGTTGGTAGCAGAAAAAAAAAAACTCCATAGGAATCGACAAACACCAGTATTACTGCTGGTTGGTCGCTAGGTGGTACTATGGGGTAATTTTTGTTAAGCAGGGTTAGGGTTAAGCCTACACAATAAAGCAAGACACCTTGATTTCAAACCTTGAACTTTATTTTTTATTTATTTTTACAAAAATGTAAAATGAAACTGGAAAAAAATTAAGTGCAATTAAAGTGTGTGTTGTTCAACTTTGAAAGTTGAAAGATGGCTTTACAACAGTTGTGAAGGGCAACATCTCTCTGGCAAAGAACCTACATCATCTGTGCATTCTCTACCGGTCGGGTATTTCATTGTCCGGGAAAATACATCATGTGTGTGAATAAATTTGTTTTGTTCCCTACTTCACGAGATTATATTATATATATATATATATATATATATATATAAACTCAGCAAAAAAAGAAACGTCCTCTCACTTTCAACTGCTTTATTTTCAGCAAACTTAACGTGTAAATATTTGTATGAACATAAAAAGATTCAACAACTAAGACATAAACTGAACAAGATTCACAGACATGTGACTAAAAGAAATGGAATAGTGTTTCCCTGAACAAATGGGGGTCAAAAGTAACAGTCAGTATCTGGTGTGGCCTCCAACTGCATTAAGTACTTTAGTGCATCTCCTCCTCATGGACTGCACCAGATTTGTCAGTTCTTGCTGTGAGATGTTACCCCACTCTTCCACCAAGACATTTGCAAGTTCCTGGATATTTCTGGGGAGAATAGCCCTCACCCTCCAATCCAATAGGTCCCAGACGTGCACAATGGGATTGAAATCCGGGCTCTTCGCTGGCCATAGCAGAACACTGACATTCCTGTCTTGCAGGAAATCACGCACAGAACGAGCAGTATGGCTGGTGGCATTGCCATGCTGGAGGGTCATGTCAGGATGAGCCTGCAGGAAGGGTACCACATGAGGTAGGAGGATGTCTTCGCACAGTGTTGAGATTGCCTGCAATGACAACAAGCTCAGTCCGATGATGCTGTGACACACCGCCCCAGACCATGACGGACCCTCCGCCTCCAAATCGATCCCGCTCCAGAGTACAGGCCTCGGTGTAACGCTCATTCCTTCGACGATAAACACGAGTCCGACCATCACCCCTGGTGAGACAAAACCGCGACTCGTCAGTGAAGAGCACTTTTTGACAGTCCTGTCTGGTCCAGTGAAGTTGGGTTTGTGCTCATAGGCGACATTGTTGTCGGTGATGTCTGGTAAGGACCTGCCTTACAACAGGCCTACAAGCCCTCAGTCCAGCTTCTCTCAGCCTATTGCGGACAGTCTGATCACTGATGGAGGGATTGTGCGTTTCTTGTGTAACTCAGGCATTTGTTGTTGGCATCCTGTACCTGTCCCGCAGGTGTGATATTCGGATGTACCGATCCTGTGCAGGTGTTGTTACCCGTGGTCTGCTACTGCGAGGACGATTAGCTGTCCTTCCTGTCTCCCTGTAGCGCTGTCTTAGGCGTCTCACAGTACAGATATCTCAATTTATTGCCCTAGCCAAATCTGCAGTCCTCCTACCTCCATGCAGCATGCCTAAGGCACGTTCACGCAGATGAGCAGGGACCCTGGGCATCTTTCTTTTGGTGTATTTCAGAGTCAGTAGAAAGGTCTCTTTAGTGTCCTAAGTTTTTATAACTGTGACCGTAATTGCCTACCGTCTGTAAGCTGTTAGTGTCTTAACGACCGTTCCACAGGTGCATGTTCGTTAATTGTTTATGGTTCACTGAACAAGCATGGAAAACATTGTTTAAACCCTTTACAATAAAGATCTGTAAAGTTATTTGGATTTTTATAAAATTATCTTTAAAATACAGTGTCCTGAAAAAGGGACGTTTCTTTTTTTTGCTGAGTTTTATATATATATATACAATAACATCGGCAACCCCCGGGCTGAGGGACTGGTGAATATTCTTGCTTTAGTGATTTTGCATTGAAAATTCATTTATTTAAAAAAAACTTAAATCAAATAAATTTCTAAATTCAAACTGCACTCCAAACGAAACGAACAAGCAATTAAAATAATGAAGTGATCAAAAAAATTATATATATATATATATATATATATATATATATATATATATATATATGTAACAACCTTTCCATTTGCCGTCAGGCAAGTATCCATCTAAACATGCAGGCGGAAAATTACTTACACACATGAAGGCATAAAAACAATTATAAATGTAAAAATATTAATTAGAATGATGATAATAATCACTGAAATATAAATCATGGTTCGAGGTGAATGTGTTTTTGTATTATTTTATGTTTTAATCACAGATGTAGGCTATAGGCTGCAGAGTTGGTCACAATGAACAGCTCTATGGAAATAAAGCGAACTGAACTCAAAGCACCTCCTGAGCTGAGATGTCTGAGGTTATTTGCAGCACTCATAGACGATACTGTTCTTGCAAAAAAAATAAAAAAATTCAGAAGACAGAAACAAAGAAAAAGCGAGAACCTTTTACATGCGTGTGTTCCACGAGACTGCACGCCTCCACACAAACATACATGCACACAGACGCTTTTCTGTCATCTGTTCTTAATAATATAACAAAGTGAGTTTCTTTAAGCGCGTGTCTGTGTGCCGTGGAGCAAATTATTTATAATATTAATTTCATAATAATAATAGCCTAATAATAATAATTTAATACATTAATGGGAAAACGAGCCAAACATCGTCTTGACGTCATCAAAGGCATCAGCTATTGCCGATCACTCTGACCATCGTCGATCCTCGAGATCATCATCTGTCGGCACAACCCTAATGTGCATTTCTCTATAAATTAACAAAATGTTCAGACAGTCTCCTTGCTGGTTTTTCCGATACATTCAGAATCACTACCGCTTTTGTCGGTGTCACTGTGGCTTGCTTCATGCATGCGCTTGTAAAATGTACATTTTAAAGGCTCATTATTACGTCTTAGTATTTCTCTGTAATGTAGAACAGTGTTAGCAATGTTACTTATAACAGCCTTTCTCAGCCCTGGAACGCAAACCATTTTCTGATGCCCCCCAGAATATATATATATATATATATATAAAGTAATTAAATTAATATCATAAACGTCCAACAACTAGTCGACTAATGGCTTAAACTAACGACTACTAGTCGACTAGGAAAATCTTTGGTCGGGGGCAGCCCTACTAAATTATGACTGTTTTTGTGCAAAAAAACTATACTAGCATTATAAGTGGACCTCAGGGAATATAATACAATTATATATATATATATATATATATATATATATATATATATATAATTTTATAAAAGCACTCGCATTAATTATTCTGTTAAAACTCATGTATTATTTGAGCTGTAAGTAGTTTAAATCATCATTTTTACAGTAATTTTAGTTTTTTTTACCATATATTGTTTATGTCTTTTCACTATACTTTTGAACATTTATGGATTGGCCCCCTTCACTTCTAATGTAAGTGCCTCACTCTGGAACCCAGATTTTTGCCTTTTTCTTTTTTTTTTAAAAAAGGTGAGCAAGTCAAAATAAATGTTTGTGTTAATCAACATTATGCCACAAATGTTGTCGATTGAGCTTAACTTGTATTGAACCTGGAATATTCCTTTAAGCAGTATATTTCCTTATGGAACAGGGTGGATATTTAATGTATAGGGGATTTTCACACCTCAAAAATGTTCTTGCTCATTCCTGTCAGCCCATAATATGACGTCCCCGTGGCAACAGATGACACGCAGATCTCTCCAATCTCATCTGTTTTACACAGCTGAGGGACGCCCTCTGGTTTAACAATGCACACCATCGCTAAGAGACATAGAGAAAGTCAGTTTTATGAGAATCATAAAGGCGTTTGATGAGGTTTGTGGTCACATGAGGAAAACAGCACCAAATTGCTCTCTGCTGGTTATATGAGGTTTAGGTTGGAAATGAATAAAACGCTTTGAGAATGGTCAATCATTCATGCTCTCTTTGCCTCTTTACCTCCTGGCATGGCTGTGCCCACATACTGTAGGGTGAGGACGGACAGCTTTTCTCCTGTGTCCACTCTGATGACCCCATGACTCAGATTCGTCATACTGAGAACCCCACGTCCTGCCAGCTTAGAGCTGCCCTCCTGAGGCCTGATAGAAAACACAAACACAAACAATAAACATGTCCATATGTGTTAAGGACAGAATATTATGTTACCATTTGCACAATATTTTCCAGATTTCATAAACAATATGGATATGTTTGGTTTGGTTACTGGAGCTGTAGAGGTTCTTGATTGGCTGATTGGTGGACATTACACTATGCTAAAGTTCTCGTTGAAAACGGAAGCCAAAATATAAAAGTTTATGGAAGCTTCATTGTTGTTATTTTTTAACAGTACTTGCATTTATACCCACAGTAATCAAAGATCAAGAATATGTCGGCAAAAGCATTACATTTTATGCCATTTTCAAGAGATTCACATTGAACAGTCTGGTTATGCAAGACTAATATCAGTTTGACTGTAGGATACAGTTTTAAACCAAAACCACACAAAAACAGAATTAAATGTATTTTAATAACTGATTTATATGCAAAATCAAGCAATTTTTCTACATTTGAAATGAAGTTAAATTTCTGTAAAAGTCAGATGTGTTTCCTAATGGATTTGTGTGTCCTTGTGTCTGTGTGTAAGAATGTGTGTAGGCCTGGTTATGTTGTTTGTAATGTGTGACCACAAAAGGCAGAACCTCCCAATTTTAATGATTTTAAACAGAAAGCAGATTCCTGAGCCCAAGAATGACTGCACATGTGTGTCTGTGATGTTTGCTTGGTTACGTGTGTGTGTGTGTGTGTGTGTGTGTTTACTGGGCAAACAGTGAGAGTGTATTTCCTGTATACCTCCTGACAGCTACAGTAAGGGCTTCGGGCGAGCCGGCACATGGGCATATGACCTCTGACCTCAAGCCCATATTCTGGAATACATTTAGGAATGCGTCACATGAGGATATTGACCCTAAGAATGGGAGAGTGACAATTTGTTTAATTAAAATTCAATTTACAGTATTTTTGTAATGTTTTACAAAGGATAGAGCATTTAATCCTTCTGTGATCACACCAAAGGTGATCGTGGAAAGGAAAAACTACCAAAGATGTTTAGGCAAGTTGAGAAAGAAACCTTATGGTGAACCAAGACTCAATTAGGGGAGCCCTCCTCCTCTGGCTGGCACAACAAATTATTACTTTCTGCATGTACAGTAAGAGTTTGAGTGACCAGTAAGACTTCACACACTCACAGGGGTTTGATCCATCAGCAATCAGCAGCATTCTCAGTGAGCTCATGTTGATGTCAGTCTGATCTTTGTGGGCCATCAGAGCCCAGTGTAGATCCCTGCTCTTCACACACACCACCTTAGCTGCACACATGCAGTACAGAGAAAGACACCAATTACTGAATAAAACTATTATTTGTGAACCTGTTTGTGCACTATTTTTGTATATCAAACTTCTAATCAGAGTGAAACAGAAGACTCAAGATGGTGCCGAGTATGGCTGCTGCGTTGCGAGCTCCGACACAACATAGCAATGTTTTGTTTGTTTTGTTTACAATTCTTATGTTTTTTGTCTTGGATGCTGTCTGCCTTATTGTCTACGACAGACAAACACTTTTGGACATTGGTTCAGCGATCTCACACCGAAAACCGGACTTCACATTCCTCAATGCCGACCCGCTGTTTACAAACACGCAAGCGGAGCCCTTTGTCTGGGCAGCACGGCCGCAGAAACGCAGGAGGAAAAGGGGAAACAGAGCCGGCGTTCTCATCAGAGTAAGACGCCATGCAAATCGACCCCCGCTACCCACTATTCTACTGGCAAATGTTCAGTCTCTGGATAACAAGCTCTGCGAGCTGAAAGCGCGGATCTCTTTCCAACGAGAGACGAGGGACTGCTGCATTATCTACCTTACGGAAACTTGGATGTCTGTGGAGATTCCAGACTCAGCCATTGAACCCGTGGGGTTCTCCATGCACCGAGCGGACAGAGCGAAAGACCTCTCAGGTAAAACTAGAGGAGGTGGTGTATGTTTTATGATCAACAAATTCTGGTGTGATCAGAGGAACGTACATTCCATCAAGTTTTTCTGTTCTCCTGATCTGGAATTTCTTATGCTTCTGTGTCGACCATTCTGGCTACCGAGGGAATTCACAGCGGTCATTATCACTGCTGTGTACATTCCCCCACAAGCCGACACAGACCGGGCACTCAAGGAACTGTATGGGATTATAAGTGAGCAGGAAACCACGCACCCTGAGGCCGCGTTCATTGTGACCGGGGACTTTAATAAAGCCAGTTTAAAATCAGTCGCACCAAAATATCACCAGCACATTAGTTTCAACACACGAGGGGACTGGGTTTTGGATCATTGCTACTCTCCGTTCCGGGATGGCTACAAATCCCTCCCCCGCCCACCATTTGGCAAATCGGACCACTCTTCCATTCTGCTTCTGCCTGCTTACAGGCAGAAATTGAAACAGGAAGCACCCACCCTCAGAACGATCCAGTGCTGGTCGGACCAATCAGACTCTACGCTACAAGACTGTTTTGATCACACGGACTGGGAGATGTTCCGGTCCGCTTCTGATGACGACATCGAGCTTTACGCTGATAGCGTAATGTGTTTCATCAGAACGTGCGTAGAGGAAGTGATTCCGACCAGAACTGTACGAATCTATCCGAATCAGAAGCCGTGGATCAATAGCGATGTTCGCGCGGCACTTAATGTGCGGACCTCCTCTTTTAATTCCGGGAACGCGGAGGAGCATAAACAAGCCAGTTATGCCCTCCGAAAAACTATCAAAACAGCAAAACGCCAGTACAGGAGCAAGATTGAAGGACAGTTTAACACCACCAACTCTAGAAGCATGTGGCAGGGAATTAACATCATCATGGACTTTAAAGGGAATAAAAACTCCGCCATGAACACCGCTGCCTCTCTACCCGATGAGCTAAATACTTTTTATGCTCGTTTCGAGGGAAATAACACCACCCTCGCTGAGAGAGCTCTCACGGCCGAAGCTACAGAGGTTAGTTCACTCTCCGTCTCTGTAGCGGATGTAACCCGATCCTTCCGACGGGTGAATATCCGCAAAGCCGCGGGTCCAGACGGCATTCCGGGCCGCGTCATCAGAGCGTGCGCGAACCAGCTGGCTGGTGTTTTTACGGACATTTTCAACCTTTCCCTCTCTTTGTCTGTAGTCCCCACATGCTTTAAAACATCCACCATTGTGCCTGTTCCAAAACAATCAAAAATAACTTGTTTAAATGACTGGCGTCCTGTTGCTCTGACCCCCATCATCAGCAAATGCTTTGAGAGACTAATCAGAGATTACATCTGCTCTGTCTTGCCACTCAATCTTGACCCTCTGCAGTTTGCTTATCGCAACAACCGCTCCACTGATGATGCCATTGCATCTACAATACACACTGCTCTCTCCCACCTGGAAAAAAAGAACACTTATGTGAGAATGTTGTTTGTAGACTACAGCTCAGCATTCAACACCATAGTGACCTCCAAGCTAGCTAGATGAGAAACTCCGGGCTCTGGGCTTAAACAGCTCGCTGTGCAGCTGGATCCTGGACTTCCTGTCAAGCAGACGCCAGGTGGTTAGAATAGGCAGCAACATCTCCTCATCACTAACCCTCAACACTGGAGCCCCGCAGGGCTGTGTTCTCAGCCCACTACTGTATTCCTTGTACACACATGACTGTGTGGCAACACATTGCTCCAATGCCATCATTAAGTTTGCTGATGACACGACGGTGGTAGGTCTGATCACTGACAATGATGAAACAGCCTACAGAGAGGAGGTGCACACTCTGACACACTGGTGTCAGGAGCACAACCTCTCCCTCAACGTCAGTAAGACAAAGGAGCTTGTGGTGGACTTCAGAAGAAAAGACAGAAAACACAGTCCCATCACCATCAATGGAGCACCAGTGGAGAGAGTCAGCAGCTTCAATTTCCTGGGTGTCCACATCACTGAGGAACTCACATGGTCCGTCCACACTGAAGTCGTTGTGAAGGCTCATCAGCGACTCTTCTTCCTGAGACGGCTGAGGAAGTTTAGAATGAACCGCCACATCCTCACACGGTTCTACACCTGCACTGTGGAGAGCATCCTGACTGGCTGTATCTCCGCCTGGTACGGCAATAGCACCGCCCACAACCGCAAAGCACTGCAAAGGGTGGTGCGAACTGCCAAACACATCATCGGAGGTGAGCTTCCCTCCCTCCAGGAAATATATACAAGGCGGTGTGTGAAAAAAGCTCGGAGGATCATCAGAGACTCCAGCCACCCGAGCCATGGGCTGTTCTCACTGCTACCATCAGGTAGGCGGTATAGCAGCATCAGGACCCGCACCAGCCGACTCCATGATAGCTTCTTCCCCCAAGCAATCAGACTTTTGAACTTTTGATCTCCCATGATCAAAATACATCAGCCCTGCACTTTATTACTCTTTTATCTCACACCGGACTGTCATAAATTATATTACTATTATTATATTATGTCTCTCTTAACAACTGACTATCAACCGACAGCCTGAATGTCAATACAGTACAATACTGTACATTATATGTATATATATATATATATATATATATATATATATATATATACTTTTTTTTTTATATATATATTTAAATTTTTATTGAATAATGTGTATCTATATAGTAAAAAACAAAAAAACAAAAACAGCATATTGTATACTGTACAGTGTATGTTATTATTTGTATATTGTTGAGTGTAATTATGTGTATAATAGATGTTTAAATTGTGTTGTGTTAATTTGATGTTTTAAGTTGAGTGTAATTATGTGTATAACAGATGCTTAAATTGTGTTGTGTTAATTTGATGTTTTAAGTTGAGTGTAATTATGTATAACAGATGTTTAAATCGTGTTGTGTTAATTTGATGTTATTGTAAATTGGTATATGTCTCATCACTGTCACGACTGCTATGTTGATCGGAACTGCACCCAAGAATTTCACACACCATTGCACTTGTGTATATGGCTGTGTGACAATAAAGTGATTTGATTTGATTTGATTTGATTTGATTGATTTGAAACGTCATCTTTGATTACGTAAGATATGGGTACACTAGACACACAGCCAAGATACCAAACATCTACCATCTACATCTAACATACATACTGATGTGTTGAGTGTTTACGTTTGTGTACCTTTGTACTGGGAGACTTTTTGGATCCAGGAGAGAGGATTCACCTTCATTAGCGCATATGGAACACTGACCACATGTAACATATTCAACACACTCTACAGACACAAAGAGGGAGAAACAGAGAGCGTTAGGCTGCAAAAGACTAAAGACATTGTCAGAGAAATTTATGTAAAACATATATTGTTTTAGAAAAGGAGTCTGATAAATGACAAATAACAAACATGAACTGATATTACCGCTTGAACACTATGCCAAAGGCCGATGCCTTTCTTAAAATCCAACACATTCACCATGGTCTCAGCTGAAACACACAAACACACACACATGAACTAACAAGGAAAGGTCACCCAAAAATAAAAAGGAATAGTTCACCCAAAAATGAAAATTCTCTCATCATTTACTCACCCTCATGCCATCCCAGATATGTATGACTTTCTCTCTTCTGCTGAACACAAACAAAGATTTTTAGAAGAATATCTCAGCTCTGTAGGTCCATACAATGCAAGTGAATGGTGATCAGATCTTTGAAGGTCAAAAAGGCAGCATAAAAGTAATCCACATGACTCCAGGAGTTAAATTCATATCTTCAGAAGTGATATGATAGATGTGGGTGAGAAACAGATTAATATTTTAGTCATTATTTTCAATAATTCTCCGCTTTCACTTTTTCTTTTGTCTTTGGTGATTCACATTCTTTGTGCATATTGCCACCTACTGGGCAGGGAGGAGAATTTATAGAAAGAAGGACTTAAATATTGATCTGTCTCTCACTCACACCTATCATATCGCTTCTGAAGATATGCATTTAACCACTGGAGTAGTGTGGCTCCCTTTATATGCTTTTTGGACCTCCAAAGTTCTGGCCACCTACAGAGCGGAGATATTCTTCTAAAAATGTTTGTTTGTGTTCAGCAGAAGAAAGTCATACACATCAGGGATGGCATGTGAGTAAATGATGAGAGAATTTTTGGGTGAACTATCCCTTTAAGAATCAGATGAAAATGCACATTCATCAGAAGTGAGATATTTGTGTGTGATTAAGTGCATTTTAACACGTCCGTGTGCAGGTTTGTGTGTGTGTGTGTGTGTGTATCTTACCCTCGCTGTATCCACCGGTGTGTGTGAGTGTTTGGCAGTGTTTGAGCATTGCCATCCTGCTCACAGTTATTCCCAAAACACTTCCATCCTTACAGGTCTTATACTGTCAATCAACCACAAAACACGTCCCCTCTCATTATAACTTTATGAGATAATCAAGCATGTCTTATATTGTACATAACACACTCACTTTAAATATAACTTTAAAGAGTTAACTGTACACATCTCTAATATTACTAAATTAACAATATAAGATATGCACAGTTATCTCCTTACATAGTGGATGTGTTTTCAAACCATGCTCACTCTTATGTAAATAATGAGATAACTGTACACATCTAATAGTGTCAATCAACCACAAAAGCCGCCCACACACATTGAAAATAAAAAATAAAAAATCTGACATGCACAAGTACACACTGTATTACCTCTATATATGCAGTGTCATTGTTGGCATCTTTAATGAGAGGGAACCACTCTCTTGGGGGTTTAGATAAATGTTTGGAGTCAGTCAACACCCATAGCAACTTTGGCCAGCCTGACCACACACACAGAAAACAAACACATACTCACTGCTAAGTACAAATAACACACAAATATAACAGATAAATTCATATTCAAAAGTTTTCCACTACTGAGACTTGTATGTAAGTGATATTGTGAAATCTCTGACCTTTAAACTGCATGACATCACCACTAGTGCTTTTGGGAAGACCTTTATGACACGCATCGCTGGTCAATGCCACAGCAACTCCACAGCTGCCCAATAGGAAGCCAATCTGTTGACTCCCAGCATCCTTTGAGGGGAAAGAGAGGGCAAATTTCAGGCAAGTTCATTCTCAGTGTCTCATTGGTGTGTCAGCATGAATCTGGAATTTTTGAAAGGTTTAAAGGCATAGATTACCATACATAATGAACTATTTCTTTAATAATGACTAGGGCTGTCACCATTATGAAATTTGGTTGAAGATTAATAGTCAAACAAATAATTGTGATTATGATGATTAATTGTCTGTTTTAGGGCTTTTACGATTAATTGTCATTCAAATTGTTATACTTCTTAAGGTGTTTGAGTGCTTCATACAAAAGTAATTTATTCATATTTAACTTGGAATCATATTTTAAAATATGGATGTATGATTTCCTTTAAGTCTTTAAAAACTTATGAATTAATATGTTTTAGTCTTGGGGGCCTGGATAGCCCAGCAAGCAAAAGACACTGACTATCACACCTGGAGTCGTAAGTTTGAATCCAGGGCGTGCTGAGTGACTCCAGTCAGGCTTCCTAAGCAACCAATTGGCCCGGTTGCTAGGGTGGGTAGAGTCACGTTGGGTTAACCTCCTCGTGGTCGCCATAATGTGTTTCTCGTTCTCGGTGGGGCGCGTGGTGAGTTGTGCTTGGATGCCGTGGAGAACAGCATGAAGCCTCCACACGCGCTACGTCTCCGTGGTAACGTGCTCAACAAGCCACATGATAAAATGCACGGATTGACGGTCTCAGACGCGGAGGCAACTGAGATTCATCCTCCACCACCCAGATTGAGGCAAGTCACTATGCCACCACGAGGATTTAGAGTGGGAATTGGGCATTCCAAATTGGGGAGAATGTTTTTTTTATTTTACATTACATATACACTGTTTTTATATTTACATTGTTTTTGGAACCCAGCCAGTCTGAATAGCTATTATATTATATTATAAATAATTCTGTCCTAAATTCTTCATTTTCACACGTTATTTTAAGGCTCTCTGATTAAACCCACAATGAAGAGATTCTGTGTGTATTTGAAAAAAATTTGTTTCTTCAAAAAGAGTAAGCGGGCATCCCCTCCTCTATGTCAGTGTGGGCCATTAACCCTGCATGTATGAACCTGCAATGACCAAGAGCATTTGCCATAACACGGCTGTTAAATTAAAGTGAAACCGGAGCGCATTACATTTACCATCAAAATCCTAGCGTACGTTTTCGCGGGAGTTTGGCGCGAATGTCCGCATGTGCATCACAGCACTTCACGTGCTCTTCAGAATCTGTTCTGAGAGCGGTCCGCGTTGCGGGTCAATTTGTGGGTGCGTCTCAATCTGTGTTTAATTTTGTGGTTACTATAAATTACCATGGTGATACTATAGTTACTGTAGTAAAACCATGGTTAATATTTGTAAGGGAAAGTTAGAGTTAGGTTTAGGGGTAGGGTGTCTATGGGACTCTAAATAAACAATCTTTGTTTATTAAAATAGAAAGTTGCATAGAAGCGGATTAGAACCCGGAACCTCTGACACAAGGGACGAATTAGTTACTACTAGACCACCCAATCAGACTCTTATCAACAGAGCTGATTGATGTACTTCTCCACTGACCAACAATATGTCAGAGCGTAGCAGACGTATTGCTGAAGTTATAAAATGTATTATGTAAACTACTTATTTTAGAGCTTGAATTGGTCATCAAGAATGACTATTTATCAAAACAGACAATTTAAAATAGTCTTTTATGAGCGCTTTTCATTGCTGTGCTATTTCAAATTAACATGAGATTGACGTGAGAGGGATCCCTTTTAGACATGACCCATCGTTTCTCACTATGTTCTCTTACCGGAAACATCGTCATAACTTCTGTGCAAAACAAGTGTAAAACTATGGCTACGTTCACACCGCAGCTGAATGTGGCCAAAATCTGATTTTTTCACACACATTTGACACAGACCTCCTAAATGGATGACTATGTGAACAGCCACAAGCGCACTGAATCTGACATTTTCAAATCTGATCTGGATCACTTTCATATGTGGAAATAAATCGGATACGTATCTGATTTTTTTTTTCAATGTGCCTTTAGTGTGAACAGCCAGGTGAGATTTAATGTGATTTTTACATCAATCTAACTTAACATTCGTCATTTGTGCACTTGATTTCCGGCATATAGACGTGTTATTGTTTAAAACTTTTAATCAGCCAACTAACAAGGACAATGCATCTATGTGAACTTCTGCAGTTAATCCAGGATGAACTTCAAAGACATTAGTCATTAATCTTACAGTTCATACAAAATCTTTGGCCCTTAACACTTACTTAGTTTACTATTTTTAAACCATGACTTGCACTGCACACAAATAACTAATATTGCCATTATATCCATGCTCTTTAGAGGTGAATTGGCCCCCACAGTGAGCCTGGTTTCTCCCAAGTTATTTTTCTCCATTAACCCTCTGGGGTCTGAGGGTGTTTTTGGGCCCTGGAGTTTTGACATGCCTTGACATTTGTGCTTTTTTCAGTTACTTAAAAACATATTAACGGCTAAAGTCTGATAACACTGTACTTAGCACAAACTGGGCTACAATAATATGTAAGCAACATGTATGTACATGTTTGTATTTTTGAGAAAATAACGTTTTTGAAAAAACAAAAATTTTAAGTCACTGAAATAAGGCCATATAACACATACTGAACATTTGTTCACAAGACTTTTGAGAACTGGATCTTGTAGCCTAGAGTTTTTGCAACAAAATGATATGAAAACCATCCTGATCACTCATTCTTGTAAGACACTTTTAGTGTTAGAAAGGCCATATGCAAGGAGGCGTGAATGATCATGAATACTGATGTGATTCACACCTGAGGAGACAAAGACCCCTCCCCTGGGAACAGAATAAAATGTAATATCTGATATAGGGCATATACACAATATATTAAAAAAGTTTCAGGATTCTTTGATGAATAGAAAGTTCAAAATAACAGCATTTATCTGAAATAGAAAGCTTTTGTAACATTATAAATGTCTTTACTGTCACTTTTGATCAATATAATGCATCCTTGCTGAATAAAAGTATTAATTTCTTTCCAAGAAAAAAAAAAATTCTTACTGACCCCAAACTTTTGAACGGTGGTGTATAATGTTACAAAAGCTTTCCATTTCAGATAAATGCTGTTATTTTGAACTTTCTATTCATCAAAGAATCCTGAAAAAAATTGTACACAACTGTTTTCAACATTGATAATAATAATAAATATTTCTTGAGCAGCAAATCAGCATATTAGAATGATTTCTGAAGGATCATGTGACACTAAAGACTGGAGTAATGCTGAAAATTCACTGTATGCCCAAACATGATGGAGTATTTGAAGTTGTTTCCGCTGATATGAGGAAAAAAATCCAGCAGGATGCGTCGACCCCAGAGGGTTAACCAACATCTTATGGAGTTTTGTGTTCCTTGCCACAGTCGCCTTCAGCTTGCACACAGGGGTTATTATACATTTTTTATACACAATTTACAATCATAATGACTCTAAGACTTTATATATATTACAGTTTCATTTTTTGTTAATGCATGATTTTCTGTAAAGCTGCTTTGAAACGATGTGAAAAGCACTATACAAATAAAATTGACAACTTAATTGCGAGTAATTTATTTTTCATTTAATGCATTCTTTTTCAAGGAAATAAAATACAATTATAGGCTCAACAGTTGGGTTCAGCAATTCAATTGGACTACACATAGCAAAATATGTGCATGAAAAGATTCAGAGATAGATTAATCATGTAACAGCACTCTTTGCCCATGTCACTCACACAGTTTTGCGTTTCTCAAACTGTATCAAAACGTGAATGCAAGTCAATGGCAATCTGAAATAATTATAGATAACAACTCTACTTGCTTTACATATGTAATGCCGCTTTTCTGCTTTTTATGGTGTTTTCCTCTTAAGTAATAGTATACTTTTGAGCTTTCATGACAATTAAATTGCACCATATGAAGGCAAATTACTTTATTTAAAAATACAGTACTTTATCCATCAGGATGGTCTTTCTCCATCACTTGCTGACACAGTATTAGATAAATAGGCATTAAGTGTCCTATCTGCTTAAAAAACCTGCCAATTACATTTTTAAATGTAATTTAATTCATTATTCATTTTATAATAATGAACATGCTGAGTTTTTTATATTCACGTGCTCATGGAGTGTTGTATGCATGCGGGTCAGTTTAGGAGCAACAGCTGTTCAGACCAGTGTCTGATATATAAAAAAAAAATAAAAAACATCGGATTTTAGCAGAAAATTGATTTGGGTCACATTCAGCTGTGGTGTGAATGTGGCCTTTCAGCCTTATTTTCTTTTTAAAAGAGATATTGTTTGTAATGTTCTTCATCCATAATGACCATAAAAGTGAAACAATCTTTTAAATATTACAGTTGTTAAAAGAAGTTAAAAATATACACAGCCATTCAAAAGTTTGGGCTCACTTACTCATTCTTCTTTATTATTTTTTCTTAACATTTTAGAATAATAGTGAAGTCATCAAAACCATGGAATAACAGAAATGGAACTATAGGAATTATGTTGTGACTAAAATATAATTGGATTTTTTTTTAGTCACAACATAATTCCCATAGTTCCAAAGTAGCCACCCTTTGCCTAGAATTTGCAGACATGTACTCTTGGCATTTTCTCAACCAACTTCTTGAGGTATCACCCTGGGATGCTTTTAAAACAGTACTGAAGGAGTTCCCATCTATGTTGGGCACTTATTGGCTGCTTTTCTTTATTATTCGGTCCAAGTCATAAATTTCAAAAACGTTTTTTTTTTTTTTTTTTAAATAAAATTTTCGCTTTGCAATGAAATACATATGTTGGCACAATTATATCTTTGTCTACAAAACTCATTTCAAACATTTAAGCAAACACCTTCAGATCAAAAGGTTTTTAAGATCATTAGAAATATTTCAGTCAAGTGACCCCAAACTTTTGAACAGCAGTGTATATTTGTATTACTTTATTTACAGTATGTCATTAATCTTTCATTATCAAACTGTGCGTTTGAATATCTACAATGAAAATACACTGCATTGTCATTCATACAGCAACACTGTTGATTAATACCAGCTGTATTTTAATGCGCAACCTTGTAATCATGTCGCAGGTGATTGAGTCATAAGTGTCATGAATCTGTGTTCATGATATACCACTTCATAACATAGGGAGCCGATTAAGACGCACCCTTGGAGTGCTCACATAATGCAATAACATTGGAAAATGAGACACACAAAGCACCATTCTAAGCATTTATGTATTCGCTAAAAATTCCCTTATTTGGACAGTAAAATGTGATTGGAATTTGAAGTGCACAATATTCGTGGTTATCTTTAATAATTGCCACAGCCCTAATAATAACTAATTAATATGTTAACTATTCACAGTCAGACTGCTGTGTATTATGATGCCATATCTTCTGTAAATTATTAAATTATTTCATGAAATCTTCACAAAATGTGTTGCAGTCCTGCATATTCTGATCTATCACTGCTAGAAAATCAATAGGTATTACCTTCTTTGTGAGTGGCACTTCAATTGGGACAGGAACAACTTCAGCCAAAAGACAGCCATAAAATGCCACCATGAATGCTGCTGGGTCATTATTCGGGTACACAAGTGCTACCTAACACACACAGACACACAATGCATAGATATTAAAGAATCTTTATTCTTCAGCAGTCCTTGAATATATATCTGTTTTAGTGTGCATATCTGATTTCATTTAGTTGCCAATACATTTTAGAACAATGTAACACAATTATTTAAATTCTCTCTTACTCTGTCTCTGGGGTGGATAATTGGTTCTTGTTTGGTTCCCAGTTTGTGGAGGAGGTTATATGCCAACTTTAAACTCTTGGACCAGAACTTGCCTACAAAAACAAACACAAATATGTATAAACATGCAATGTCAACCAAACAAAAGGTTTATCAGTCACTTTAATGAACATATGTGTGTATGTACCATATGTAAGAGTGTATGGTTGTTTGGCATTGCTGTGCGTGGTGGTCAGACAGGGGGCTTTAGGTGCAATGGCTCCCCAATGCAGAAGAGCTGCCTCCAGGGAGGCAGGGCAGTTTTTGAGTCTTTCCAGCATCTCTCCTTGTAGAAGAATTGACTCCCCCCCCTCTGGGCGTGGCAGAGAGGGATCAGGCTGCTGCACTGCACAAGGCAAACATTAAAAAAAGGTTGGCAAAGCATTGATGTCATGATGTTGACATTATAAATAGACCTGTCTTCTAAATCTTCTAAGGTGTCTTTACACAGCCGAGTTAAGTCTGCACTGTTCTTTCTTAAAATTCTGTGTAAAGACACAATGCCGCATAAAAGCCAGACTAAATTATGCCTGCTCTGATCCACCTCAGCTCTGAGTATCAAAGGCAGTTCTGATGCTGCTTTGGTTCTGTGTAAATTAATTGCAGCATCAGAGCAGACATAAACTTTGTTGTTGCCATGACGGAGCGTATATTGATATTTAAAAGTATAACTTAATTTTCTCATTCTTTTCATAGTTTTATATTTAAAACATTAATATCATAACATTATTTATGCAATTGCTGTGCAAATTCATTTATGCCTGCTCTGAGCAGCATTAAACAGTCTGTGTAAATACACCTAAATGCCACTTCAGATGCAGCTTCTGTGCCACCTCTGCAGTGTAAAAAAGGCTTTAGACAATTTTAACTGAATCAAGATTTTCATTATGTGATGCTTAAAGGAATAGTTCACCCAAAAAGGAAAATTCTGTCATCATTTACTCAACCTCATGTGGTCAGATTGTGAATTACTATCTTACTTCCATGAAACACAAAGACATTTCATTCATTATCGCATTAGATTTTACGTGTTTTGTGATCGATCGCCATTGAAGTCAAATCTGGCACAACTCATCTTAAAAGAATAGTTCACCCAAAAATGATAATTGTCTCATCATTTACTCACCCTTATGCCATCTCAAACTCTTACGTGTACAGCGCTCTGCACATGTATCAAGCACAAGGAAGTGTGAATAAGCTTCTGTCATGAATGCGCCAGGGAGAATACAGATGTCAAGACTAATGTATAGCGAAAAAGGAGTTACATTTTAGTCAGTTTATCACCCAAAACTGATCGTATTGCTTCAGAAGACATGGATTAAACCACTCAAGTCGTTTGGATTGCCTTTATGCTGCCTTTATGTCCAATTTGGAGCTTGAAAATGTTGGACCCCATTGACTTGCATTGTATGGACAAACAGACATCATATATCCTTCAAAATATCTTCATCTGTTTTCCACAGAAGAAAGAAAGTTGTACGAATTTGAGACGGCATGAGGGTGAGTAAATGATGAGAGAATTATCATTTTTGATACCATTCCTTGAAGGGAGCAGGTTTGAATGTGCATAAGGGCAAAAGAGATTTGAGAGCTGCAGCATAACAACTTCAGTCTGTTCCTCATACAAAGCTATTATATGGCTTCAGTAGACTTTGAATATAGTATATAGTTTGATGTGTATGAATATAGTATGATATTTATGAATATACAGAGAAAAGTAAATGACAGAAATTCTGGGTGAACTATACCTTCAAGCTCTTCACCTGGATCTCTGCAAAAATAGCTGAATCAAATTAGCCTTTTCTGAATGTGATGTGGAGCATTTAATCTGAGAGTAATGAATTTTAAGCCCTTTGACCTGTCACTAACTGTGGAAGTGTAAGAAGTGTTTCTGTGAACTGGTGCAGGGTATTTAAACACCATTTGACATCTATATTTACACTAATTTACATTAGATTCTAAATAAAACATGAAGGCACAAAGAGAGAGGAAAACATTTATACCTTCCAGCAGCTCTTCAAAGTCCTCAACAAAGAATTCTCTCAGGGGCCTTCGCTTGGGTCGCTTCAGTGTGTTCACTAGCTGCTGGATCTTTGCTGAGACCCGGCTACTGACAGGTACACCTATATGAACACACACATTCTGTATATGCAATTGCACTTTAATACAATGTCTCACAATGTTGAGAATTTTTTATCTTAAAGAAAGTGATTGGCAGATTTTTTGTCATTTCAAATAAAAGAAAAATCCATGAACACTGAATAAAGATTGTATACACACTAAACACAGAGCTGCCAAACTCACCATCTCCTGTCTCCATCAGCTCAGCATTGCCATATTTGGGTGGAGGCTTGGTTATCATGGAAACCTGTGGGCGTTGCACAGAGATGGGGGCAGGGTCTGGCATGTAGCTGGTGATGTCAGGGGGGGCCGACAGACTGTCTGCATGGCACAAACAAATAGGTTAACTCAAATCGGTATAGTACCGTAAGGCATAACCAATGCTATTTCCCCCTGCAAGAATAATTCACAGTCAATTATTAGGAATGAGATGGAATCATTTAAAAAAGGCCTCTCAGCTACAAAGTGCATTTGAACATAACTTTGGTGTGTACATATCAAACAGTGAACCTCAAGTCCACTACTGACTTAGATTTTTAATATGTTGGATAAATACTCTCACATATTCGTACACACTCACATTAAAGCACAGAAATGAACTCTTTATGTGATGTCATATTAGTGGATGTATGTAAGCTGATGTTTAAAGTCTATTGAAAATATTCAGTCAAAAGCATTACAGCTTACTGACTAGGGCTGGGCGATTAAACGAATGTTATTTTCAATTACAATTTTGGCTTCCAACGATTATGAAAACAAGATAATCGAGATAATACTATTGTTGTGCCGCATTCTATTTCGCAATGAAACGTCCCGCTGTTATATCTTTAAAGCATCCTTTATTAAAGTTCAAATAATAAGGAAGTGGGTGTGGCGGCGGTGGCATGGACGAGCGTTCGTCTGGAAAGAGAGAGAAAGCGATATGGGTACACACCTGAGCGCTATAATATCTAACACCTGTTTCTGTTTGCAGTAAGCACTGGGGAGAGCGATAAAAGGAGAGACCAAGCCAGAGATGGGGAGGGAGAGCCGAGCTTCAGAGCTGTGTTTGTGTTGACAAGAGTGTTCCGCTGAAAAGCACGTTGTTTGAGTATACAATAAATGTACAGTTTTTGAGTATGAATTTCCCCGTCCTCCGCTTCCTCCACCTAAGAGTGCAAGAGATCCTTTACAGCGGGTTATGAAAATAAACTCAGAAACTGGCATTTCTCAGTGCGGTCAGCGATGCGTCTATGAGTTGCGTGAAGTGACCGGGGAAGAGATTGAATCTTCTCCCGGATATGCACACTCTGGCGTGGGGACGCTTGTCACCCGCACGCATTTGCTGCAGCTAGGTTATAACGCGATGGCCCACAACATAGTGAATCATAATATATAGGTCACGTTCACTGTGCGTATCTTATCATGAAGAATATCGGCGATACGCAGCTTTATTAAGAAGAGATAGTTTGTTTCTTGTTCTTGTTAAAGATGGATCGAAGTGAACATAAAGGTGAGAGAGTGTAGTCTTAGCCCATTGTACAGTGGAACAAAATTCGTTTTTGATAAGTCTTTTTTGGCTTGTTTTCCAAAATAATATCTAAAACTCCTTTAAAACAACATACATTTACTTTAGGAGCTATGCTGCAGAAGAACATTTTTTTATCAGAGAATGCTGAATAGAATATTTAATCAGGGCTTGACATTAATGCAGATCCGGGACAAGTGGATTTTTGAAGGGGCAAGTGAAAGAGAATTTTACTTGCCTGACCGGACAAGCAGACTGATTAAAACATCAATAACGAAAACAATAACCGGCTATATTTGTCACTTATTAGAAAGTTCATATTCTTATTCTGCTGTTGAAAGTAATCCAGAGCATGTAATTTTATAATTTGCTAGCAATCTAGTAACAGCTGCACCCTGTTTGATTGACAGGCGGCGTATGTGTGTGTGTGCTGAACATGCGCGTGTTCCAAAAATGCTTGCGCTAATGCGTGCCTGAACGGTCAAATACATTTCAAAATACCACCAAAATGCCCATCTTGGTGAGGTATTCATGTAAACATAGAGTTATATCTAAAGTAAACGTAAACAGTGAAGAAAAAAGCAGATTTGTATTAAAATGTTGGACTTGTAAGTATACTAATAGACCTGATGCCATCTAGTGTAGTGTGTCATAATAATCAAACAACAAACAAGAATACAAGAAAACACTCACTGCTCTTGAATGGGTAATTTTAGTAGCTTTAACAAGTATTAATGTATTATAATCATACAGTGAAGACCAGTAGTAGTTTTATGTTGCATTTTATTCTGAATGTTTACTTGAATACTTGATACTGCTGTTAAAAACTTTTAAAGCTGTTAAAAAGCACTGAATTTTCTTAATTTGTTCTATTATTTTAAATCTATTTCTATTCATTGCTGTTTTTTTTTTTTTTTTTATTGTTAATTTATTACTGACTGTTTACTAGTCTTGAATAATTACTTAAGCACTTGAAACCATTCTTCCTCATTAACATATTAGTTAGTGTTATTATTTGTAATGGTTTTGAAGCTGGTATTGAGAATTGTCAAATTTCACTACCGACTACTGAAATTGTGGTATAGTGATAATGTATAGCCTTTATTGTACATGGTAGATCTTGCTGCAATAACATGATGAAAAAGTATATCTCATTCCATAGAAGTGTGAGCATCCTTGCTGTAAATGATGGTGATGAAGGCTTTCCTTTATTTGACTACCATACATAACATAAACAAATTATCATATGACAATAGCCTCCTCCCCTACCCAGCGCAGTTTACATTTCAAGTTCAAGGAAATCCACTGTTAAAAAGACTATTTTTTTTTTAAAAGTTCAATAAATGCATGATGTTTCCAAAGTTGTTTTAAATAAGCGTGATCTCAATATTGACCAAAATAATCGTGATTATAATTTTGGCCATAATCGAGCAGCCCTATTACTGACCCTCAGAATCGAGAGATGACCAGGGCCGATCTGATTGGTAGTCACTGGAATGCCTGATGACAATACCATTCTCAGCAGACACACCCATTTCTCTTAAGCCCCACCTTTTCAGAGACAGGTGAGACATCGGACCAACTGGGGTAGAAAGACAGAGGGAAAGCAGAAGGGTAATATTAACAATTGCAGTCATATTAAAGCTGAAGTAAGTAATTTCTGCGAAACTAGCACAAAAATAAACAATGTTTTCAAAACAGCTTTCTAAATACGCCCCTCGCCTGCAGTTGTTCAGACAGTCAGATAGTCCTGCCACTCATGCCATTGGTTAAGTAACATTGTTGGGGTGGGTCCAGGGCCACGTTAACCCAATGGACAACATGGGCTGCAGCTAGTGGGGGCCCCCGGGTACACGAGATCAAATATGAATTTTAATATGAATTGTGTAATTTCGGCACCACCAGCACCACCAAACTCTGTAAAAAATTATTATTATTTAAAAAAAAAATACAAATCTGAACACTCTTGCCACTCTTAGTCTGCTATTGTTTGCAAAAATGAGTAAATTCACAGCTAAACAGCGTATTACAGGTACTCCCGCCCCAAAGTCACACAACTGGTTGAGCCAGAAGTTGACATGTCATTCAAACTAAGGGAACAACGTTTTGAGAGCGCTACAGAGCCAGTGTTTACATTTTTCCTGGGGAAATCAACCTACAAATGGCTTATTTACTGTAGGCTATAATTGTCTCTGCAATAAGAGACATTATTTTAACATCAGAAATAAATCACATGAGGATGTTGGTTCACATTATAAAATATGTATGTATATGCATTACCGGTCTGAACTGACTCCATACTCTTAGCGCTTATAATTGAATTTACCCTTAAACCGGAGAGTTTGTTTTCGGAGATCAGCCTCATCAAAATCAGCTGAGGACGTCAGTGAATTGTAACAGACTGAACTTTATGATGACAATGTAAACAGAGCACGACGATCTCCTGCACCTTTTGGGTTTCAAATATTCATTAGAGGGCTTGCTTTCAAGGAGGCCATGAAGAGGGCACGTTAAGTGGTTTGATCATAGTGGTGAGTGTCATTTAATTTTATATATAACTCTGCTTGACTGTTTTAGTAGTTTTAACATGATTGCATGGTAAATTTATCTATCCTCAATGGCGTGGGCTATTTTTATATGTATTCCGCAGTCTAAACAAAATTATTTCTGTCTGTGTTACATTCATACTAACGGCCATTCAAGGGCTGATGTATTTACTATTTGTTCTTTATTGGACAAGCTTCGACATATGTGTCATTGGCGAGTCTTCTGTGATCAAATACTGTATGTTGGTAGTTTGCGACTCTCTGGGCCATGAGCGAATATTTATTATTAATATTAATTTGTTTACTATGACGTTGGTTAACCTGTGTAGTGAGGTAGATCACATGACCTAATTAGTATTCAAGAGCTAGCCAAGGGTCCCGGGGAGCCTTAACCCGGCCCAGGGCAGGTCTAAAGCCCAAAGTATACTTCGATTTTGACACGAACAATCAGTGTCTGCATACAGTTGAACGTGACCCTGTCAAAGTATACTTCATATAACTGTGCGCATACACAGGCTGTTGGCACATGTGCAATATGACTGCTATGAGACACCAGACTATTTCTCTTCAGGAGTTTGATTTTGTTGATTTTCTTTATAGTCCTTCAGACTGGATTTATACAATTGCATTTCCTCACACACGCGCTCTTGACGTGCACACCTACTGTTGTTGTTTTCACCTATGTCTCCTGTTGTTTACTGGATATTACATTTTCTTCTATTGTTTCTTCGTGACAGCATCAGCTCAAATGTGAGTGTTGCCACCTTGTGAACCCATTAATTAGTGCAAATAATTACAGGCGCATGTGCATTCTGAGCATTCAAAGACGTGCCGTTAGAAAAATCATGCTGCGTGCATTCAGTGCTACAGCACTCTGCTGATGATGAGATTTAAGCCATGCGTCCTGTACTGAAGTATACTTTGGGCTTAAGCAGGTTGCTGAAAACAAACACAGGAATTTTTATAGCACCACAGAGACACAGTGTTTACTGTTTTTGAGAAGATTAATTATAGATGTCTCTGTATATTAGGCTGGGCTAGAAGAAAGTAGTTTAACACTAAAAAGTTACATACTTCAGCTTTAACAGTGTAATTTCAAGTAAACAACATGTGTTAGTATGTGCAGTGTTGAAGGTGGCTTGATTCTAAGGATCCGATTGGCTAAAGGGAATTGAGTGTGAGAGCCAATTGGCTGGAGTGAGTTGACTGTGTGGAGCTGATTGGCTGAAGAGACTTTGGAAAAAATTTGAAAAAGGCCCAAATCGGATTTGAAAACAATCTGAATTCATGTGTGTTTACATGCATAGCAACAGTTAGAGAAAATCAGTTTTGGTTGCTCAGACTTAGCTGACAGTATAAATGTGGCCTAAAAGACTGATTTATCACATGACACGTGATTCTCTGTATTTGTTTGTGTATTTGCACGCAAACTTACTGCCGTATGAGTGCATGTTGGTCTCTGCGAGTCGGGCTGCATTGGCAGAGCTGTTGCTGTGTGAAGATGATGACGATGAAGTTGAAGGTGAGCCATGGAGAGCTCTGCTGATCCAGGAGTCCACGCTGACACCTCCCGCCCTCCCCAGAGACCCCTCTGCGTCAGAGCCAGAAGACGAGTCTGCAGAGACAGGGACAGACAGCAGTCACACACACGCATTCACACTTACACACTCACTCTCTCACAAACGGCCTCACACCTGGAGGCGTGTACGTGTCCATGGAGGTTTGACCGATAAGAGACCGTCGCTTGGATGGCAACAGCACAGCCATCTTTCTCTCGCTGTGTCTCTCCAGAGCAGCCTGCACAGCTTCTGAGTGCACGTCTGAGAGAGAAACATAAGAGATATAAGTTTAGAGAAATAAGAGGGACATAGATGCACACCCTCAGAAAACAGTATTCTTAATATTAAATAATGTCGTCAAATGTGTATTTTATTGCATGTTATATATTATTATTACCATTGGCAACTTATTAAATAAAATTACATTAATGGCAGATTAGTACAACACAAAGAATAATGTAATGAATTTTTACTATAAAAAAGCTAGATTTAAGGCCGAACCATACTTGCAAACGCAGACGCGAGCGCTTGGCCAACACGTGGTCCCGTTGTACATACATTTTGTGTGCTCTTGCGTTGCTCTGGTGGTTACAAACCTCAGACCACAAGGGGGCAATAGATTTTTTAGGTGTGACCACGAAACCGGTGCTGCGTCCGAAACCAGGACATTGCTGCCTTCAGAGGCTATATACGGAGGCAGGATGAA
The DNA here is from genome assembly GCF_019703515.2 of Myxocyprinus asiaticus. NCBI lineage: Eukaryota > Metazoa > Chordata > Actinopteri > Cypriniformes > Catostomidae > Myxocyprinus > Myxocyprinus asiaticus. The sequence continues at coordinate 43,412,452 of NC_059349.1, forward strand.
AATAAGGTGCTTTTCAAACTGTACGGAGACCAGTTTTCTTAAGAGTTCCATTTGTTCAAAACAGCCAGTTAAGCCATTAACTGATTAGTCAGCTGCCTACGTTTTTGGATGCTGCCCGGATGTGGTAGATGAGTCGACAGTTGAGGACTGGGGATGAGACACAGAGAAAAAACAAGTTCGTCTAATGGACTACGGACAAAATGTCGTATATATTTTTCGAAAAGATTTAACTCAAATTGCTGCCCGAGTCCGCCATAACAGTTGTTGCGGCAACGCTGAGAATACAGCACATACTTGCGTTATGTTATGAATTGAGCACTGACACATTTCACAATGCAACGACGCTTGAAATCGAACTTGCGTAGCAAGGTGCGCCTGCATTCACGTACTTGCGTAGAGTATGTTTGGGCCTTAATGCTGCTAAATTAAGACGGAAATGTGTCATCTGTGAAAAGGGTCCATTTTGTATGCAAACAATCATGTCAATAGAGTATATTGAAACTCAAATAGAGCGAAAGAGAGAGTTTACAGTAAGAGTGCACAATGCTAAAACCTTCTTAGCTTCTTATGTTTATAGAATGTGTGCAAAGAATAAAGTTTAACAGTATTAGACTTGTACATCTGGAGATTTACTTTGAGAGATTATTTATTCAACAATTGTTTATCCATGCAAGAAATACTGTTTCTATTTTCAGCACAGATTAAATCTAAACCCAATCACACATTCTGCAATGCTGTCGATAAATTACATCATTCTGAAAATCTACACTTATTTATTAAAGCTACACTATGTAACTTTTGGCCCTCTAGTGGTTAAAAAATAAAACTGCATGCGTCTTGCGGAAGAACATTGTTTTAGTAACGACGCAAATTGTGCTTCGGCTCTGCTCCTATGCGTGGATGAATGTGGTTCGAGGCACCGGTGTACACATGGATACAGGACATCTTATCAGAGCGAATGAACAAATAAATAACGAAAGAAAGGAAAAGATGGATATCCGAAAACATGTCATCTGAGCAGGTAAGTGCCATATCTTATGCTGTTGTTTTGACTTATTGGAAACATTGATGTTTTGAAATAAATTACGTTACAAAAGTTAGGCAACATTCGTTAACATTAGACATAACGATTGCTAGTCTGATAAAGTTTTTATAACTGCAGAATATTCTGGCCAAACAGACCATGGTAGTAACTAATTTATAGATTGCCATTGTTACCAACCAGTGGTCAACATAATTTCAAGACTCACATGTCCTTGGCAAGCCTAGGACTAAAGGATTTATTTAAATAAATTATTGCCATGATAAAGAAAAATACACACGTGTGCTAGCAAGGGAAATGTTCTGCACCGATTACAGTATAATTATTGTATTTCACTACACACACACACAGACGTTTGTGTGTGTGATTACACAACTATACATAAACCATATGAATAAAATATCTTGCCTGTTGAGTAAGAAAAAAGCCACCTCTGAAAAGCTAAGCCGATGTTGATTCGGGTTTTATTACGGACTCTGTCACTTTCCCTTTTGTTTGTAGACTCTGCTCTGTTCGGGGTTTCTTTGTTTTACAACCGGTGATTCCCCGGAGGTTTGCCATTTTGAATGATCCATGGTCAATTTTCTCGTTCGTTGTGGCAACAAACTTTCAGCTTCACGCTACTCCCACACCATACACACGCTACAGTAGCCAGAGCTTATTTTCTCTGTGTACGGATATGACATGAACACCCACGGGTGAAAGAACGAATGTATGCAATTTCCCACGAAATCCCTCCCGACAGCTCTAAAATATAAATCATTATTATAGGTTTATCAAAGTGTATTTGGGTAAAGTCATGGTTTGGAAAATTGATTTTTGTTGCACTCTCATATTAATAACATTTTGTTATTTTTAACCAAAAAAAAGTTACATAGTGTAGCTTTAAATCAGATAAAATGGAAAAATGTCTTCTTGAAGACACCTTTGATTGAGTTTGCTTGCAGACTTTTTAAATCAATTTATAACTGTTTCTAACTATATAATAAAAGCACATTTAAAGATGTGCTTAGTAATTTTTTTGCTTATGTAATCTTGGACTTACACTGACACCTAAAGGCATGGATTTATTATCATTTAAACGCAACAGTTTTCAAATCAAATCTTTATTAAAATTACACTTAAATTAAAAATTTATTGTCACTCAACCATATACACAAGTGCAACAGTGGGTGAAAGTCTTGGGTGCAGTTCCGAGCAACATAGCAGTCATGACAGTGATAAGACATTTTCAGTTTACAATAAACATCAGATTTACACAACACAATTTACATATCTAATATACACATAATTACACAACACAATATACAAATAATAATATACAATGTATAGTATACAATACACACAATATAGAATACACATGCACACAATATAGAATACACAGTATACAATAAAAAATAGTATATATAAAATATACAGTAGGTTGTATTGTGCTGTATTGACATTCAGGCTGTCAGTTGATTGTCAGTTGCCAGTGTGTTTTTAAGAGAGAATATAATTTATGACAGTCCAGTGTAAGATTAATAAAGTGCAGTGCTGATGTATTTTGTTCGTGAGAGATCAAGAGTTCAAAAGTCTGATTGCTTGGGGGAAGAAGCTATCATGGAGTCGGCTGGTGCGGGTCCTGATGCTGTGATACTGCCTACCTGATGGTAGCAGTGAGAGCTGCCCATGGCTTGGGTGGCTGGAGTCTCTGATGATCCTCCGAGCTTTTTTCACACACCGCCTGGTATATATGTCCTGGAGGGAGGGATGCTCACTTCCGATGATGTGTCTGGCAGTTCGCACCACCCTTAGCAGGGCTTTGCTGTTGAGGGCAGTGCTGTTGCCGTACCATGCAGTGATGCAGCCAGTAGAACCGTGTGAGGATGTGGTGGTTCATTCCAAACTTCCTCAGCCGTCTCAGGAAGAAGAGGCGCTGGTGAGCCTTCTTCACAACGGCCTCAGTGTGGACGGACCATGTGAGTTCCTCAGTGATGTGGACACCGAGGAACTTGAAGCTGCTGATTCTCTCCACTGGTGCTCCATTGATGGTGATGGGGCTGTGTTCTCTGTCTTTTATCCTGAAGTCCACTACAAGCTCTTTGGTCTTGCTGACGTTGAGGGAGAGGTTGTGCTCCTGACACCAGCGTGTCAGATTGTGCACCTCCTCTCCGTAGGCTGTTTCAAACATTGTCAGTGATCAGAACTTCTACCATTGTATCATCAGCAAACTTAATGATGGCATTGGAGCTATGTGTTGCCACACAGTCATGTGTGTACAAGGAATACAAGAGTGGGCTGAGAACACAGCCCTGCAGGGCTCCAGTGTTGAGGGTCAGTGATGAGGAGATGTTGCTGCCTATTCTAACCACCTGGCGTCTGCTTGACAGGAAGTCCAGGATCTAGCTGCACAGTGAGCTGTTTAAGCCCAGAGCCTGGAGTTTCTCATCAAGCTTGGAGGGCACTATGGTGATGAATGAGAAACTCTAGGCTTTTCAGTTATCAGTTCCATTGTAGAAATTCACTATTCACAGTCAGCTACAATTAATTTAATTAATGAGTGAAAGTTTTGAATAACAGGGTGATTACTGAGATTAGGTGAGTAGTATTCGGCTGGTCATGTGATCTCAACATGGCAGCCCCCATGAGGGGACTCTCTCTGTGTACAATAAAACAGCTTTTATAAGGTTACTGATATGACTGGATTCTTAATAAATGTGAGAAGTCTTCCTTTTAAACATATGTTTTAAAATTACAATTAATTTGTTTGGAGTAAAACATTTTTAATTAGTAAAAATTAATGAGTGAACCTTTAAGGTGGGCAATTTAAATATGAGCTATTGCTGCTGGTCAGTTTATTATGACTCCTGGATCCTGGGAACCGTATTGTTTGTTATATATGTGTGTCTTTATCTCACCTGAGCGGTAACGCTCATCCCTTGTGCCGGTGGACCGTCGACGCTGGTAACGAGAAGATGAGGATGACGATGAAGATGGTGTGACAGGGACACGACGCTCCGCCCCTACAACCAACATACAGGGACAGATGCAGCCAAAATCCAATAAACACTGTTTGTTTGACCAGTATCTGTGTGACCTGTTAAGTATGGTGTGAGAAGTGTGTGTTACCTGGTGTGTGAGGTAGGTAAGCTTTTAAAAGTTTGGATCTCTTCTTCTCATAGCCCTTCTGTGTGATGTCACCTGAAAATACAAAGTCATGTTAAACTAAACATCAATTGCTGCATCAGTAAATTGAAGTATGCCAGGGAAGCATCACAGTAACATTAACAAAGATTTTAAGGGATAGTTCACAAAAAATGAAAATTCTGTCATTTATTCACCCTCAAACCTATATGTCTTCTTTTATCCACGTAACACAAAAGGAGATGATGTTAGACAGAATGACAGCCTCAGTCACCATTCACTTTCACTGTATGGAAAATGATGCAATAAAGGTGAATGTTGAGATTAACATAGTGCCAAACATCTTCTTTTGTGTTCCATAGGACAAAGAATTTCATATTGGTTTGGAACAACATGAGGGCCCTCTACTTTGCGAGTAAATCACTTGCATATGTGACCAAATTCTGCGCTATGCAACTAAAATATGTCTATAGAAATGTTCAGATTTTACTCGCCAGTGATCGAGCTGTGTAGTGGTGAAGAATTTAAGCACAGCGATCCTTTTACTGAATAAAAAGTTGGCATTTAAGAAGACGGATTCAGCCTCGTCTTTTACTGTGTGCTGTGTCTCGAGAGCGCCAGGGCTGGGAAGTAACGGAACACATGTAACGGGATTAGTAATTAAGGGATTACATATTTAAAATACTAAATATCAGTAACTGTATTCCACTACATTTACAATTTAAATCGGTGAAAATCAGATTACAGTAACATTCAAAAAGTAATGTACAGAAGAGATTACTTTGCACTATATTAGTCTGCTTAGTTGAAAATCATCCATACAAATGATGCGATCCAAGGAGTGTTTGAACAGCCGTGAAACACTTTTTTATGATGCGTTACACTCAAACAAGCAAAAAAAGGGCACTTTAACTATTATGAATTATGAATGAAAAGATGGATATGATGTCATACAATCAGAAGATGATGTGGTTGTGTACACACTATGGGGTTTTGAAGTAAGTTTGAAGCAGCAGAAACAGTTAACCTAGTGTAAACTGACATGTAAACACTTAGCTTTATGTTAAGCTAAAATGCTATTTCTAGACCTTTTACATGCACCTGTTATCAGGCACGATTATATTTTTCAGGTCGGAAACTTTCACTGGGAGGCAGCAGACATCTAATACATTGCATACAACCGGGTTTCAGCAAAATATTTATTATGTTGATGATGTAGAGTTTTAAAAAAATCGTTTATGAAATATGATACACACAGCTTTATAGGATTAATATTTGCAGATATTATACACAGACCTACACATACAGCCAAAACTGTCTGTAGTGCACACACACGTGCGCACACACACACTTAGTAATATGTAGTCGTTCAACTGCACAATGTTGATTTGACAATGCTGACAATGTATTTCTTGTACAATGTTATTTTTTTTTTGCAATATTCCTATCATTGTAATGTTGCAGAATATAAACCATGATTTTTTTTCTTTCAGACTAATTAAATTTGTAAGTAATATGAGTATCAGCTTTTCTTAAGGACTGTAAATGTGTAGTACCATAACTCACAAATAGGTGGTGATCTTTCTAGTTAAAATGCTACTATAGAAGCCTTTATTCAGTGTGAAAACATGTACAGGTGCATCTCAATAAATTAGAATGTCATGGAAAAGGATGGAGAAGCTCATAGCCCAAGTTGCTTGAAGTCCAGTGTTAAGTTTCCACAGTCTGTGATGATTTGGGGTGCAATGTCATCTGCTGGTGTTGGTCCATTGTGTTTTTTGAAAACCAAAGTCACTGCACCTGTTTACCAAGAAATTTAGGAGCACTTCATGCTTCCTTCTGCTGACCAGCTTTTTAAAGATGCTGATTTCATTTTCCAGCAGGCTTTGGCAACTGCCCACACTGCCAAAAGCACCAAAAGTTGGTTAAATGACCATGGTGTTGGTGTGCTTGACTGGCCAGCAAACTCACCAGACCTGAACCCCATAGAGAATCTATGGGGTATTGTCAAGAGGAAAATGAGAAACAAGAGACCAAAAAATGCAGATGAGCTGAAGGCCACTGTCAAAGAAACCTGGGCTTCCATACCACCTCAGCAGTGCCACAAACTGATCACCTCCATGCCACGCCGAATTGAGAGAGTAATTAAAGCAAAAGGAGCCCCTACCAAGTACTGAGTACATATATAGTAAATTAACATACTTTCCAGAAGGCCAACAATTCACTAAAAATGTTTTTTTTTATTGGTCTTATGATGTATTCTAATTTTTTGAGATAGTGAATTGGTGGGCTTTTGTTAAATGTGAGCCAAAATCATCACAATTAAAAGAACCAAAGACATCATCACAGACTGTGGAAACTTAACACTGGACTTCAAGCAACTTGGGCTATGAGCTTCTCCACCCTTCCTCCAGACTCTAGGACCTTGGTTTCCAAATGAAATACAAAACTTGCTCTCATTTGAAAAGTGGACTTTGGAACACTGGGCAACAGTCCAGTTCTTCTTCTCCTTAGCCCAGGTAAGATGCCTCTGACATTGTCTGTGGTTCAGGAGTGGCTTAACAAGAGGAATACGACAACTGTAGCCAAATTCCTTGACATGTCTGTGTGTGGTGGCTCTTGATGCCTTGACCCCAGCCTCAGTCCATTCCTTGTGAAGTTCACCCAAATTCTTGAATTGATTTTGCTTGACAATCATAAGGCTGCGGTTCTCTCGGTTGGTTGTGCATTTTTTTCTTCCACACTTTTTCCTTCCACTCAACTTTCTGTTAACATGCTTGGATACAGCACTCTGTGAACAGCCAGCTTCTTTGGCAGTGAATGTTTGTGGCTTACCCTCCTTGTGAAGGGTGTCAATGATTGTCTTCTGGACAACTGTCAGATCAGCAGTCTTCCCCATGATTGTGTAGCCTAGTGAACCAAACTGAGAGACCATTTTGAAGGCTCAGGAAACCTTTGCAGGTGTTTTGAGTTGATTAGCTGATTGGCATGTCACCATATTCTAATTTTTTGAGATAGTGAATTGGTGGGTTTTTGTTAAATGTGAGCCAAAATCATCACAATTAAAAGAACAAAAGACTTAGACTACTTCAGTCTGTGTGCATTGAATTTATTTAATACACGAGTTTCACAATTTGAGTTGAATTACTGAAATAAATTAACTTTTCCACAACATTCTAATTTATTGAGATGCACCTGTAAGCAAGCAAGCCTATGCCAATTTTTAAGTTCATAATTTATAGATAAGTGTGCTGTAAATTTACTGAATATCTATTGAACTCAATACGGGTCATTTTTGACCCGAACATCACAGGTGTCATTATTTTTAAACATAACAGAAGGGTTAACTTCAGCAAACATTGTAAATATGGAAGAATTTAACAAATAGGCTCTTGCAGCATCTAAGCAGGTTTTTTTTTACAAAACCTAAAAAATTGTATATGGTACTTTTGATATAGTAGCACTTCAATTATTATTTTTATGATACAATGATTAAATTATTGTTATATGTGGAATTCTATTTTCATTATTAAGTTCCAACCTTGTGAATTTTTTTGCAAAAAAGTGTATGAAATTTTTAAACTGTGACAACAGCTTGAATCATTACTAAGGATGTCATATGTCGATTAGTGATCGGCACGTTATTTTAGTGAAATATATTTCATGCTTTCAAGTTCTCTCAGTTGGCCTCTGTTTAACAGTCTGGCGTAATAGCATTTGGAGACAGCAGATATATCCCGAGATATATCGAAAATCTTTGGGGAAATCTTCTGATTATCGATCCCAAGCCTAATCATTACTATAAATGCAATTTCACGACATCATATACATTTATAGAATGTGAAATTTGTACTTTTTTAAAAAGCTTAAATGTGATTGAAATGATAAAAAACAAAATATGAAATTAAAATGTACAATCTTGCAAACTTATATCGCATGAGTTACACACACCGATCAGCCACAACATTAAAACCACCTGCCTAAGATTGTGTAGGTCCCCCTTGTGCCACTAAAACGGCACCAACCTGCATCTCAGAATAGAATTCTGAGATGCTATTCTTCACACCACAATTGTAAAGAGTGGTTTTCTGAGTTACCGTAGACTTTGTCATTCGAACCAGTCTGGCCATTCTCTGTTGACCTCTCTCATCAACAAGGCGTTTCCATCCGCAGAACTGCCGCTCACTGGATGTTTTTTTTGTTTTTGGCACCATTCGGAGTAAATTCTAGAGACTGTTGTGTGTGACAATCCCAGGAAATCAGCAGTTACAGAAATACTCAGACCAGCCCATCTGATTGCCAATCTGATGATTGTTGGTGCCAGATGGGCTGGTTTGAGTATTTCTGTAACTGATCTCCTGGGATTGTCACACACAACAGTCTCTAGAATTTACTCAGATGGTGCCAAAAACAAACAAAAAATCCAATGAGCGGCAGTTCTGCAGATGGAAACGCATTGTTGATGAGTGAGGTCAACAGAGAACAGCCAGACTGGTTCGAAATGACCAGTTATGTTAAGTTATGGAGGAAAAAACTTTTCCATTTCATCAGGCTAGAATGACTGCACTGCGGTTTCAAAGACACATTCAAACATTCAAACAAACACACTTATCGATGGAAGCGATGCAAAATATATAAATATTTTAAACTCTGAATTCAAAATCCATCAGCATATGATTCACTACTGAGTTTGTGTAGTTATCAATTCTAGTAAACAAACACAAGTCTAAACATGCAGCATCCCAAATTAATAATGGTATCCATTGCAACATAGGTGTGGTGGCCCCCCAGAGACCTTTAGGAAATGAAGACAAGAAGCGCCTTCTCTCATGAGACCCCCATTTTATGAGCAACAGAGGAAGAGAAAGAAGCATTAATGTGATGAGATAAATTCTCTAAATAAAGATACATATTAATCGAATTAATTCTTTTCTTTTATGAAACAAAAAGAGGTAGTTTGATTGCACAGAGAGCAGAAGGGGAAAACCATAAAACGTCACTCCACAAACTGGGTTACTGGGTTAATCTGAACTGAGCTTTACATAATATAAAAGCACATTCAAAGACTGGATAACATATGCATGTACACTGAAACCCAAGCAAACACACACATATACATTATCAAATACCACATAACAAACACACTTTACACACATTAATGCATGCTATCCTACACATGCACACCAAAACACAAGCTAACACACTCTCAGTGGCCACTTTATTAGACACGGCTGCTTGTCAAAGCAAACAGCCAAACATCTGGCTGTAACTGTATTTAGAAAGCACACAGATATCATCACAATGGTTTAGTTGCTTTTGGACAATCGGATCATTAGAATTGGCACATTATGGCATGTGATCAGAGCGAATGAGCGTGGGAGGATTGTTGATGCAAGGTTTCTCAGAAACGGAGGACCTCCTGGGATTTACATTTTTCAGTTCACAGAGAACGCTGTGTGAAATCAGCCAGATCTGAGAGAAAACACCTTGTTAAACAGAGCTCAGAGGAACTGATGTTAAAGCTCTCGTCACAACACTGTTGTGAAAAAAGGGCATATGTCAAAGTAGGGCTGGTTATTGATACAGATTTCCCGATTTGATTCGATTCACAAGCTCACCATTCGACTCGATTCTGAGCTCGATTCGATGTTGATTCATATGGGTAAATTTCTGTTACAAAAGAAATTCTCTCCCAGCTAATGCTCTTAATTATAAAGGAATCTTTTAGGCAACCATTCTAGGTACAATTTGAAAATATTAATTTTACTAATTATATTATTAATTATAACTATATAATATCATTAGTTTTTCATCATATTGGTCACATTTTAGCTTTAGATTTATTTTTTCAAATTCAGTCAATTAAATCAATTAATGTCTTGAAATTGCATTTATTTTGTTGCATATATATATTTGTTACATTTTTATTGTTTACTTGCATAATCTGTACTATTTACAAGTATTTACATTGATATGCAGAACACATGCTTAATTGGCACTGTCTCTTTAAGACTAACGGCATCAGCCAGTAAGCACATACCTGTATAACGAGAGAAGACGTGCATCATTTCTTTAGTGCATCCATGTGTGATTTTAATTAAATGTTTCTTTTTTTGTTGTTGTTTTTAAATCAACAACTGACTGACAAAAAACAAGGGTATTAAAAAAGGCAATATTTAATGACATGTTGATCCATGGATCTCATCTTTGGACACACAGAACAACTTAAACCAAACTTTTACTCTCAACACGCAGTGAAAGGGCCTCTGTGCTAATAACTTCTCCACTATACTACTCAGTCACTGGAGAGTGAAATCTGAACATTTACTAGCCAGTGGCTCATCAGAGATATTTTTAGTTGCATAGTGTGAGATTTGGTTGCACATGCGAGTGATTTACTTGCATTATAAAGGGTTGCCATATAAAGTGAAAGATTGATCTTGGGATTTAAGAATCGATATCTTTCAAATGAAGATTATGATGTATCAGAAAATCAATATTTTTTACCCAGCCCAATGTCAAAGCTCAGAGAAGAAGAGGTGCATGATACATGACTGGAAGATGAGCTGTTAATTGCAATGTGATCACCAATACTGGGCAAATAAAAATAAGAAAGCCATTACTTCTGACAAATGTTGATTTCTGTTGCAGTTATAATGGTAGTGGGTCAAAATTTGGCTAAAACAGCATGAATCCAGGCTTTGGAAGTACAAAAATGTTTTGCTCAGATGTTGCTCATTCATTTCTCAGTAAAATTAAATGAAGCTCTCAATTATGCTTCATTCAAGTCTCAGATGTTACTTCTAGGTTTGCTCCAATACCAAACTGTTGGCTTCGGTACGATACCATCCCTGGTACCTCTTAATCGATACTAACGATAATCAACAAATAAAAAGCCTCAGATTTTTGATGAAATTACACAGAAAATGACTTGATTAAAAGAACTGCATAAAGTCTCACAGATACAAATTATGCATTTTCAGTTCGAACTTTTCTGGATTTCATGTTAAATGTTTTAATTAAATGTTATGATCAAATGATGTTTAATCAAATTGATACATACAGCTTTAATCAAATAAAAATATAATATATATATATATACACTGGCAGCCAAAAGTTTGGAATAATGTACAGATTTTGCTCTTATGGAAAGAAATTGGTACTTTTATTCACCAAAGTGGCATTCAACTGATCACAATGTATAGACAGGACATTAATAATGTGAAAAATTACAATCTAAAAAAAAAAAAAAAAAAAAAAAAAAAAATTCAGAATTTCTTCAAAGAGTTCTCATCAAAAAATCCTCCACGTGCAGCAATGACAGTTTTGCAGATCCTTGGCATTCTAGCTGTCAGTTTGTCCAGATACTCAGGTGACATTTCACCCCACACTTCCTGTAGCATTTGCCATAGATGTGGCTGTCTTGTTGGGCACTTCTCACGCACCTTACAGTCTAGCTGATCCCACAAAAGTTCAATGGGGTGAAGATCCATAACACTCTTTTCCAATTATCTGTTGTCCAATGTCTGTGTTTCATTGACCGCTCTAACCATTTCTTTTTGTTTTTCTGTTTCAAAAGTGGCTTTTTCTTTGCAATTCTTCCCATAAGGCTTTCAACTTTGTTTGATATAATGGCAAGTGATTTTCTAGTAATTAGCAATTTAGCATGATTACTCAAGGATAAGGTGTTGCAGTGATGGCTGCTGGAAATGGGGCCTGTCTAGATTTGATCAGAAATGACTTTTTTCAAATAGTGATGGTGCTGTTTTTTACATCAGTAATGTCCTGACTATACTTTGTGATCAGTTGAATGCCACTTTGATGAATTAAAGTACCAATTTACTTTATATACATATATATATATATATATATATATATTTACATATGCAATTTTCTTTTTGGTAAATTATGATGCTGCACAACAGAGCTAGCTTCACAATATTAATGAAAACATTAACGAAAAAAAAAATCTGATTACATGTGGCACAAGGCTGCTATGGCTGAATAATGCATGCTGATAAAACACTTAAATTTGTGATATTGCTTACAGATGATAATAATAATAATAATATAATAATAATAAAACAACCATTTAATATTATAGAATTGTTATTATGAGTATTATTCTGCTTTTTTAATATTACATTTTTATACAGTAGTTATATTTTTCTGTCTTCAATCTCACGCATCCAGTTGAATAGAGCTTTCATTTAAGCGGGACTTTCATTTTGACATACCTTTGAGTTCTTCTTGTTTTTGATGAGTTAGTTATATCAAGCTTCCCATTAATGCTGGGATAATCCCGTCACGACTCTTGAGCGGAAATCTCCGAGCTGCACAGGAGGGGTTCATTTAAGTGTTAACAGCCGTTTATACTCTAAACACACTGCATGAAAATTAAGCACCAGTAGTGTGTGTTACGTTTGTGTGAGTGTGTGCATGTGACTGTATAATATTTAATTAAATTACATCCTTCAGCTGTTTAAATGATCACACTTGGCCATATCCAAAGGTTTTTTTATTTTATTTTCAAATTGTTATTGATTTCATCTCAAAACTGTCACATCTCATATCATTTAGCTAATTACAGCATACTGTAATATGGTACCGAAATTAGCAACAAGATGACATTGTACAATTTTAAATTTTTTGGTATCACGATACTTCATTAGTACCGGTAAACCGTGCAACCCTAGATTCTTCTCAAATTCTTTAGGAGACATAGAATTTGCACTATTGTTACTTTACTTTATTGGACCTATTTTGCATAATTTATCTTTGTACTATACAAATGTGCAGTTTTTTAGAGTCACGTTGGGTTAACCTCCTCGTGGTCGCTATAATGTGGTTCTCGCTCTCGGTGGGGCACGTGGTGAGTTGTGCGTGTATGCCACAGAGAATAGCATGAGCCTCCACACGTGCTACGTCTCCGCGGAAAAGCACTCGACAAGCCATGTGATAAGATGCGCGGATTAACGGTCTCAGACACGGAGGCAACTGAGATTCATCCTCCGCCACCTGGATCGAGTCGATTCACTACGCCACCACAAGGGGCAAAAAAAAAAGGAAGAAATTTCGACAGAAATATTTTACTAATTTATAGTAATATATTTAATTTATTAGAAATAATAATTATTATATTTAAGTAATATCGCATATGCAAGAGTGTAGCTGTACTGAATATTAGATTTCATAAATGTGTTCATTTATACTGTGATACAATATTGTGCAGTACTTTTTTTTACCAAAAAATTACTCCAAAACACAATATTGGAGTAATTTTTTGGTTAAAAAAAAAAAAAAAAAAAAAAAAAAAAGTATATTCGATTTGTATACAAGCACTTAATTTGATAACATTATGCAATCTTATGTTGAAAATTATTTGTTTCATATTTTATTTGATAGAAGTTTAATTATTTCATTTGATTAGACACCCTTTTGATAATAAATTAAATTAAACATGGCATTCAGAAAAAAGTAAACATAAAACACAGAATTTGGAGGAAAAGAAAACAGATTTTATAGGGCCCTACAGAGCACACTAAGTTGAGTGCATTAAATACAAATGAGACAATTGTTGACAAAGTAAGAGTATAGAGCTATGACATTAATGTGAATAGCATAGCTCAGATATTTTGATCTTGGAAGAATTTGATAAGAAAGGTTTTGGATTTATATTGAAATATTTGACTTTTAATTGCAGACTTTAGTATCTTGGCAAATCTGAGCACAGTTTGAGACATTGTTGACATCTCTTCTGAAACTCTTGAAACACATGTGAGATTACTGGGTCTCCATTTGTTCTCCATTTACTACTACTGCCTTGGAAAAAACAATTCAGATTTTTCCATCCTGTGGGTTCTACCATCATCAGGGTTTTGTTACCTAATTTAGCCATAATTTATCTAACCCTGTAGGGGTATGGTACAGTATACCACTGGATAATGTGAAGTCACAAAGCTCCCCTCAAGTGTGACCCATAAACTTTATACTTGAGGATTTACATCTAGATCCAAGGAAGGTGCAGGCTTTCGCATTTACTGATGCATGGCTAGCAGGTGAGAGCTTAACCCTAAAACTAATGCCAACACCATCATAACCAACAAAATAAAACTGTATCTAGGTCAAGTCTTAAACACAAACACTGCTGCTCTGAGATTGCCTGAAGCTGTAAATGAATGCAAAAGCATGGAAATTAGGGGAGAATGGAATGCTTCAGAGAGTATAAATACACTCTTTAACATAACAGCAGCAATAATGTGTATGATTACACTGATCAACTCGTATGGAGCTCTATTCCACTTATAATTATAAAAATAATAGGGAAATTATTCTGATCTATTTGAGGCAGTACAGTAATTTATGTGTGTATATATGTGAGAGAAAGAAAGAAAGAGAAGGAGAGAATTAAAATAGCATCATGACGGGCTTTTGGACAGCTGCAGTTGCGGAAAGAATAACTTCCCATGATTCCCCTACCCTCTACCACACACACACACTCACATTGTGTCTTGTTTTTTTCTCATTTAAACATTCAGAGGTTAAACACTACAAATGTGTACAGCAACACAAACTCTTACGCACACAAACCAAAGGTTAATTATCTTAAAGTGGTCATGACATAAGGAATAATATTGTCCTTGATCTTTTGACATGTATGAATTAATTGTACTAAAAAAATGTTCTGTAAATTTCAGAACTCAAAATTTTCTCCTCAATACAAAAAGAGCATTATTTAAACCAAGCTGCAAAAACGGCTCGTTTGGATTTTTCCTACTTTGTGACATCACACAGATGAATATATTAGCATAGGGCTGGGCAATTTTTTTTATAAGCCATTCTGTAGTGGATTTACTTTGATGTTTAAAGTCATTGTCCAGCTGCATCACTCAACTTCTACTGAGCTTCAGCTGGCGCACAGCCACCCTGGCATTGCCCTGTAGGATATCTTGATAAACTTGGGAATTAATTTTTCCCTCGATGATGGCAAGCATTCCAGGCCCCGAAGCAGCAAAGCATCCACAAATCATGATGCTCCCTCCACCGTACATCACCGTTGGGTTGATGTTTTCATGTTGCTATGCGGTTCCCTTTTTACGCCATACATAGTGCTGTGTGTTCTTCCCAAACAATTCAACCTTAGTTTCACCAGTCCACAAAATATTTTCCCAGTAGCGTTGTGGAGAGTCAGGGTGGTCTTTTGCAAACTTCAGGTGTGGAGCAATAATTTTGTTGGTAAGCAGCGGCTTCCTTCGAGTTATCCAGCCAAGGACACCATGCCTTTTTTATGTTTTCCATATAGTATACTCATAAACATAGATGTTAACCAGTTACAATGATTCCTTCAAGTCTTTAGCTGTCACTCTAGGGTTCTTTTTGATCTCATTGAGCATTCTGCGATGTGCCTTTTGAGTCATCTTGGCTGGACAGCCACTTCTAGTGAGAGTAGCCACAGTACTAAATCATCTCCATTTATAGAGAATTTGTCTAACTGTGAACAGATGAATATTTAAGCTCTTCAAGATAACTTTGTAAACCTTTCCAGCAAAACAACAATTGTTGATCATAGATCTTCTGAGATCTCTTTTTTGCGAGGCATGGTCCACATCAGCATATGCTTCCTGTAAATAGTTTACTCAAAATGTTTGAATATTTTTTATAAGTCATATTTGCTCTAACCCACACCTCCAATCCCGTTTCATTAATTGGATGCAAAGTTTGCCAACTCCTGACTCTAATTAGCTTTTGTTGACGTCAATAGCCTAGGGGTTCACATACTTTTTTCAAACCTACACTGTCAATGTTTGATGTGTTCAATATGTACTAGAACAATACAATAATTTGTGTGTTATTAGTTAAAAAAAGATTGTGTTTGTTCATTATTGTAACTTAGATGATCAAACCAGATTATAAGACATATTTATACATAAATGAATGTAATTCAAAAGGGTTCACATACTTTTTCTTGCCACTGTATAAAGCCTGTTAGCAGGGAGCCCTGTTGTCATGGAAACAGGTTATGAGGCCAGCTAAGCTCTGTAGCCACAAGCTAGCAGCTAGCTATCTGGCTAAAATTATTTAATCATGTACTGAACAAGACAGCATTGACAATCCAATACAGCTATCGACTGAACACAACAACTCCAACATCAACACCATTGCTGTTTATTAACATACTATTTGGTTAAAGTTTTTTCATGATCCATAGTGCTGTCACAAAGAAGAAAGTATTTCTTATTCTTGTGATGTTTATAGTGGTTGGCAATCCAGTTTATGGTGCATTACTGCCACCTACTGAGCTGGATTGTGGAGCGAAAGACAGTCTTACAGCGGAGTCAAACATCAGCTGAAAATGATGAAATTCCAAAATTTCATTGAAAAGAGGTCATGCACACCTTATTTAAGATTAATTCCTAAACTGAATGTACTTTAAAAGGTAGCTTACCCTCTGGAGTTTACTTGTAAACAAACAAGTTATGTTTCATTCATTCTTGAGGTCTAACAAACATGTGGAACGCAGTTCCACCTGGAGGTCTGCATTCCCGTGGAACTCTTGCAGGATTCGTGGGACCCGATCAGATTTCTTGCGGGGTGGGATTACATTTCAGAGTATCGCCCAGACCCACATTAGCACACGACTGCCTCTATAGCAAGACATCAGCACCTACTTTTACATGATCCCATCCTTGACCTGCCCACTGGTGCTCAGTTAGGCAGATGGAGAGTAAAGAACAGGACAGATGGGCCTACTATTTCTCTACATGAAAGGGGACTTACAAAGGACACATTTTTGTGCCCATCTGGATGATTTTTAAATGTTTTTTCTACATAAACATCCAAAAAACAAACTGCTTCAACCATTATTATGCATCTCACGGTGCTTTTAAAAGAAGCTGTGTTAATTTATAATCCTTAAAAGGAGACCACCTTTCTGCATCTTGAGGTTTTGAGTAAACACATGTTCTGGATGCATTTTTGCACCTAACTGCGCTATTTTTTAATTGTTGGAATTTGAAAAAAAATGCACTAGATGGATGTCTTTGAATGTTTTGATATGTTTCCAGTGATGTCTGCCATGTTTTAAGAGTGGTAAAAGCTCAACTTATAAAAATGCAACTGTTCTGGTCCATTCCATTAATGCCACTGGCTAGGAGAACTACATCTCGTCCAGAGTAAACAGACGATGACAGATGTGAGATGTTGCGCCTGTGAACACCAGTGTCTCTGCTTTGGCCTCCGAGTCACTGTGCATTGGATTGTGTGTGTGCGTCATGTTTCACTGTGGATTGTATTATGTGTGTTCAGCACATTTAGGCATGGATTTTATGTGTGTTTGACTCATTTCAGCGTTTATTATATGTGCTTTCAGCTCATATTAGCGTTGATTGCTTGTGAATGAGTCATAATATGATTCAAGCTTTGCAAAGGAACTGTTATTGAAAGATGGGGCAGTTAAAAACACTATTGGACCCAACTGTAAAACTGTAAGTAACCAATTCCATTCATGAACGTTTCACATGTCATGACTGTTTGATATTTATAGTTTATGATGCTGCTGTGCTTTAGTGAACAGTTTGATAAATTCGGATGCAATGTGTTGGGTGTGCGTTATGTGTAAACCCCAAAATTTTGTTTTATAATGTTGTGAAGCTTGTTTATTCTCTTCTGATTGAGTTTCAAATATGGCTGTATTCGAGGGGCTGCATTTATATGCATATATTTATACTACTCACATGGATTCATAAAGAACATACTTTTTTTGTTAGTTTTTTTACCAGAAGAGAAGTGCATCCTTCACCAAATGCAGTATATACTCTTACAGTACACAATTTCAGATTCTCTCTTCTATCTAATATGCAGTAAGGGTGTAACGGTTACATTTTTTCACGGTTCGGTTTGTATCATGGTTTTAGGGTCATGGTTTCGGTACGGTTCCGTATTCGCAATGTTCAGAAAAAAAAAAAAAAAAAGAACATTTCTGCCAAATCCAAAATAAGAATATTCTATTTGGTAACAAACACTTCAACAGGTTTGCCCTGAATAAAAATTATTGTTTTACAGTAACCAAAGTTTAACTGTGGTATTTGTAGTAAAAACATAGTACCACAAAATCAACATGGATACGATCATGTTTACAATATATAGTATAATCATGGTTACTATATGGAAACTACAGTATTACTGTTGTAAAACCATGATTTTTGCAAAGAAAACCATGATGACAGCAGTCATGGTTACTACAATATTACTATAGTAAAACCATAGTTAATTTTCATTAGGGTCTTTAACTAAAAAAAAAACCTTTTCTATAATTACTAAATCAACATTTTAACTTAATACCTGCACTATTACGCTACATGCATTGACATAAAATGCATTTCAAACTCTACTGCACATATATTCAATATTCGGAAGCTGTACATCATTGTAGAAGGAACTTTGCTTTTAAAATGGATACGAGGGATGTTGTGACACGGCTCAAGTGTTTTAAACATACGCAGAAATCACACATCTTCGTCAGTGGAGTAGGGAAACATATCGTTGCCAATGAACACCCCAATCACTTTAGTTCTTGTTTTATGCCTGTCCGAATTAGCACTGAGTGTCTGCTTAAAAACGAAAGGGAGTGTGTGCAGTGTCGGCTGATCTGAGGTTCTGTGCGCGCCACGTGCTATCTTTACCTGGTGATTTTGGTGTAAATGATCATATGTCGATGTATTACCAGTATACAGCACTCGTTTTGTAAAAGTTTTTTGACCATCGCTGTTGTAATTGACTACAAAAAGAAAATGTTTCCAGACAGGAGACCTGAATAATGCAGGGGGCTTCTCAATCAGTGGCTCGTTTTCTCCACTTGCCATTTTCAACTACACACAATGCTTGCAGAACAGAGATGTCATCAAGTTGACCCGCATGAAACACAGGCTGAGCGTATACATCTACAGATCCATTCAGGTGCATTAGCGGAGGTTGTAACTGTGTGTGTCTATTTGACGCTTTATTTTCTTCGCAAAACCTTGTGCTCCAGATGCGTCAATAAACTTGAGGTGAACAGCGGTGCCAGTGCTTACCAAACTGTTGGTGGCGAACCGTACGGTTCAGTATTTTACTGAGAACCGTTACACCCCTAATATGCAGTAATCATTCAAACTGTGACAAAAAATTTAACACACTAATCAGACAACTGATCTAAATCAGGAAAGAGTGTGTGATGTGTTTGCATGTATTGTTGAGCTGCTGTATATGTTTATATTATTTAGATTTTCTATTCATTCCTTGTTTATTGTCTCGCTGGATGACTAATAGACTCCCATATGTAAATAGTGATAATTGTGCTGGTACCTCATGTCTACACCTTACTTCTGTACACAGGAAATAAAAGTGGCTGACATTCTGAAACACACACATCATGCATATTTACACACAGATACACTATATAGCCAAAAGTTTGTGGACACCCCCTTCTAATTAACGAATTTGGTTACTCCATTAAATCCAGTAAAGAAAAATCTTAATGTTTCTTTATGCAAAGGCTTGGGCTTTGTGTGCTTCCAAATTTGTGGCAACTGTTTGGGGATAGCCCTTTTCTGTTCCAGCATGACAATGCCCCTGTGAACAAAGTGAGGTCCATAAAGAAATGTTTTACTGTGTCTGGCGTGGAAGAAATTAACTGGCTTGCACAAAGCCCAGACCTGAACCCCACTGATCACTTTTGGGGTGAACTGGAACAGCATCTGTAAGTCAGGCCCCATTGACCAACATCAGTTCCTGACCTCACTGATAGTTGTGTCTGAGTGAGAGCAAATACCTGCAGCCATGTTACTACATACAGTATAGTGGAAAGCCTTCCCAAAAGAGTGGAAGCTGTTATTACAGCAAAGGGGGAAATTGATGCCTAAGGTTCTGAAATCAAATGTTCATCAAGCACATATGGTGTTCACAAACTTTTGGCCATATAGTGTATGTTGTCCACCACTGTCTGTTTCCAATCCAATTAAATTTTTCTGAAGATATCAACACTTCACTAATGCAATACAAAACTTTACAAAGTGACATTATTGGTATGTTAAATCTCTAACAGACAATTGTCGTTTACCAAATGCCATATCAAAGCCCACATACATACATACATGGTTATTGGTTATATTCTGCATGAGTGAATTAGTATAAGTTTCTCAGTGAAAGACCCTAATCCTCCAGGATGACTCTTCTGTCCCCATAAGCCTTTGTCCTCAGAGCCAATCAGAACACAGTATGAGAGACTGTAAACCAGTGAAGCACTTGCTTGTAGGCAAGAAGGCCAATTAGACGACAGCATGCGTGGAAACTAGGCCAGAAGCCAAAGCAACAGAACAGTGACAACAGATGCCACAACCCACACACACACACACACACACACACACACAAGTAGGATATTGTAATATATGACAAGCTTATGAATCCAAATGTCATACACCCTAATTTTTAAACAGTTGTAGTACAGATCTGACATGGCTCTCATGCGCTTGGCAATTTTCTAGTCTGAATCTTCAGTAAATAGCTCCAAAGCATAATGCATTCTTGGGAATATCTGCTCGTTATAAGTATTCTAGCCCATTTGATTGAACAGGGTCAGAGGTCACCGGAAACATTCTGAACTACTGACTTTTTGAGCTAGAACAAACATCATGATGGAGGAAAAATTATTTAATATCTGTTTAAAGTATACAAAATAACAGAGCACTGTATCGTGCACACAGGGATGGTGGCAGATGTGCCCTAATAAGGGGAATCATCATTCTCCATCAAATGATGCAATCTCTGTGAAACATGAACTACAAAAATCTCTCACACACACACACAGACTTCTGCACTAACTGACCATGTGGCCTCACTGTCTTCTATTTGAAATATTTGAGTGCAAAAAGCCAAAAAGTTTATTAAAAATGACTAAAAACTTAAAAAGAAATGGTGACCATTTAAATCACCTCAAATAGTATATTTCCACATATACATTTAACCAAAGCTCTTGAGGTCGACTTGACCTGGGCCCAATGCATAGACTATTCCAGGGCCATAACCACCATAGACATTGAGAGGGCGTGTCCCCTGATATTCTTATTAGTGCATCAATATGCGATTTTCAATTAACAATTAACATTTTTTTACCTTTGGTCTCACAATTTTGAATATTTGTATACACATTTGGACTTTAAAAAAATATGATATATGGTAATACCTGTATATGTAAACACATGCACACACACGTATACAGTATATACTATATCTATATATAAATATATCCATATAGATATACTGTATATATATATATATATATATATATATATATATATATATATATATATATATATATATATATATTAAGGATGTGACAACCCATCAATCTAGATCAATGCACAAGTCAAATAACCAACAATGCGATGTCATCGATTCAACGCGTAAACATCGATGTATATTTTTTAGGTCTGGGACGATTAATCGACGTAATCGACATCATCGATTACAGAAATACGTCGATTTGCATAACATGCATCGGCAGGTCGCAATGGAGTAATTAAAATGGCAGCGCCCGGTTTAAGTATGAATTCCCCCAAAGAACAAGCTGCAGCTAAAACAAGTCCTGTTTACTTTTTGTCCCCACCCAAGCATGACATATTAGTATTACAACACATGTTTCTGTTAGTAGTAGTCACTTTAAATTGATTTTCTAAATGTTTCCTCATCGCCCCCATGTTAAAAGTAATTTCTGCACCGCTGCTAATGTAGGGTGACCATACGTCCTCTTTTTCCCGGACATGTCCTCTTTTTCGGACCTTACAAAAGCGTCCAGCCAGGATTTCTAAATTTGCGAATATGTCCAGGATTCGGCTTTAGTTGCATTATGGTGTGCATCTGGTCTAATACTTCATTGTGTGTGCGTGCATATTTGCATTGCTTTAACCCCTATTTGTAAGTCCCACCTTCTCACACACAATTGGTCACATATAAGAGGCTTGCAGCAACTATTGGCCAAATTCTTGATTGTCAATCTCTCCGCAAATGCACCAAGCGCTGTTGTGTTCGGCATCAAACAGTTGCTTGACAGCAGCAGCAAATGACAGCTGAGTGGTAACAATGCCCAAACGAAAGTGCAATTTACATAAGATTTAAACAAAAATTCCCATGCTTTCGTCCTGGTCGAGATCCGTGGTAAGCAGAATGTATGACATGTAAAGCTGGCACTTAAGTGTCAGTTGCTAATAAAGGTCCAAGTGATTTAGAAGCACACTTTAGCTCTGCGAAGCATAAAGGGTCAGCAAAAGGTGAAAGTTCATCAGGAAAATTAACGGACTACTTTTTGCGACCAGGTAAAATTGTTATCACATTGCTTCATTTTCCATGGCCATTCAAAATAATAGTAATAGTAAATGAAGGTACACTCATGGCATCAAATATTTTATTTTAGTACACAGACATTCAAAAGAATGTAGGAAATGTTTGTTTATTTATATATATATATATATATATATATATATATATATATATATTTATGTTATGCTAATAGAGTGTCTTTTTCACTGTATTAAAGTTTGCATTCATAGTAACACTGTTTTTGGTTGTAGAATAATGCCCTGTAGTGCACACTTTGTTTCTTGTACATTTGTTTGTGTTTAAGAGAAGATGATTTAATAAAATATTGAAATATTAATGAGACAAGTTTTGTATATTTATTTTGGGTTAATTAATTGTTATATTAATCAAGTAATAATTATAAAAAAATCTTTAGAATAATCGGCAAATTAGTCATTAGATTAATCGACTAATCGGAAAAAGAATCGTTAGATTAATCGATAACAAAATAATCGTTAGGTGCAGCCCTAATACTTTTTAAGATGCACCTTTATTTTGACGCTCTAATGCTAGCCACCTCCGTACGCATTTCCGTCAGGCGATGCAGCAACCTTTTGACATTCATCTCGCTTTATAAGCACTAAATATGCTTCTCATGTGGGACACTGCACGTAGTGATTGAAGCCTGAAGTTGCGCTCTGCCTTATCAGCGTGCTCACATCAACTGGGTTTCTCTTGAAATGCAAGCTACGGTGACAGGATAGCACAGAGCGGCTCACATGCACGATTAAATCGGGCTTCCCTCGATATCGTGGCACATGCAACACATTTGAATTCTACATGAGAATTTTCTATTTTAAGCGCTATGGCTATTTAAAGTGCAATTCAACCATGTTAAACGGCTAGACAGCCCCGACATTCTGAAAAGAAATGATGAGGGAAAGAGAAAACACCTGCCCTGCTCAACAACAATTACAAGACTTTTCACATCTTCACATAAACACCCTTAATAACATTTATCACTGTAAACTGTAACAATTTTTTAATACAACTTTTGAAGTTGTAGCCAAGAAAAAACACAGATGGCACATACACTCCTGTCGAAAACAAGTCATGGGTATGTAAGTATTTTGGATTGAAAGACTTGCATTGAGCTGTCATCAAACAATTGACAATCATGTGTATGTGACTATTTGTTATATTATTTATTTTTCTGTATATTTTTTTCCAACAACTTAAGTACCTTATTTTGTTGTGGATGTCCCAATGAGGATACTGGATTTGCACATTTTAGAGAGCGCAATAAAATATTCAAATTATATTTTGGTTGCATTTGTGAGATAATAAATGTAATTGACTGTGTAAAACAGGCATATTATTTGGTAATATCAATCGCAGGCCCCTGATTCGAAGCAAATCGAAATCGCATAACGGAAGACTTTAAAGGGATAGTTTACCCAAAAATGAAAATTCTCTCATCATTTACTCACCCTCATGCCATCTCAGATGTGTCTGACTTTCTTTCTTCTGCTGAACACAAACGAAGATTCTAGGTCCTTTCTATGGAAGTGAATGTTGACCAGAAATCTGTATGTCCAAAAAGCAGATAAAAGCAACCTAAAAGTAATCGATAAGACTCTAAAGGTTAAGTCAATTTCTTCTAAATCGATTTGGTAGGTGTGAGTGAGAAACAGATCAATATTTAAGTCCTTTTATACTATAAATCTTCACTTACACTTTCAGATGTGAAAGTGAAACTAAACAGGTGCCACATGTGACTTTTAGATGTGAAAGTAAAAGTGGAGATTTATAGTAAAAAAAGGACTTAAATATTGATCTGTTTCTCACCCACACTTATCATATCACTTCTAAAGATAAGGACTCAACCACTGGAGTCTTATAGATTACTTTTTATCAGCTTTTTGGACCTTCAGATTTGTGGTCACCATTTGTCTGGTCACCATATTTCTGTTTGTCCTTTCACTTGCATTGAAAGGACAAACAGAGCTGAGATATTCTTCTAAAAATCCTTGTTTGTGTTCAGCAGAAGAAAGAAAGTCATACACATCTGGGATGGCATGAGGTTGAGTAAATGATAAGAGAATTTCATTTTTGGGTGAACCATCCCTTTAAGGTATCGGTAAACATAGAATCGCTGGCTAAGAGGATCGATATAAAATCGTATTGTGTTAAAACTTGTGATTTACACCCCTAATGTATACATACATATGTATATAAATATAATAGTATGTTCACATAAGGTTTTCACTGATATAAAAAGACACATACTTGTACATATAACTAAAATGGCAGTTTTCCTATATGTAACACATATTTTCCAAATCACAGTGGAATTTCAATATCTATCTATCTGTCTATCTATATAAACAGTGCATTTAAAAAGTACTCAGCCCCCAGTGCATTTTTCACAATTTTTGGTGGCAGATTCCAAATTTACAATATATTAAATTAGGACTATTTTCTGACCATTTTTATATGACTATTCTACTGTATATCATGACAAAAAAACCTCTTGGATATACAGTATACATTATATTCATATACATGGGGGCTATCTGTATATGGGGGCCACTGATGACCAGACCAGAAAACTCCTATATCAGAGTGAGATGCATTGCGTGTTTAGTCTGTTCCAAAACTTTAAAAACAAATTATTTACATCAAAACAAGAACAACAAACGGGAAACTAAACAGAGAGGAATATTGCAATGCCACGCATACCAGCTTTACTTATAACAACTCATTTACGTGCACTATAAATTCAAAAAGGCGGTGGCCCTCTTATGAACAACTCACTGGAACGAAAGATGGAAATGTACTGTATTTGTGTGTGTGTGTGTGTGTGTGTGTGTGTGTGTGTGTGTGTGTGTGTGTGTGTGTGTGAGAGAGAGAGAGAGATTTGTCAATTCCAACACACCTCTCCCTTCAATAAAACAGTTACTGAAAGTGCCACATAACATCCATTTCTGTCCTCATCCAAGGTCACCGGAACCACTCATCACGTAAATCTGGTACATGTACGGAACGCGCGCTGACCCGTTCATCTCTCTCTCTCTCTGTCGTTCACTCTCTCTCCGGTAATCTCGTTCTAAATTGACCGGGCAAACAGGCAACTCACCCTCAGATAGCTCCAGCTCCAATTCCGCGAGCCGCGCTCGCACCTCCAACGGCAGCGGTAACGAATCACGGTCTGCCATTGCGATTCCAACACATCCGAGCCTCGGTTCCTGTGTGTCTCCCGAGCGCACGGTGTCAAACGTGTTTTATGGTGCAAAAATAGACTGCATGAGTGTCCGCGCGCGGAGAGCAAGCCGTTGCGCTACTGGACACGCGCCATCACAGGCGGGTTTTTCGGTTAGAGGACGTACTGATGTCGATCGTTATTGCTTCTGGTGTAGCGGTGCACAGGAGTGAAACTGCCCGTGTTTCCACTGCGGTGCCACCGTACCCGTGGCCGTTGCTGCCGTCGCGCTCACGTGACCTCGGTGCTGATTCAAACCCAGACGAGGGCGACAATGCGCGCGCGCAACGACTGTAACGGAAAGTGCGAGCTGTGAGGAGAAATAACACATCATGGTATAACCGATTGAATACAATTTCAAAAGTCACATTTAAATCCATTTAGTAATATGTCCTCTTTTAAAAGTAGTAACATGACTGTACTGAAATATTTATCTATTTAAAGACAAAATTAAATTACTCTCATTTAATGCAATATGTAAAGTCTTTTTTATCATTAAAAATTATATTATTTATTTTCTCATATTATGTAAAAATTGTAATTATTTTATTTGTTTCATATATTCTTTTTTTTATTATTACTATTCGTTTTGTCATATTGTTTAGGAAATAAATCAAGAACTTCACATTTAGTGTGACTATAATGCCTCCTGCAGGCGAGAGGTGGTATGACAGCTTTAAGAGTGCAGTAATGCAGTGACACTAGTTGAATCCAAAACACAGCCTGGAGATGATTACTGAGTAGAACAAAGGCTCTGTTGTATTCCAGTGTGAACTTTGTCCGTTAGTATGGCATAATTCGTTTTATTGGTGTGACGTGTTTCTGCAGAGCATACACCTGTCATGATCACCTGATTATCATCTTTCATAGGACTGTTGATACTGAAAATCTGTTTTTCCACTTTTCCAGTTATTCACAGTCTTGACTCACAGTCCAAATCTAAGAACACACACTTAAGTGTAGCACAGACTATGCAGATTTCAAAACTTCTTTTTGGTTGAAGGCAGGGAACTTTTTTTTTTTTTTTTTTTTTACACATTGTGCACTGATCCCAGATCAGAATGTTTGTTTCCTCTCACATACTGCATGCATGAAGATAGTAAATAGCAAGAAGAAAAGACCATGGCAGGAGTAGGTTCAATGTACAGTATTATTACTTGTGGTAAGCAAGTTATGTCCTAAAGGCACATATAGCCAGTTTAATAACACTGTAAGAAAAACACAGTATAAAGCATAGGCTACAGTCATGACTCATGAGCCAGACAGTAATAACCACCTCAGAGAAGCCATAAAAAAGAGCACACATGTGTATGTGGCACAGAAACACCACATCAGTTCAGATCACATGATGAACTTTGGATCTGGTAAGAGCGTTGCATTTATATAGGCAAATGTGATAAAAACTACTGCACCCAGGGAGGTCTGTGGAAAACCTTTAGGGCCCATTTGATGAAAAGAGTAGTAAGACACATTGTGAATGCTTGAACTTCAGTAATTTTTCTTGCATAAAGAAGCTTTAACACCCTCTCTTTTGGGTCAGACCCCATGCCTTTTTAATAGCTTAGAAAACATACTTTGTAATTAACATTTTTATTAAATCATACAATAACAATGAAATGTACAACATATATATATATAAAATCAACATTTAAACCCCACAACCCCCCCTCCCCGACCCCGTCCCCCCAAAAAGCAACCCTGTGGTCAAACATAAGAAAATATATAGAAATAAAAATCAAACCGACACACATATATACATATATATATATATATATATATATATATATATATATATATATATATATATATATATATATACACATAAATACATACAAACACACGCATAATAATCATACTAACTATAATACACTACTCTCTCCACACCCCACCCGAGAGCCCTCCAAAAACTCCAAATACCTGCCCCATTTCCAAATAAACTTATCCAAGCCACCCCATCTTCCCGATGACACCTCCTCATAAGCTGCCACCCTCCCCACCTCCGTGCACCACTCCGGATATGGGGGCGCACCAGCTGACCTCCAACCCCTCAAAATAACCTGCCTGGCGATCATCACACATGTCAGAACCCAGTTCTCTATATGGCCATCCCCCACATCAATGACCGCCCTATCGCCCAGAACACAAAGTCTGGGGCAAAACGAAACCTGAGTGCCCACCACATCGCACACAAAATTCTGAACCTTCGACCAGAATTTCTGGATCTCGACACACCACCAAAAAACATGGGCCATGTCTCCATCCTCCGATTGGCATCTCCAGCAGGTGGGTGTGTCTTTAAGACCAAGCCTATACAGTCTAGAAGGGGTCCAATAAAATCTATGCAAAATTTTGAATTGTTTAAGACGCACCCTTGCATCACTAGATGCAGACTTAACGTTTTTTAAGAATCTTAGCCCACACTCCTTCCTCCAATGCCAAGTTGAAATCTTTCTCCCAAACTCTCTTGAGAGAAGTTAAGGCTCCGTCCCCCAGACTCTGAATTTACAGGGAGTAGTACACTGATGCCTCATGACCTTTTCCAAAAGCCGCAATCACCTCTCCCAAAGCATCTGCCTCCTTAGGGGGATGTGTGCTACTCCCAAAAATAGTACAAAGCAGGTGGCGCAGTTGTAAATACCTATAAAACCGAGGTCTGAGGATCCCAGAATGTTGGACCAAGTTTTCAAACGATCTCAACACTCCACTTTCATATAGGTCACTGAATGTAGCATCCCCCCTCACAATCCACTCTGGCCAGCAGAAAGCGGACTTGCCAATACACAGTCTTGGGTTCTGCCATATGCTCGAGGCAAGATTTAAATAAGTGTCCAATATAAACAATCTGGACACTTTAGTCCATAACGAGTGTAAATGCGAAATAACGGGGTGTAACTCAACTTTTCCGATTAGTTTGAAAGAGATGCTTTGTAATGGTGAAATAGGGGCAAGAACTGCCTGTTCAATAACAATCCAGGGAGGGGCTCTTTCAGGTGGAAGTGACCAATGAGCCAAATGTCTGAGACTGAACACAT